>NW_006399845.1:9647466-9672900 GCF_000299155.1 Elephantulus edwardii | reverse complement strand
TTGAGGCCTTGAACACTAATGAGCGAAGACCAGACGAGATGTGGGAGGATATCAAGGGTATCATCCAGGAAGAGTGCAAATGGTCATTGCAAAGACAGAAGAGGAAACAAAGACCAAAATGGATGTCTGAAGAGACTCTGAAAATTGCACTGGAGCGCAGAGAAGCCAAAGCACAAGGAAGAATTCAGGATACTAAAGAGTTCAATAGAAGATTTCAAAGGGCGGCACACAATGATAAAGTAAATTACAATGAAATGTGCAAGGAGTTGGAGATTACACTATACTATAAAGAAAACAAAACTCCACACAACTGGTTGAATAAGAAAAATGTGAGAAAACAAATGAGGTTATCAAGGATTTCCATTTATTTTGATCTAAAATCAATGAAAACAGTATTCAAGAAGTCAAATAGACTAGAGGAAGGACATCAGGCAGCATGAGTTCCCCTCCTGGTGAATGCCCCAGACAAGGCAAACTTTCTCACCAACTGTGGGAACTGAGAGGAAAGACTTCAGGTAGAGTGAGTTCCCCTTTTGGTGAGCTCCCCAGCCAAGGCAAACTCCCCACCAGATGCAGGACCAGAGAGGACTTCAGACAGGGTGTGATGACCTTCCCTTCCCTGGAGTGCTGACCTCACCAACTGAGGCAAGTCTTCCTGTAAGCCCAAGAACCAGAGAGGTCTTCAGGCAGAGAAAAATGCCCTCCCCTCCACTCAAGCAGTGAGCTCTCCTGCCAAGGTTGCCAGACCTGGGACCTGCTAGGATCCCAGGCAAGAAAAACTCTGTCACAGTAATGACATGGAAAAAGCAGGATACCAGACTTCCAACAAAAAACCAAAACAAGATATAACCCTTTAAAAATGGCCAAAACATAAAATCAACGGATTTTCTGAAGGCAGAAAGTCTGATTGAACTGCCTGCCACAGAATTCAAACGAACAATGGTCAAGTATTTTAAATGGGTGAAAGAAAAAGTTGGGAGAATTGTAATAATCTATAAGGAAAACCCAAGAGGAAATTTAAAAAGCAATGCAAGACAAAGCAGATAAAAAACCAATGAGGCATTAGAAACTCTAGAAAAACAACAGCAGACTATTAAGACCAACACCTCAGTAGCTGTTAACATGTCAGAGGGACAGATGAGCAGAACTGAAGAGATGGAATATAGAACCAGTGAAATAAAAGATATAGCTCTCAGCACTGATTTGCTAGAACAAAAGGTAGAATGAAAAAAGGAAAAGAAAAAATGAAGAAAACCTAAGAATATGTAGGACACCATCAAGAGGAATAACTTGCACATTATTGGAATTCCAGAACAGGAAGAAGCAAAAAAAGGCATTGAAAAAACTGGGGAACAGTTACTAGAAGAAAATATTCCAGGTATTATGAAGAATGATAGTGCATACATTTAAGAAACTGAGTGAATCCTAAATAGAACATAACCCAAAATAAAAATAAGAAGGCATATCATAGTCAAATTTGTTAAAATCAAAGGAGAGAATTCTAAAAGCAGCAAAGGGAAGGAAAATGAAGAGTAACCTATAAAGGAAAGCAAATAAGATAAAGTGTTGATGTCTCAGCAGAAAGTATGCAAGAAAGGTAGAATGACACTGATCAAACACTCAAAAGACACAATAGTCAACAAAGAATACTGTAGCTAGCAAAACTGTCCATCAAATATGACTAAAAGAATAAGACATTCTCAGAAACTAAGGGAGTTCATGAAATTAACAAATACTAAAGGAAGTCCTTCGACAGAGGCATCACAAAAGAGTAGATGGATCAAAGTAAACAGCAACACCACAAACAAGAACCCAACAAAAAGATAGCAATAAACCTTGCTTCTCAATAATTAAATTGAATTTGAATGGTTTAAATGTACCAGTGAAAGAAAGAGTAGCAGATTGGATAAAAAAAAAACCCAAATGCTATCAATATGCTGTCTACTAAAGAAAAACAGAGAGAAAGACAGACTAAAAATCAAAGTGGGGGGAATATACCAAACAAATGGCAACCGGGGTTGGGGAGGGGAAGCAAAAAACAACAATAATGTGCTCACCAGTTTGTACCAAGAAATCAGGTGGACAGCAATCTGGCCAACTTACTGGAAGAGAGCCATATTTATTCCCATTCCAAAACAAGGTGATCCAACAGTGTAGAAATTCTTGGGCAATATCATTAACCTCATATATGAAAGAAAAATCTTGTTGAAGATTATCCAAAAATGACTGTAACAGTGTATCAACAGAGAACTGCCAGAAATACAAGCTGGGTTTAGAAGAGGCCATGGCATTAGGGATATCACTGCCAATGTCAGATGGATCTTGGCTAAAGAAGGGTACCAGAAAGATGTATACTTGTATTATATTGACTATGCAAAGGCATCTAACTGTGTGGACTACAACAAATTGTGGCTAACATTGAGAAGAACAAGAAGCTCTCTGCACATTTGATTGTGCTCATGTGAAACATATACATAGACCAGGAAGCTGTTGGATGAACAGAACAAGGGAACACCACATGGTTCAAAATCAAGAAAGGAGTACACCAGGGATATATCCTTTCTCATTATCTTTTCAATCAATATGTGGAAAACATACATGTGGATTTTATATAAAAGAATGTGCTATCAGGCTTGAAGAATACTCGGCAACAACCTATGATATGCAGATGACACAACCTTGCTTGACAACACTGAGGAAGACTTGAAGTGTTTGCTGCAAATACAGTCTTAAAAATGGGTCACATCTCAAGATCAAGAAAACAAACATTCTCATTCGCACCACTGGCCCTTGGCAGTATCATGATAAAAGGAGAACAGACTGAAGTTAACACTTTCACATTGCTCGGATCCACAATCAACACTTGGCACCAGCAGTAATCAAGTTACTTTGGGAAAATATGCTGTAAAGGATCTCTCCAGAGTGTTAAAGAGCAATGATATCATTCTAGAGACTAAGGTGTGCCTGATCCTGGCCATGGTCTTCTCTATTGCTTTCTATGCATCTGAGAGCTGGACAATGACCAAGGATGACAGAAGAATCAATGCCTTTATGATGCAGAAGAGTACTGAATATACTACAAACTGCCCAGAGAATAAATAGATCTTTCCTGTACAGGGTGAAACCAGGTTCCTCTTTGGAGGCAAAATTCCATGCTGCTAGGAGGGACCAGTCCTTGGAGAAGGACATCATACTTGGAAGGTTAGAGGGTCAGTGCAGGAGAGTAAGACCTTAGATGAGGTGGATTGACACCAAGACTGTGGCAATGAGAGGTGTATCAGAGATGGTCAAGATGGCTCAGGATAGAGGAAGGTTTACAGCCATTGTTCATAGGGTCACTATGAGTCTTAGCCAACTCAATGGCACCTAGTAACAATAGCAATGCTAATGTCTAATAAAATAGACAGTAGGGTAAAAAATCAACATAAAGGAAAAGTTGTTATTGTTAGGTGCCATTGAACTGAGTATGACTCTTAGCAACCTTATGACCAACAGATCTGAACACTGTCCTCACCAGTACCATCTTCACAGTTGCTGACACACTAGAGCCCACTGCAGCAGTCACTGTGTCAGTCTACTTGGTTAAGGGTCTAACTCTCATTCACTGATCCTCTACCTTTCCAAGCATAATGTTCCTCTCAAAAAAACAGCCTCTTCTAACAACATGCCCAAAGTATGTGAGGCAAAGCTTTATCATCTTTGACTCCAAGAAGCACTCTGGCTGCACTTTTTTCCAAGATGTATTTGTTTATTCTTTTGCCAGTCCATGGAATATTTCAGTACTCTTCTCCATGACCACAGCTCAAATATACTGATTCTTCTCCTGTCATCCTTATTCATTATTCCAGCTCTCAGATGCATAGCAAGTGATCAGAAAAGACCATAGCCTGAATCAGATGCACCTTAGTACTCAAACTGCCATCACTGCTCTCCAATAATTTGGAGATGTTCCTGAATGTAGACTTTCCTAGTGCAATATATCTTCTGATTTCCTTACTGCTGGTACCAAGGATGTTGACTGTGGAAATCACTGACAACTTCAATCTTTTTTCCATCACTTTTTTCCATGCCTATCACTCCAGTGGTAAGAATTTTTGTTTTCTTGATGTTGAAATACAATCCATACTGAAGGCTTTATTCCTTGATTTCCTTGATTTTCCACAAAAGCTTCAAAGTTCTTTCAGCAAGTAAGGTTGTGTCATCTGCATGATACAGGTTGCTGTGTCTTCTTTCAATCCTGATGACACATTCTTCTTCATGGAGTACAACTTCCAATTTGTTCAGCACACAGACTGAATAGGTATGGAGAAAGGATTCAACCCTAATGCTCTCCTTTCTTAATTTTAAACTATATCATTTCCTTGCTTTGTTCCTGGTCTAGGTGTAGATTTCACACAAGGACAATTAAATTTCCTGAGATACCCATTCTTCTCAATGTCAGCCATAACCTGCTATGATCCACACAAATGCCTTTGCATAGTCAATAAAGCATAACTATACATTCTGGTAATTTTACCTTCAGCCAGGATCTATCTCATATCAACAATGATAGACCTAGTGCCCCAACCTCTTCTAAATCCTGCTTGTACTTCTGCCACTTCCCTATGTACTCTTCTAGCCAGTTTTTTAATGATCTTCAGCAGTATTTTGCTTGCATGTGCTAGAAATGGTATTGACAGTTTCCACATTCTGTTGGATCACCTTTCCTGGGAATCAGGATAAATATAGATCTCTTCCCGTTCTTGGAAGTGAAGCTTGAACTTCATCCTTCATTACCATTGATCCTTGTTCATAAGGTGCTTCCTGAAATTTTCAGTGTCAACTAATTCTTTCTGGTACAGTCATTCTGTGTATTCCTTCCATCTTCTTTTGATGCTTCCTAAATCATTCAAGATTTTGCCTATAGAATCTCTTAGTATTACAAGTCAAGGCTTGAATTTATTCTTTTAGCTTGAGAAATGCCAAGCAAGTTCTTCTCTTTTTATTGACTCCCAACTCTTTGTACATTTTGTTATATTTTGCTTTATCTTCTCAAGATGCCCTTTGAAATATTCTGTTCAGCTCTTTCAGCATCTTGTCCTTTTATTTTGGCTTCTTGAAGCTCTAATGCAATTTTCATAATCTCTTCTGGAATTCATTTTTTTCTTTCTCCTCCTTCTTTGCGTCTTTATTACAAGTGACCCTTGTTTTATTGTGCTTTGCAAAACTTTTACAAATTGAAGTTGTGTTGCAGCCCTAGTGACATTATATTTTCTAATAGCCTGTGCTCACATTGTAACTGTGTCACATACTGATAATTCTTTTATTTCTAACTTTTTAATAATGGACATTTACTGCATTATAGTGTATGTTAACATTAGTTGACTACAGTTCCTCCAGAGAAAAGATTAGTCTCAGATTAAAGTATTTTCTAATCATGCCACAGGCTTTACCAATGCAATGCATCTTTTAATTTCCTGGCCGCTGGTATCAAGAGTGTTGATTGTGAAGCCAAGCAAACTAAAGCTGTTAACTCAAATCTCTTCACCGTCCATCATGATGCTGCCAACTGGCCAGGTGGTGAGAATCTGTTTTCATGATATTGAGCTTAAATCTATATTGAAGTCTGCAGTCCTTGACCTTCTGCAACAAGCACTTCAGATCCTCCTCCATTTCAGCAAAGCAGGGTTGTGTGATCTGCAGAAGGCAGGTTGTTGATGAGTCTTCCTCCAATCCTGATGCCACATTTCTCCTCATAGAGTGCTGCCTCCCAGATAATCTGTTCTGCATATAGACTGAAAAGTTATGGAGCTAGGATACATCCATGGCTCACACCCTTCCCAATTTTGAACCATGCAATGTTTCCTTGCTCTGTTCTAACAACAATGTCTGTCTGGTGACTAAGGTGTGCCTAATCCAGGCCCTATTCTTTGCAAGGATGATAAGAGAATTGATGCCTTTGAGCTTTGGTGCTGAAGAAAAATATTAAATATCATGGAGGGCTAGAGAACAAAGAGATTCATCCTAGAGAGGGAGAGACCAGGCTGCTCCTTGGAGGTAAGAATACTGAAGCTTCGTCTGACATACTTTGGACATGTTTCAAGGCAGGAACAATCTTTGGAGAGGGACATCATACTTGGCAGGGTGGAGGTACAGCGTAAGAGAGGAAGACCCTCAATGAGATGGATTCAGTTACTGAGGTAATGGAGGTGGGTGTGTCAGAGGCAGTAAGATTGACACAGGATAGAGCAGAGTTTAGGGCCATTGTACATAGGGTCACTATGAGTCACAGGCAACTTGACAGCTCATAACAACAACAATCATGCCACACTTCAAATCTCTTTCACATCGTTTCTTCTAGCCTTGTATGCTGTTATGTGTCGTGGAGTCACCTGAGACTCACAGTGACCCTATGCAAAATAGCTCTGAACCCTGTCCTATCCTAGGCCAATATCACTCTCTGACATTATGCCTCCATAATCCCAGTTAATCTATCAATCCATCTCATCCAGGGTCTTCCTCTCCTGAGCTATCCCTCTACCCTTCCAAATATGATGTCTTTCTCCAAGGACTGGTCCTCCCTGGCAACATGCCCAAAATATGTCAGAAAGAACTTCAAAATCTTTGTCTACAAGGAGTAAATTTGTTTCACCCTCTCCAGGACAAACCTGTTTGTTCTTTTGACAGTGCATGCAATGGTCAATACTCTTCTCCAGCACTACAACTCAAAGGCATCAATTCTTCTGTAATCCTGTCACTGTCTAGCTTTCTGATATATAACAAGTAACCACGAAGATTATGACCTGGATCAGACTGAGACTCTTCAGCACTCTGGAGAGGTCCCTGACAGCTGATTTTTCCCAATGCAGTTAGTCTTGATTTTCTGGCTGCTGGTGCCAAGAGTGCTGCCAAATGTCCCAGTGGTTTTCTGGAAGCTGAGCTTTAACCTACATTAAAGACCGCAGTCCTTGATGATCTGCAGCAAATACAAAGGCAACTCTCATATATGTCTCATTATAAAAGAAAAACCCTTTTTTTGCCTAGCCATTGAGATGCTTGCAAATCTCAGCCAGGGGTTCTCCCTAACGCATTAGTCCCCTCTCCTCTCTCTATATATCCTTTGAGAATATAGCCTGTTCTTTCCTAATTTCAGATTATTTGGGGGCAAGGATAATCTGAATTTTACAAACATAATTAAGTTCTACGAGACATAGCTTAGTTCAACGTGTATCTTCAGAGCCTAGAACAAATCTGGCATATAGTAGTCATTCACATATACATACAAATTGTAATGGTTTGGAATGCAAGTTGGTAGTATTTAGTTTGGTAAACTAAAGATGGGCTTACCCTATCACCTAAAATTTGTACCGATAAGAAATTGCACTGACAACACAAAGTGGTAAGGAATTTCAGTGCTAATTAAGTGGTAAGGAACTTCTAGTGCTAAGAAATTGCATTGACAACACAAAGGTATACAGTTCAAATCAACTAGCTGCTGGGCCATCTCCTCCCTTGCAATTTACTTCCTCTGAAAACCACTGGAGGGTCAGCTATGGGTCAGTTCCGACTCACTGATACACAACAACAAAAAATATTTACCTTTAGAGAAACTTACATATATCCCAAAAAAAGAGATAAATAGTATTATCTGCACATTGGCAAGAGCTTGAAATAATCTAAATATCTATAACCAGGAGTGCAGCAGTGCCCACAGTGGTACAGGCAGTTTATCCATGTACAGCCCCAAACTGGGAAGAAGATGCTAATTAAAATAAAGATCCTGACCAGAAAGAGACTGAAACTGACACTGAACACACAGGCAAGGTGGAGCAAATCACGGAGTATGGAGGAGAAAAAAAGAGAGAATCCCTCCACAGGAGCAACAACTCACCTACAGTGGCAAACAGATGAATGAGAAAACAGCAGCCGATTACAAGATCCTAGGTGGTTTAGTTCTCCACATTGTGTTGTCTCTGAGAGAATGTGGCCTTAGGCATTTTACTGTCAATTACAACAAGGCATCATATTTAACCTCTCATTCTCTGGGAGCCCAGAACCATTGTCCCCTCCCTTGGATTTCCAGTCTTGTATGTGTACTGGTGGGAGACTATAAGAACTCCAGGATGCAATGTGTCTGGCCCAAAAGGCCTTTGCTAACTGTTGTTTCAGTTGCTGTCCTGTGCGCTCTCTTCTAATGGCTATATCCCTAGCTGTCAATAAAATATTTCCTGATCTCATGTAAAAAAAATTATATAAATATATAAAATAAGAATCAATCAATAATTATGACTGTGTAAAAGGTTAAATACTATATGGCAGTTAAGGTGCAAGAACTAGAGTTGCACGCATTAATCTATATAATTAAAAATATAATACCGAGAAAACAAGGTCAAAATGTCAAGAGTCAATATTGTATCATTTATTAAGCTTGTAAATATGCCAAAACATTTGAAAATGCATGTATGTTGATTAAAACGAATTTTTAAAAATGGAAAACATTTTACCTTTGTGGAAGGAGAGAAACAAGATGGTCTGTGAAACCATACATCTCTCTCAGTAGTCACTGCCATCAAGTTGTAATCAACTCATAGCTGACCCTTCACTGGTTTTCAGAGGCTATAATTTGAATCACAGACTTTCTTCTGGGGAGCTTTTAGTGAATCTGAGCTGTCAGAGAAGTGCCACCTTTGGGATAGCAGCACAACTCCCTACTCAATTTTGAAATTATACTGATTAAACATCCAAATATCTCTTTGAACACAATGACCACAGATTATTTAAAGAAAATTTTCCATTTGCCAAATACTATGATTTTTATTTTAAAATATGTACTAAGTGTATTTTCATATTTCAATAAACTCTCAAGAATTACTGGATTGTATAAGAGGAAAAAAACTCTCATATTACTGGATAGGAGGAAAGAAAAAACAAACAAACCTTAACAAACTCTAATTAGTTCATTAAATTTCACTCAGTCCTTAGGGATTAACTGGATATTTTCCTTTTTAAAAGAAATTACTTTAAAAAAAATTATTTCTTCTTATTGAGTGTCTACTGTTGAATTGGATCCGACTGGTACAGCAGGAGATTGTCCCGTCCTTCTCCAGCAGAGCATCTGGTAGATTTGAACCAAATACCTTGGGGATTGCAGTGGAGCTTCTTGCCACTATGCTACCAGAGCTCCTTTGGATATTTTCTTACAAAGGGCTCACATAGAAAATCTGTATTTTTTTTCTTACCTTTTCAATCTGTGTGCTTGGGAAATCATACAAGAAGCTGTACTCTATAAAGGAGAATGTAGCATCAGGATTGGAGTAAGACTCATCAACAACATGCATTAGGCATATCAAACAACCTTGCTTACTAATAGTGAAGCTGAAATGCTTGCTGCAGAAAACCAAAGGCTATAACCTTCAATATAGATTATATTTCAAGATCAAAAAGACAAAAATCATCACCACTGGGCTGATATGCTAACTAATGATATATGGAGAAACTGTCAATAATTTCATTTTACTTGGATCCACAATCAATACACTTGGCACCAGTTATCAAAAAAATAAAAAGATGTATGCTGCTGCTGTTGTGTGCTGTCGAAATAGCTTGGGTCTCACAGCAACCCTATGTACAACATAAACCTAAACCCTGCTCTATCCTGTGCCAACCTTATTGCCTCTGACACACCTACTCCCACCACCTCAATGACTAAATCAATCCATCTCATCGATGTTCCTCTTCTCTTGCACTGTTCCTCCATCCTCTGAAGCATGAGGTTGCTCTCCAGTGACTGGTCCCTTCTTGCAACATGCCTAAACTATGTCAGACAAAGCTTCAGAATCCCTGTCTCTAAGGAGCAGCCTGATCCCACCATCTTTAGGATGAACCTGTTTGTTCTCCTAGCTGTCCATGGTATATTCAATACTCTTCTCCAATACCACAGCTCAAAGGCATCAATTCTCCTTCTATCATCCCTAGCCATTGTCCAGCTTTGGGAAAGTCTGTCAGGGAGCTCTCCAAAAGTATTGAGGAGCAATGATGTCAGTTTAAGAACTAAGATGTACCTGATTCAGTGATTTTCAATCACATATTACGCATCTGAAAGCTGGATGACAGAGTATTGCCATCTTTGTGTTGTGGTGTTGTAGAAGAGTACTGAAAGTCTCATGTTGTTGTTGTTGTATATCACTGAAACTGAACTAACTCATAGCTAACCCTCCGGCGAGTTTTCAGAGGCAGTAAATCACAGGGGAGAAGACTGCTCATCTTCTCCGGCAGAACAGCTGATAGATTTAAACTGCATGATTCTTGGTGAGCAGCATAACTCCTTACCACTAAGCCACAAGAGCTCCCTGAACGTCCCAGACACTGCTAAAAGAACATATAAATATGTCTTGAAGAAAGTGCAACCAGGGTACCCTTTAGTGGCAAGGATGGCAAAACTTCATCTCACATACTTTGGGCACGTTGTTAGAAGGGCCATTCCTTGCAAAGGGATGTCACATTTGGAAAGGAAGAAGGTCATAGAAAGAGAGTGGTACCCTTAATGAGATGGACTGACACAGTACTGGGCTCAAGTATATTAAAGATGATGAGGATGACACAGGATAGGATAGGATTCAGATGTGTTTACAGGGTTTGGAGTCTTTATCAATTTGATGGCACATAACAACAACCCATGAGAGATTTCCAATAAGTTGTATATAAAATTATGTGTCATTGAGTTGCTTGTGACTCATAGCAACCCTATGTACAACAGCTCTGAAGGCTGCTCTATCCTGAGCCAACTTTCTTGTCTCTGATACACCTACCCCCATTTGCCCAGTCACTGAGTCAATCTATCTCATCAAAGGTCTTCCTCTCTTGCACTTTCCCTATAGCCTCACAAGCATGATGTCCCTCCTTGCAACATATCCAATGTATGTCAGATGGAGTTTCAGAATCCTTGCCTCCAAAGAGCATCCTGGTTTCTCACCCTCTCCAGGATGAACATGTTCGTCCTCCTGGCAGTCTATGGTATATTCAATATTCTTCTCCAGAACCAGAGCTCAAAGGCATTAATTCTCCTTCTAACATCCTTAGTCATTGTTCAGCTCTCTGATGCATAGCAAGTAAATGTGAAGACCATGGCCTGGATCAGGCACACTTTAGTCTCCAGACTGATATCGTTGCTCTTTAGTACTCTGGAGATGTCCCTGACAGCACATCTTTTCATTTCCTGGTTGCTGATACCAAGAGTGTTGATTGTAGAGCCACGCATAATAATGCTAAGGTTTATCTATTATTTCCAAACAGAATTTGCACCACTTTACAAGCTACTTAAGGTCTGATTTTTAAGAATTACTCTATTGTCACTGACATTCAACAAGTAAGTAAAACCAGTCAAACAGGAAAATGATGTTTTCAACACATGGTGCTGGCAAAACTAGACTGCTACAAACAGAAAGCTGAAACAGGATCAACATCTCACACCACACACAAAAAACAACTCAAGGTGGATTAGATACCTGGGAGTAAAGCCGAAAACCATGAAGTTCATAAGAGACAAACTGGGATCAAGCTTAAAAGGCCTAGTCTATGGTATAAAGGGACTGCCAAATACAGCCAAAAATGCACAATCTGGAGAGGATAAAAGTGATGAATGGGACCTTCTAAAGATTAAATCCCTGTGTGCATCAAAAACTTTTCCCAACAGGGTGAGGAAAAAACCTACTGATGGGGAACAAACATTTGGCAATACCATCTCAGACAAGGGTCTTACAACAAGAGTTTACAGAATACTCCTGGGCCTCCACAAGAAAAAGACTGATAATACAATCGAAAAATGGGCAAAAGACATGGAAAGAATTTTCACAGAGGAAGACAGTCAAATGGCCAACAGACATATGAAGAAAGGCTCAAAATCACTGGCAATAAGAGAAATGCAAATCAAAACCAAAATGAGATATCATCTCACTCCAGTAGCAGTGGCAAAGTTTAACAGAACAGCAAGTAATAAATGTTGGTGAGGATGTGGAGAGAAAGAACTCTTATACACTTTTTAAAAATGGTATAACCACTCTGTAAGGCAGTTTGGTGTTTCCTCAGAAAGCTGAACATAGAAATTCTATATGAGCCAGCTATTCCATTGCTTGGAATACACTCCGAGAAAATAAAAACTGAGGCACAAATGGTGACTTGTACACCAATGTTCATAGCAGTGTTACTCACCATCTCAAGAACATGGAAACAGCCCAAATATTCAACCACAATCGAATGGATTGACAAATTATGGTACATTCACATGATGGGATAACACTATGCAGCATACAGGAGCAATGATTAAATTACCACCCTAACTTGGGAGGGACAGGAGAGCATTATGGTCAGTGAACTAACTCCGTCCCATAAGGACAAAACAGTATAAAACCATTATTATAGAATGAATGAGGATCCAAGGGATGAGGGTGGAAGCAGAGGGTTGAGAATGGGGGATGGTTAATCGTGGGATCGCACAATTTGATGGGAGGGGTGAAGGAAATGGGAAAGATCTGGTGTGAAAAGTAACGCAGTTGAATGTTATAAATAAACCAGTGTAAAATAAAAACTCATTAGTTATAAAACATATCAATTTACATTTCCTTGAGTAACTTGCTGAACTTTATACAGCATGAGCTTCATGATGTCTGATTACTGCACAGAATTTTTGTAATTTAATGGGATATAAAAATGAAATATTTTTTAAAAAATCATTAAAAGAATATCCAAAAATACATACGTTCACTCCTATAAAGATCCAGTGAACACTTGGATTTACTTAAGATTTCCATCCAAAAGTAACTTCTTGAGTTTGCTATTTCTTATTTCCAAATCTATTCATACAGTAAAATAAACGAATAAAACTTTGCCTTGCAAAATATCCAAATTTGAAGTCAATAAAGCAGTAGGACTTCACTGATATTTTGTGAAAACTTGTGTACTACTAGAAGAGCTTGTAAGAACACATTTTCTTCTAATGGCTAAGGAAATCAGTTTCACTTACTCTTGAAATAGTAATCCTTTGCCACTTCTTTGACCTCCAAATGGCTTCAAATGGAAATAATCCTTGGTTTTAGGAGTATCTGAGAACAGCAAACTCTTAAAAACAACTTACATCTATTGCTCCTGTATTAAATAAGCAGACTCTTCTTATACTTCAATTCACCTTTATCCTCTTTTTAAAAAAAATCACAGCAATACTGCTATTTTTAATTTAAGGATGGTCTAAGAAGTCTCTGATCTTTTTACAAGAAGTCCTTTTAAAAAAAAGTTAAAATGGAATTTTCATTAGACTTTCCTGGGACACCTGAGTTGTTTGTTTGTTAGGTACAGTCTACTATTCACAGCAACCCTACAAACAAAAGATCTGAACCCTGTTCTATCCTGTGCCATCCTCACACTTCCTGACACACAACAGCCCAACGCAGCAGTCACTATGTCAGTCCACGTGGTCGAGGGTCTTCCTCTCCTTCACCAGCCCTCCAGCCTTCCCAGCATCATGTCTCTCTCAAACGAATAGGTCCTCCTAGCAGCATGCCCAAAGTTCTTGTCTGCAAATAGCATTCCAGCTGCACCCTGTCAGAGACATATTTGTTTATTCATTTGGCCATGGTCTGTGGTCTTCTCCAACACAAGTTAAATGTATCAATTCTCCTCCTATCATCCTTATGGATTGTTCAACTCTCAGATGCATAGCAAGTGATTAGAAAGACTATGGATTGAAGCAGATGCACCTTAATACTCAAATTGACATCATTACTCCTCAATAAATTTGGGAGAGTTCCCTAAATGCAGATTTTCCCAGTGCAATGTATTTCCTTACTTCCTGACTCCTGATACAAAGGATGTTAATTATGGATCCAGGCAAGATGAAGCTGATGACAGTTTCAATCTCCTCTCTATCCATCATGATGTTGCCTATCGGTCTAGTAGTTAGAATCTTTGTTTTCTTGACATTGAGATGCAATCCATACTGAAGGCTGCATTCCTTGACCTTCTGCAACAAGTGAGTCAAGTCCTCCTCACTTTTAACAAGTAAGGTTGTTAACAGTGACAGAGAAATGCTATTCTTTACTGAATATTTAAAAGGTATAGTGAAAAATTATTTTGTTTAGATTATACTCAATAAGCTGCATATTTAGAAGTAAAAATCCCTATTTTACTAAAAAGTTGTTATATTCCTATTCAGCTCACTTAGGTCATGAGAAATGAATAAAAAATTAAAACTGATCTCCAACAGAGTACTTGCCAATTTAAAAAAATTATTGACAAGATGTATATTTGTATACAGCATGCATGATTTTAGACAAAAGAAAACTACAAAAATAACTAATGAGTAACTGTCTTAATAGGACAGAAAATTATATTTTTAAAAAATCAATCTTTTTGAGAAAAATCTGGTGTCTTTGTCCAAAAACACCTGGATTCTCTTCAATTCATTACTCTAGCATCTGGCGAATTGAGCTTCTTTTACTTGATCCGACCACATCCCTGAATAAGCTTAATTAGAAAACAGATGCTCCTTTCAGATAGTTTGTCATATACTGGATAAAATGAAAAAAGTACTCTATAGAGAAAAAGGTGACTATGAGTTTTAACAGGGATTTGTTTTAAAAGCATCATTTTATATGAATCTAGATTTTACTTGTCTAAATCATAACATCTTATCTTGGATGCCTTTTCAATAAGCTGGCTTAAATAATTTACAAAGCATACTATATGTATTAAGTATTTAGAAAACCATAGTGCCCTAGTGGTAAGAAGCCTCACTGTCTACTCAAAGGCATGTGGTTTGAACTCACCAGCTGGTCCACAAAAGAAAGATGTGCATTCTCCTGCCATGCAATTTACAGCCTCTGAAAACACACTAGAGGAGGGAGGGAAGGTGTCAGTGATAAGTCATCTCTGACAAGATGGCACATATGTATTTAATCTCTTAACTTCAGTATTAAATTGATATTTTAAAAGCCAGTATTATTTTTGTACTTGGTCTTCTCAGAATAAAAATTAAGGAACCCAAATCTGCATCAATTTAGAGAATTACATTTAATTCACAAGACTACAGTTGTCCCTGTTAGTGCCATCGAGCAAACTCATAGCCACCCTATAAACAACCAACGTAAATCTTGCCCTATCCTTACCATCCTCATCCTCTCTGTGACGCACTAGAGCCCATTGCTGAAGTCACCATATCAATCCATCTCATTGAAGATCTTCAACTCCTTTGCTAAAGCTCCATCATTCTAAGCATGAAGGAACAGCCTCATCAACCTACTTGTCCAAAGTACAAAAGATAAAGCTTTACCATCATGTCTCTAAGGAGCTCTCTGGCTACACTTTTTCTTAGACTTATCTGTTTGTTACTGTGTCAGACATCTAAATTACATCTAAATATTTAAGTGTGTTAAAACCCCCTTAAATTTCAGAATCATTCCGATTGTGATGTTACAGGTTTACGTTTTGTTGTTGTTAAGTGCCATCAAGTAAAGTGCAACACAGTGAGACTCTGAACAACAGATCTGAACCCTATCCCGTCCAATGCGATCCTTATCATTCCCAACAGACTTAAGCCCGTTGCCACAGATATTCGATGGGTTCATCTCATTGATGGTCTTCCTCTCAAACTTATAAACCTACAGATTTATAGTTTAGAAGAAATTGGTTCTTTTTTTCCTTAATAATTCTGTTTCTGTGTGTAAATGGCTGCATTCCCTGATGAGCTGCCAACTGAGGATTTTTTCCCCTGTGTTTCAACCTGGTTCTTTTCAAAGTTGAAAATTTAAAAACATTAAGCATCAAGAAAATTAGGAGCAATAGAGAATTCTAAAGAAAATAAGCTGAGGATATGAACCACTTGCTCTACCTGTGCAAATTAAACAGTGGTTGTTGTTGTTGTTGTTATATGCCGTTGAGTCGTTTGCGACTCATAGCGACAGTAAAATTATATTTTGTACCAGCTTTAAAACTTTTGCTTGAGTTTTCACTTTAACAGAAACTAGAGCCAGCCTCTGAACAATTCCTCCCCTATCCTCTACGCTTAGCCTACAGATTTACTTTATTATTCTCAACTTTGTGCAAAGAACATAGTTATTAATCTGTAATTTCCACTTCACTGTTCATTATTACTATGAAACATGCAATACTTCCATTTCAGAAACAAAACTGAAAATACTTTTAGGTGCAACTAATCCAAAGATTTTCTGTAATATGATTTCTAGTATAATTTTGTAAAGCAATGGACAGAAAGGAATAATTGGGTTTTCTAACAACTAATTCTGAGCATTTAAAAACCATTAATGAGGAGACGGGGAAGATGTCATTTACTTTTCATAACGCCAAGAAGGGTTCAACTATCAGATGGTTCTTTCGACGATCTTTACGCCACCTGAAATTTAAAACTAGCCACACAGGTTAAGTTTGCATTCATTGTCTCGTCTCCCTTCCTCCGCCCCACCCCCCACTCCCAACTCCCGCTCCCGCTTTAAAATGCCTACCAAGCGCTAAGGTTTGAGCAAGAAAAGGGTATTCCGATCAGGTGAAGATCGAAAACTCGAAAAAAAGGCTGCTGCAATTCCGTTCCAAAAGTCTGCTGGAAACTGTAAAGAAAAGCTCTAGCCTAAAAGAGGAAAAATACCGTTTTAACAAATCCCTTTCCCTCTCCATCCTTTCGGTTTGGATTTGCTTATAAAGCAAACCGCACCACAGCTTGCGGCAGCTGGCAGCCCACAGTGTTTGGTAAACCGTTTTCGCAGCCGCCAATTTTTCACTCTTCTCTCACTGAGCATGTTTCAAAATCGTCTCGATTACTTCACTGAAAAGAACGGGTGAACTTGTATCTGCGAAACAACGCTGTCCGCTGACCCGGACTCTCAAGACTGAGACAACCGGAAGTAGCGGTACTCAGACCTTCCTGTTTCGTCTGTAAAAACAATCCTCCCGGGAGGAAGCGGAAGTGAGACTAATCGAAGGTTTAGGATTCCAGGAGTTCCTGTTTGTAGAACCAATTTTCTACACTGTATGGCTGGAATTCCGGAAGTGGGAATTAACAGTTTCCGAAACTGCGCAATAGCATTGGCAAATATGTCTTCCTTTGTAAACAAGCGTGATACTTAGTTATCTTGAATTGCGATTATTAGTGCGGAGTTTTGGATAGAGAAGAAACATTTTTATGAATGTAATACTAGGGAGCTCTGGCGGCGTAGTCGGTAGAGAGCTGTGTTGCTAGCCAAAAGGGCACATTTCTCTGACAATTAAAATCACCAAAAGCTTTGCTAGAGGAAGATGGGAAATCTCCTCTTGTACCTCCGAAAATTCCTGGAGGTTCAGCTATGAGTGGGTTCCAACTCAACGGCAATTACTTGACTTAACACTGTATTTCTCTATTTGGGATATTCAGAAAATCTCCATTAAAGAAAGGGACAAGCCGTGTCTGAATGCTTATGACAACATCTTCGTCTACTAGCTGAGTACAAATTTTTTAAGTTAAAAGAAGCCACATCCATCTGCTGATGCCAGCTTCTATTCCCTCATGTAGTAAGTTGTGAACAAATTTCCTCTCCAGAAAAATCTAGTAAAAGAATGCTATAAAGACTTCTTTGTTCAAAAACTATTCACTATGTTGAGCATGCTGGGAGGGTTTGCATTAATTTTTATGGTTTTTTCCAGGAAAGCCTTTGGATTGCTTCAGACACTGCTATGTATGTTCTTAAGGGGCCATATAACTAACTTGCTTCTGTTGTTTAGCCTCTTTGCAGTCTTACTTGTTTAATATCTGCCTTTGCCCATCACAAATAAGGAACAACAAAGGTAGTAATAATACCTTGTTTTGCTTTCGTTTTAATTCTTCTGAAACTCTTAGTCTCTGACTTGGATGGAGTAGACATTTAATACAATTTTGTTGAGTAAATTAAGTGTTGGGAAACACGAAGACTTCTCCAGAGAGGAGAGGGGCTAGTATTTTGTAAATGGGTTGGTAAGAAACTGACTTTTTTTTTATTGGTTAGAGCTCTACAGATTAGATTTCTATTAATATAAAATGTGTTTTTCTTTTTCTCAGTATCTGATGCTGAACTATAGGGATGGTAAATAAAAGAGAGAATAAAACTGAGTAAAGAAGAATCCTTACCACATGGATTCTGATAGTTCAATGCGAGAATGTAGTCTTCTCTGTTTAGACAATCTTTTCATTCAAAAATTCATATAATCTAGGGCTAAAAAACAGTATTGTTTAATACATGCTTTCAACATTATGCCTGGGGAATTTTCTTTTTTTGCATTTTTGAGGAAATAAATAGTTATCTCCTATTTGATTTAGCAATTTTGTAAATATTTTTTAAGGAACTTTTGTGCACCACCACCACAACAACATTGTGCACCAAGAAAGGAGCTCTTATGGCACAATGCCTAATGTATTTGGCTGTTAACTAGATGATTGGTGGTTAGACTCGACCAGCTACTCTGAGACAGGAAGACAGGTAGTTTCCTTCCATAAAACTTCAGAGCCTCTGAACACCCATGTTCATTGTGGCTTTGTTCACAATAGGCAAAAGTTGGAAACAACCCAGGTGCCCATCAACAAACAAATGGATAGAGAAGCTCTGGTATATTCACACAATGGAATAATATGCTACATTGAAAAATAAGGAACTCATGAAATATTATACAAAATGGGTGACCCTGGAGGACATTATGCTGAGTGAAATATCTCAGTCACAAAAGGACAAACGCTGCATAATGCCACTATTATAAAACAGGACTGACATCGGGGTTAGGGGGAATCTAAGAAAAGAGGGTTTAAATAATACTGTGTTGAAACAGATGAGGGAGAACTGTTTGAAAGGAATATATTATTAGGTATTATATTCATGAAAAGAGTCCAGAATGAGAGCTTGAAGGGGGAGTGGACTTGGGGGGGAAGGATTGGATAATAATGAAAGTTTTGTGGGGTTTTTTTATTTGTTTTTCAAAGAGAAAAACCAACTGAAGGGAGTGATGGGCAGGGAGGAAAATGTGCAACAATGAATGAATGGAAACCCAAAGTCTCTATAAATTTTCAATAAAATTTCAGTTAAAAAAAGGAAATGTAAAAAAAAAATCTAAAAAACTTTACAACCTCAGAAACCCAGTGGTGGACCTCTGTGACTCATGAGCAGTAGGTTAGGTTTGAGGCCTCCAAGAATTATGCCAGCTATTGATGAGGAGTTGATGACTCATATGCTCATTAAAAAACAAAAACTGTAATTATGCACATTTACCTCATCTAATGGACTACACAGGACCAGATTTACTAGATCTGTGGAAAGAAACAGTGAAAATATCAGCAGTTAAAAAAGGCCAGGGGCTGACCATGGAACAGACCATCAATACTAGTCATATACAAGTTCAAAGTGAAAGTGAAGAAAATTTTGAAAGTCCATGAGAACCAAAGTACAAACTTGAGCCTATCCCAACTGGATTTTAAAAGCATCTCAAGAATATTTTTTAGTTTATTGTGATTTCTGTGAAAGTTTATAAAGAAATTGGTTCTTTCAGAGAGTTCTAGTGGCCTAGTGGCAAGAAAGCTGCACTGCAATCCCAGAGGCATGTGGTTCAAATCCACCAGATGCTCTGCTGGAGAAGGAGGAGCAATCTCCTCAGAGATTGCGGCTTTGTTAAAAAGTTGAAAATAGAAATACCATTTGACTCAGTCAGCTCTCTCTCAACTGACAATATACCCTAATGAAATCAGAGCTATGATACAAACAGACACATGCACACCCACATTTATTGCACCATTATTCATAATAGCGAAGATATGGAAGCCATTCAAGTGCCTATCAACAAATAGATAAACTGTGGTATATTCACACAATGCAATATTGTGCAGCAATATTGCACAATATTGATTAATTATTAATTAATTAATATTGCACACCAGATTAACTTGTGAAATGACATCAAGAACATCACCAGTAATGAAAACAAAAGGTTATTACAAAGATATGGAAGAAAGAAAAGACCAATATCCTCAGAGATTGCTCCATCAGATCTGACTTGATGGTACCCACACAAAAAAATTTAAAGAAAAAAGAAATTAGTTCTTTCTTTTCAACACATTTTCCTTCCTACCCCTCTACAAATTTACTTTGAAATGCATTTTCTGTTACAGATTGTTAGTTGCCATATACACAATATTTCTTTCAGATTGATCTTCCCTTCACCTGTTTCAGTGTGGTCTTTATTATTTTGCCATTCTTTTCTGGTTTCCCCTTCTCAATCCCCTGCAAGCATCCTTTATTAATTTATTTTTTAAGTGGTATTACACAGTATTTGTTCCTTTGTAACTGAGATGTTTCACTCAGCCTGTCTTCCAGACTCATTCATGTTGTATAGTGTTTTTTAAGAGTTCATTATTTTTCACTGCTGCACAGTATTGCATTGTGTGAATATACCTGTGACTCATGACGACCCTTTGTGCAACAGCTCTGAAATCTGCCCTGTCCTGAGCCAGTCTCACAGACTCTTAACACACCAACTCCCATTGCCCCAGTTACTGTATCAATCCATCTCACCTAGGGTCTTCATCTTCTGTGCTGTCGTCCCTCTACCCTTCCTAGCGTGATGTTCCTCTCCAAGGACCAGTGCCTCCTGACCACGTGCCCAAAGTATGTGGATGGAGCTTCAGAATCCTAACCTCCAAGAAGAAATTTGGGTTTGTCCTCTCCAAAAGAGACTTATTTGTTTTCTTGGCGGTCCATGTCCCTTTTTCAGGTGCAGAGGAAGCAGTTGAAAATACCATGGCTTTTATTAGGCACACCTTAGTTTTTAAACATCGTAGATCCTTGACATCACATTTCCCCACTGCAACATATATTTTGATTTCTTGACTGCTATTACCATGAGAGTTAATTGCAGATCCAAAGAAAATAAAATCATTAACAACTTCAATCTTTTCTTCACCTATCATGATGGTGCCTATTTTGTCTGTTGGTGCAGATTTTTATTTTCTTGCTGTTGAGATGTAACTCATAAAGATCATGGTCTTTGATCTTCTGCAGTAAATTATTCAAGTCTTCTTCACTTTGTGCTAGCAAACTTATGTTATCTGCAATAAGGCAGATTGTTAATAAGTCCTCCTCCAATCCTGATGCCACATTCTTCCCCATACAGTCTAGCTTCCCAAGTTATTTGCGCAGCATACAGTGTAAGTAAGTATTGAAAGAGGATACAGCCCTGACATACTCCTTTCCTGATTTAAAATCAGGAGCCACAAAGGAAGTAGGAAAGTCAAGAATAGGAGGAGAATATGGAATGTGTGGTAATTATCACCATGAAAAATTATCTTCTTTGCCAGAGTCTAGAAATAGATCATGTAAGCTATCATTACTAAATATTTTGATCAAAGATTCCACAGGAGAATCCTCATCAAAAGGAAGAAATACTGTAACACAGTTTCTATTCTGGTAAAACTCCAGACTTTCTGGAACTATGAAGATTTGATGAGTCTCTGAAAATATTGCCCTGAGAAAATTTTTAAAACCTAAACTAAAACTATTGCCTCTAGTCTTCTTAAAACAAAACAGTAGTTTAGTTTACAAAGTAAAAATGGCTGCCTTTATCATGAAGCTCTTTTAAGAATTATCTGAATGTCTCTTGAGTTACCCCTGCACAACTGGTGAGCCTTGTGCAGCCTGGTCCTAGACCCTGCCTCAACTCTCTGATACCTGCAACCCTTTTCATCAAGATGCCTGAGGAAGTGCACCATGGAGAGGAGGAGGTGGAGATCATTGCCTTTCAGGCAGAGATCGCCCAACTTAAGTCTCTAATTATCAATATCTTCTTCCAACAAGGAAATTTTCCTTAGAGAATTGATCTCTAATGCTTCTGATGCATTGGACATAATTCACTATGAAAGCCCAACAAACCCTTCCAAGTGGTAAAGAGCTGAAAATCTACATCATCCCTAACCCCTAGAAATGAACTTTGACTCTTGTAGACACAGGTATTGGCATGACCAAGGCTGATCTCATAAATAATTTGGGAACAATTGCCAAGTCTGGTACTAAAGCGTTTGTGGAGGCTCTGTAGTTGATGTTGACTTTTATTCTGCCTATTTGGTGGCAGAGAAAGTGGTCGTGATCACAGGACACAATGATGAGCAATATGCCGGGAGTCTTCACCAGAGGGTTCCTTTACAGTTCATGCTGACCATGGTGAGCCCATTGGTTGGGATATTAGAGTGATTTTGCACCTTAAAGAAGACTAGACAGAGTACTTAGAGGAGAGGTAAATCAAAGAAGTAGCAAAGAAGCACTCAACAGTTCATAGGCTACCCCATCACCCTTTATTTGAAGAAAGAAATCAGTTATGATGAGGCAGAACAAGAGAAAGAGGAAGATAAGGGTGATGAGAAGTCCAAGATTGTATATGTGTGTTCAGATGAGAAGCATGACAGTGGTAAAGACAGAAAAAGAAAACAAAAAAAAAAATTAAGATGTTCATTGATCGAGAGGAACTGAGCAAGACTAAGTCCATTTGGGCCAGAAATCCTGATTACATCATACAGGAGGAATAGAGAGAGTTCTCCAAGAGCCTTTATAATGACTGGGAAGTCCACTAGGAAGTCAAGCACTTCTCAGTGGAAAGGCAAGTGGAATTCAGTGCATTTCTGTTTAGCCCTTGCTGAGCTCCCTTTGATCTATGAGAACAGGAAACATTAAATTTTATGTTCTCCATGTGTTCATCATCAGCTGTGATGAGTTGATATTAAACTAATTTCATCCATGGTGTGGTTGACTCTGAGGATCTGCCCCTCAACATTTCTTGAGAAATGCTGCAACAGAGCAAAATCTTGAAGGTCATCCACAAAAAACATTGTCAAGAAGTGTCTTGAGCTCTTCTCTGAGTTAACAGAAGATAAGGAGAACTACGAGAAATTCTATGAAGCATTCTCTAAAAACCTGAAGCTTGGAATCCATGAAGACTCTACCTTTCTGAGCTACTTTGCTGTCACACTTCCAGGTCTGGAGATAAGATAACGTCTCTCTCAGAATATGTGTCTCTCATGAAGGAGACCCAGAAGTCCGTGTATTACATCACTTCTGAGATCAAAGAACAGGTGACCAACTGTGCTTTTGTGGAGCGAGTGTGCAAGCAGGGCTTTGAGCTTGTGTATATGACCAAACCTATCAACGAGTACTGTGTGCAATAGCTCAAGGAGATAGAGGGAAGAGCTTCATTCCCATCACCAGATAGGGCCTAGGATGAAGAAGAGAAAAAGAAAATGGAGGAGAACAAGGCCAAGTTTGAGAACCTTTGTAAACTCATGAAGGAAATTTTGGATAAGGTTGAGAAGGTAACAATCTCCAATAGGCTTGTATCTTCACCCTGCTGCATTGTGACTAGCACATATGACTGCATAGCCAATATGAAGCAGATCATTCACAGGTGCTTCATGACAACGTGATGGCAATAAAAGCACCTGGAGATCAACCCCGATCATCCAGTTGTTGAGACACTGACAGAAAGCTTGAGGCAGACAGAAATGACAAAGCTGTTAAGGACCTAGTGGTGGTGCTGTTTGAAACTGCACTGCTCTCTTCCTGCTTCTGCTTTGAAGATCCCCAGATTCACTCCAATTGCATCTACTGCATGATTAAGCTAGGCTTAGGCATTAATGAAGATGAGGTGACAGCTGAGGAACCCAGTGCTGCTGTTCCTGATGAGATGCCCCCACTTGAGGGTGATGAGGATGCAACTTGTATGGAAGAAATAGATTAAACATTCCTACTGTAACACCCCCAACCCCCCGTATAGCATCTCTGTGGCTATAACAGCAGCCTTGAGTTGCCCTCTCTCATCTGGCTTCATCTCCTCATAGCTAGTGTTTTTCTTTCCTGTCCTTTGTGTATGACACAATGTAAGGGCCTCTGGCCTCATCCCCTTCCTCAAGAATGAGGTTGGATGTTGTGTACTGAGTTTTCTTTGTTTATGTTGTTCTGAAATTAAAGTATGCAAAATAAAGAAGATGAAATTTTATATTTAAAAAATTATCAATATGACATGTTCCTATGAGGCAAGAATGATGAAACTGTCTCACATACTTTGGGCATATTATCAGGAGGCACCAGTCCTTGGAAAGTACATCATGCTGCAGAAAGTAGAGGATCAGTGAAAGAGAGAAAACTCTCAACCAGATGGATTGACACAGTGCCTACAACACTGGGCTTGTGCATAGTGGAAATTGTGAACACCACACAGGATAGAGCTCATAGGGTTGCTATGAGGTATAGTCTACTCAACAGCACCTAACAACAAAACAACATGTGAGATCAAATCAACAACTGAAACTCAAAAATATTTGATAAGAACCTTAGGGAGCAGTGAATTTATGTTAGTGGAGGGACAAATCATAAAAAGTAGATGAGAATGAATGTAGAACATGAAAAATGAAATCATTGTCACCATAGATTCCATGTAGAAACTACTGAATTGGTGTATGTTTTGCTGTTTATAGTCTCAACAATAAAATTCCATTTTAAAAAATAGGAGGAAAATGTGTTTCCATAATAGCACAACTAGCAATTATAACATCCTTATTCCATGAGGAGAAAGACACAAACAATAGTTTAAAGGAACAGAATTTAATTACTTGGATATATAAAATAAATAGGCAAGGAGTCCTTAAGAAAATTGACAAATAATAGCTATACTATAAATAATTTCAAAAGTATGGTGTTAACAGTAATCAGAAAAAGAGTGTTTCAAGAATATTGGTTGTTGTTAAATACCACTGAATCAGAACTGACTTATAGCTGATCTTCTAGCAGATATCGAGAGGCTGTAAATTGCAAGGGGGGAGAATTTTCATGTCTCCCACTTGGCAAATGGGTATTTGAACTCTGTGCCTTTGGATTGGCAGCACAACTCCTTACTACTAAGCCACCAGAGCCCCTTACCTTTCAAAAGGGAGAAATTGAATAAGTGCGTTTGAGATGGCTAGGTTGGCACAGGATAGAACAGCATTTAGAGTTCTTGTACATAGGGTCGCTATGAGTCGCAAGTGACTCGATGGCACATAACAACATAACAGCATGTGTTTTTTTTATTGGCAGAAAATTTAATTCATTACAAAGCCTACATCATTGGAGAAGGTATTTCCATACAAAGAAAAGTATTACACTATTTATACAACACTTTTAACTGGGAATTTAAAAATTTTGGCACGTTAAAAGGAACTGTAAAGACTACCAAAAATGGACAAAGAATGGAAACCATTATAGACACAGAAGTGAGAAAAAGGTCCTTAAATGAGAAACATCTAAATATTAACAGAGAATGGAGACAAAAAACCAAGCTGGCTGAATCTCCTGAAATGTTCTATGTAACGGAAGTATGCTTTGATGCAGGTGGCTTTGTCTTTCTAATGGCAACACTCCTCTACCTTGCTGTGGCTGGTTGAAC
>NW_006399845.1:9623321-9645931 GCF_000299155.1 Elephantulus edwardii | reverse complement strand
TGAAGTTGTTCTAATTGAGTTTGGAGCTGTAAGTGCCTTCTTCCTGCTGGGCTATTAGGATCTTCTATAGAATCATACTGATTGAGTCTTTCCATTAATATCTGATTCTTTGCCAATAAACTACTTTTCTCTTCTTGCAATGCTGCAACCTGCATATCCAATTCATGGCATCTTTGAGCAATTTCTTCTTTTGCTGACAAAGCTTCATTTACTCCTCTGTAGTTTTCTTTAACTTTCCTTAATTAATGTAATGTACTGAGCTTCAGAAGATGGGCTGTTCCCCATGATTCTTTTTTATCAATTCTACCTCTGAATTTTTAATACGTTTTCAGAGGGTGGGGCATACTCCCCATGAACTATTTTTCTTCCCTTAAATTTGCCTTTTAAGGGGTGAGAGAATCCTCATGAATTTTTTTTTCCTCATGAAATTTTTTTCTAATTCTATCCTTAATTTCCAAGGAGTGAAGATTCTCTCATGAACCTGTTTTTAATTTTACCGAAAGTTTCACTTACCCTGAGCGCATTCCCTTTCGGTTCCTGGTGTCTGCTCGAAAAAGAGAAAGAAAGAGAAACCACCACCTTATCCAAAGAAAAACCACCACCTTGTCCCAAGTTCGGGCGCCAGAATGTTGCAGACCGAGGGCCCCAAAGAATAGAATAATTTTATAATTATTAATAAAGAAACAAACAGCCAGGAATGAGATAGAGCAGAGAGCGTAAAACAGGGGGTCAGCAGTTCTCGACTGAAGACCAACAACATGTTTAATAAGGGTACAAATAAAATGGAGAACAAAAGTATACACTAGATCGACAACATGAAATCGTGTTGATGTCATTGACAAGAACAGTTTTCATGTGGATAGAAAAAAGTTGAGAAGAAAACGGGAAACTATAGAAATATTGCCAGTATATTTTTTAATAGTTATCAAACACTTGCATTTTTCATTTTCAGGAAGACAACTTTGAGGTATGGGAACGACCTCTCTCAAGCTTATCCTGGGATGTGGCTGTAAGAAATGTGCAAGAGATAGGGGGTCCTCATTTTCATATGATTTCACTTTTTACTCTGGGTAAAGCAGTGGCCTGTAATCCTGCCTGCTTCATCACACATATTGCCAGTATATTAAAAAAAATATTTTTAAAAGCTTGGATATATTGTTGTTGTTATGTACTGTTGTGTAAGAATCATCGCATAGCTGACCTTCAGCAGGTTTTCAGAGGCAGTAAATCGAATGGAAAGAGACTGCCCATCTTTCTCCTGTGGAGCAACTGATGGATTTGACTACATGCCTTTGGGTTGACAGCATGTCTCCTCACCATTAGGCCACCAGAGCTCCTTGGATATGTAGAAGATCCATATACACAGTGTATTGGTTGAAGGAAAATGTGAAAAATAACATAAAGGCTTCAATAACAAGGGAGAGATTGCATACGAAGAATGGAAAACAAGTATCAAAACTGTAAGTGAAATTTTCATCATCTACACAGAGCTTGGAACCAGTTCTTCAAGGGTTGTTGTTGTTGTTGTTGTTGTTGTTGGTATGTGCTGTGGAGTCACTTGCGACTAATAGTGACCCTATGTACAAGAGCCCTAAACCCTTCTCTATCCTGTGCCAACTTTATTGTCTTTGACACACCTACTCCTATTACTGCAATCACGAAATTGGTCTATCCCATCGAGGGTCTTCCTCTCCTGCACTGTCCCTCCAACCCTCCCAAACATGATGTCCCTCTCCAAGGACAAGTCCCTCCTTGCAACATGCCCAAAGTATGTCACACGAAGCTTTGGAATCCTTGTCTCCAAGGAGCATCCCAGTTTCACCCTCTCCAGGACAAACCGGTTTGTTCTAGCAGTCCATGATATATGGACTCTTCTCCAGCACCACAGTTCAAAGGCATCAATTCCCTTCCTATCATCCCTAGTCACCATCCAGCTTTCTGACACATAGCATGCAATCGCGAAGACTATGGCCTGGATCAGGCGCACTTTAATCTCCAGTGTGATGCCATTGCTCTTCAGTACTCTGGAGAAGTCGCTGACGGCTGACATTCCCAATGCAATTCATCTCTTGATTTCCTGGCTGCTGGTACCAAGAGTGTTAACTGTGGAGCCAAGCAAACTAAAACTGTTAGCAATCTCAAACTCTTCACCATCCATAACGATGCCGCCAATTGGCCCAGTGGTGAAAGTCTTTGTTTTCTTGATGTTGAGCTTCAATCCATACTGACGACGATAGTCCTTGACCTTCTGCAGCAAGCGCTTCAGGTCCTCAGTTTCAGCAAGCAGGGTTGTGTCATCTGCATTGACTTGAATTTCCCTAAAAAGGGAAAAATATTGGTTGATGCTCTGTTGGAGACTTAATCTCCCTTTTAGAAAGAAAGAGCAGCAGGTGTGTTACACAGCAGACAAATCTCTTCATCAGCAGGTTCAGAAACAACAGTGCTCCACTCAAAGAAGTGAGTGTACTTACTACTTTGCTTGTGTGTAACTCTTCACACAGCTGGCAATACTGCACATTCCCACATCAGACTCCTGAAGAGCCTCACTACACCTCTTCCATTCTAGGGCTTTGACTTGTAATTTTCCCCATTCCAGTTATAGTTCCACTTCACAAAAAATATTAAAATTTTGTTCTGTTTCTACATTACTACATCATCAATGTTATGGTTGTTAGGTGCCATTCTGACACACTTAAGCCCATTTTTCCAGAAACTCTATCAGTCTATCTCATTGAAGATCTTCCACTCTTTCGCTAAGCTCCGCATTGCCAAGCATGATGTCCCTTTCCAAATAATAGCCTCTCCTAGCAATATGCCCTAAGTATGTGAGATGAAGCTTCACCATCCTTGCCTCCAAGGAGCACTCTGGCTGCCCTTTCTCCAAGGTATATCTGTTTGTTCTTGTGGCAGTCTGTGGGCTATTCAGTACAACTCAAAGACATCAGTTCTTTTGTCATTCTTAATCACTGTCCCGCTCTTACATGAATAGCAAGCGATTGAAAAGACCATACCCTGGGTGAGCTCTGGTGGCCTAGTGGCAAGAAGATTCACTGCAACCCCAGATGTGAGTGGTTTGAATCCACCAGATGCTCTGCTGTAGAAGGAGGGACAATCTTCTCCTTACTGGTCAGATCCGATTTGATGGTGTGTGTGTGCGCGCGCGCGCGCACACACACACACACACACACACACACAATTTTTTTAAAAAAGACCATACCTTGAATCAGGCATACCTTAGTCTTCAAACTGACATCATTGTTCCTTGGTAATTTAAAGAAGTCCCTGACAGTGAACTTGCCCAGTGCAATACACCTCCTGATTTCTTAACTACTAGTACCAAGGGTGTTGATTTTGGATCCAAGTAAGATGAAATGTTTGAAAATGTCAATCTTTTCTCCATTTATCATGATGTTGCTTATTGGTCCAGTGGTGAGAAATTTTATCTTTTTAATGTTGAGATGCAATCTGTACAGAAGAATTTTCTCTTCTGCAGCAGGTATTTTAAGTCCTCACTTTCAAAAGTAATGTCACCTGCATAATGCAGGTTTTTGATGAGTCTTCCTTTGATCCTCATACCACATTCTTTTTTTAAATTAATTTTAATGAAAGTTTACAGAGACTTAGGATTTCCAGTCATTCATTGTTGCACTTTTCTCCCTACCCAACCCTCTGCCCAATTCATTCTTCTCTTTTAAAAGTAAAAGAAACATTCTTTCATTGTTATATAATCCCTCCCCCTAGGTCCACTCAACTGTGCAGCCTTCATTTTGGACTCCTGTCATGACAATAATACATAATCATATATCCCTTTTAAACAGTTCTCTCATTCATCTGTTTCAATGCAGTATTCATTATTTATTCCCTCTTTCTCAGTCTTCCCTCAACCCCGATGTCAGTCTCATTTTACAACTATGGCACTATGCAATATTTGTCCTTTTGTGACTGAGATATTTCACTCAGCATAATGTCCTTCAGGGTCACCCATTTTGTATAACATTTCATGAGTTCCCTGTTTTTCAATGCAGCATGCTATTCCATTGTGTGAATATACCATAGCTTCTCTGTCCATTCTTTTGTTAATGGCATACCACATTCTTTACTGACCATATGTGACCCAATTTGAATGGGTTTGCATCTCTATTTAGAGGTTTTATATTTTACTTTAATAAAAATGTGCTGTATTTTTCAGTAAGTTGAAGGGGAAAGTTGGGGTATAGTGTAGGAGTAATTTAGACGTGAATTTTTGGTAGTAATTAGCCAGACTATCTAGACAAATGTCTACTATCACAGTATTGTTACTACTAATAATAAGCATTTGTGAAACACTTATGATGTTCTAGACATTTGTGTGAGAACTTTATAAACATAATTTCTTATATTAATAATTTTTGGATCTTCACCAAGGAGTTAACATTTTATACACTTAGTTCAGGTAAGGAAATTGAAGATTAAGTATATTAAGTGTATGAAGTGTCAGAGCTAGGACTTAAATATGAATTTTCTTGATATAAAAGACTATGTTCTTCATCACCAGTTAAAAATCATTCCTAAAAATATTTTTTGCAAATCACATACACATACTTAAGATGCAAGACTCTCCTTTACATTTATTATTAGATGAGTCAAATTTCAAATTGGATAAAAAGATTTATTCTTCATCTTTTAATTATTGACACAAATTATTTTATACTAAGATTTGTGTTGTTGAATGACTACTAAAAGACTGATTTCCGCTTAACTCGCGATAGTCTCACTCTTTAATAAAACCTTTATTTGAGGCGGAGGAAGTGCAATACCACATTTGTAACAGAAAGCTATTTCAATGGTCTTGTGCTGAAGTTGGTAGCATAAAAATGTAATTTAATTAAAACCTCACATCTGCTGAGACTCTCCCCTAAGACTATTTCTATTCTTTCTTAAATATTCCTTTCACAGTCTCATGGTAGTTGTGCAAATCTCCTTCCTAGTAATCTCCACACAGTACAGGAATCGACGCTTTACTTCTGCCACGTTTCTAGACTGTAATCCCCAAATGTGTAGACATTAGACTTTACTAAACTTTATATTCCCAATACCTTCCACAGTGCTGGCCTGCCTATAATATTTTTTTTTTTTTTAAAAAAAAGTTACTCTCAAAAGAAACGATACAGCGGCATCATGATAATAAAATCTAATACTATTAAAGTTTGGGGTTTTTTATTCATAGTGGCTAAACCAAAAATTGCAGAGTTAAACTCTCAGAGATAAAAATTCTGCCACCAGGAAAACCTGACCATGAGCGGATTTTGACAGCTGCTCCGGGAAAGCGCTGTCGATGCCGGGTTTTCAGTTCGGCGCCTGGTGGCGCTATCGACTAAGACGTAAGAGGAGCCCTGGACTCAGACTCCATCTTAGACAAAAACAGATCAGAAAGGTGCAGAGAATGGAAATAGCTTAGGAAGCGTCGGCGTCCATGGCAAGGCCAAATTTTATTATTTTCTTCAGACAAGCTAGGACTGAATATAAGGAGCTGATGCTCTTATAGTCCCTCTTATAGTACTTCCAAAGGCTTTTTTTTTATTTAAGACAACGTACTCAGAGACTATACAAGACATTGTGCTCGAGAAAATCTGGCAGAAAAGGCAAGTGACGAGTTTTCGTTTTCTTCCTGGGCGTAGTAGTGCAGGCCGCCTGGGAAGTAGAAAGCTACAGTTTATGGCCAGACTTGAGGAGACTCAGTGCTGGCCGGGGAGTGGGGAGCGCAGGGCGGCGGGGAGGACACAACGGGACTGGGTGTTGTCCAGGAGATCAAAGACACAGAAGAACTGAACCTAGAGGAGCTCTACATTTCCAAGAGTTTCCAAGAAAATCTGAGTCTGGGATTGTAACTGTTCTTCAGTTCAAAGAGTCTTCCTAATGTGTGCTAGAAGGAAACGTATATGAGGTTTGGGCTGATTTTGCATAGTGGAACTACCATGCCGTTTCAGTTTTCCTTTTCACAATAGTGGGCGATTTAATACTGGGACAAGCAATTTGCCCATTTGTGAAAAGAATCGCTGAAAGAAGAATAACCAATATTTATTCTAACTCTGAGATAAAAAAGGAAAAATAAAGTGATGGTAAGTAGGCAACCTTAATATAGGTCCAAATTGTGATGACCAATGAACAGTGTCTGAGGGCCATAATGCCCCTCAACAATCCCTGGTTGTTGAGGTCTCAGCTGACGATTTCATCTAAGAAAATAATTAAGAAACATTGTATTCTTCAGGCTCATTGAATTATCAAACTTCTGGAGAGCATTCACTAAACATTTAAAAGACTGTTGGTATTTGTGTACCATAAACAGCCCCTGTAAGAAAATAGTCAAGCAATTTAAGCGCTAATGACTAGTCACGGCGGAAATACTCTCAGAAATGCTTTCTTTTTCTTCACATGAAGGATATTGGAAGACAGTTCCTCTGGATGGCATTTCTGTAGAATTGGTCATGTTGATGCTCGCCGATTCCATCTTGCATCACATCTTTAAAGATCATAATTTCAGTGCTCTGAGATAAAAAGAAAATGCATTCATCTCTTTCTCCAACATTTTCTCTTTCCTAAATGTTAAAAATATTCTGTCAAATCAATGCAGAACAGAGAGGTTAGGTGCAATATTACTTTATTGCAAATGAAATTAGGTTCTTAGCTCAAAACAAAATGATAGGTAGAGACAGCATTTGGGAAAGTGTCATCTATCTGAGTAATATTGTAGTTGTTTTATGTCATTCTACTTTCAGTATTGTTCTTCTCAGAAGCATATCTAATTATTAATTTACAGTCAACGGGTATTGATAAAACTTAACTATTTCTTTTTTTATCTGGCAAATTTCTTTTTAGAAGCCTATAGCCTATTCTGACTAGTATTCCTATAGGACAGAATAGAACAACTCCATTGGGTTTCCAAGACCGTAAATCTTTATGGAAGCAGACTGTCTTATCTTTGTTCTTGGGAGTGGCTGCTGGATTTGAACTACCAACCTTTCAGTTTATACAACATATATATATTGGGTAATCTTTACATTTTCTATTATATAATTGTGAAATAAGACATTCTTGCATTTCAAAATTTCATTTAGTGACTCTACTGCAAAGAATCTCTCTACAGTGTTAAAAGGCAAGGATGCCACTTTAAGGAAAAAGGCACACCTGGCCCAAACCACAGTATTTTATTGCCATTGAGTCTACACTAAATTATAGTCAACCTTCCACTGGATCTTCAGAGACTGTAAATGACATGAGAGTAGATTGTTCATCTTTTTTCCACAGAGCTATTGGTAGATTTTCACTGACTGCCTTTAAGTTAGTGACTCTACATACTATGCCACCAAAGCATGTTATAGTTACTTAATAGGCATATGTAAGTTGGACAGTGAATAAAGAACGCTGAAGAAGACTTGATATCTTTTAACTCAGTGTTGTTGAAGAATATTGAAAATCTGTGAACAGACAAAAGAACACAAAATCTGTCCTGGAAGAAGTGCAATCAGAATGCTGAAGGGTGGTGAGACTTCTTACATACTTTGAACATTTTATTAGGAGGGGCCAGTCCCTGGAGAAAGACAGCATGCTTACTTTAAATAGAGGGTCACTGAAAAAGAAAAGACCCTCAATAGATTAAATGACTCGATAGCTGCAACAATGAGCCCAAGAACAGCAGTGGTTTTGAGAATGGTCCCAGACTCAGCAGTGTTTCTTGTGCTGTGCATAGGAACACTAGGAGTCGGAACCAGCTCTCGAATACCCAGCAAGAATAGCAGCAGTACAAATTCAAAAGAGGACCTTTTAATAGGTCCCAAATCAAGTTCAAGCTCACAGCCATCCAGTCAGTGTCAATCTGGAGATTCTTGACTGGGTTTCTGCAGCTGTGAATTTTTACAGGGGGAGTATACCCATCTTTTGCAGAGTGGGGGATGGATTCAGATTGTCATCCTTTTGGAACTGCACTACCAGAACTCCCTTTAAAAATGAGCAAGTATTATCCATGGAACGCTGGTGGCCTAGTGGGTAAGGAGTTGCCCTGCCAACTGCTAAGAGAATGAACAACCTGGAGAGGGTGAAACCAGGCTGTTCTTTGGAGGCAAGGATTCTGAAGTTCATCTGACATTTTTTGGACATGTTGCAAGGGGGGACCAGTCCTTGGAGAGGGATGTCATGCTTGGGAGAGTGGAGGGACAGCTCAGGAGAGGAAGACCCTCAATGGGATGGATTGATTCAGTGACTGGAGTAATGGGGATAGGTGTGTCAGAGACAATAAGATTGGCACAGGATAGAGCAGGACTCAGGGCTGTAGTACTTAAGGTCACTATGAGTCGCAAGTGACTCGACAACACTTAATAACAACAACATGCTGAACCAATCATTTGAGAAGCTGGACTTTATGAAGAAGATTTTGGAATCAGGATCAGAGGAAGACTCATGAATAGCCTGTTTTATGCATATTACACAAACTTGCTTTCAGAGAGTGAGTAGTACTTGAAGTACTTGCTACAGAAGATCAAGGTCTATATTCTTCAATATGCATTACGTCTCAACATGAAGAAAACAAAAGCTTTCACCACCATGACAACAGGCAGCATCATGATACATGGAGAAGATATTAAAATTGCCAGTGATTTTCTCTTGCTTGGATCCACAATCAACACTAGTAGATTGGTACTAGTAGTCAAGAAATCAAAAGTTGTTTTGGGAAAATCTGCTATCTGGGACCTTTTCAGAGTACTTAGAGAGCAATGATATCAGTTTATAGACTAAAGTGCACCTAATCCAAGCCACGGTCTTCTCAATTGCCTGTTATGCATCTGAAAGCTGTACAATAACTGAGGATGACATAAGAAAAATTGATGCCTTTGAACTGCCCAGAAAACAAACAGGTCTGTCTTGGAGAAAGTGAAACTCAGAGTGTTTCTTGGAAGCAAGGATGGTGAAACTTCATCTCACATACTTAGGGCATGTTATTAGGAGAGTCTAATCCTTGGAGAAGGACATTATGCTTGGAAAGGTGGAGGGTCAGCGTAATAAAGGAAGACTCTGAACAAGATAGATTGATACAGAGGCTGAAATGTATTGGAGATAGTGAGGATCGCACAGGATAGGGCAGGTTTCAGATCCATTGTTCATAGGGTCACTCACTATGAGTCTCAATCAACTCTGTGACACGTAACAACAATATATATAACAAAGTCGAATTGTGCTCCAGAAAGTTTACAGTGACTGAGTTTTGAGAATTGGATTGCTAGGTCTTTCTTTTGAGGCAACTTTGAGTAGACTTGAACTTCTAACATCTCAGCAATTGAGTGTGGTAATATTTACACTGCTCAAGGTCTCATAATTCCTTTTTTTTTAAGTTGCTGTGAAGTCCATTCCAGCTAATGAAGGCCCAATATGTTACAGAGTAGAACTACTGCATAGGGTTTTCTTGGCTGTATCTTGTTTTTAATTTTTTATTCTGATTTGGAGTATTTCACAAAGAAAACTGGTTTTCTCTTCAACATTTCATACACATTTTTGTTTTGGGACTATGATTGCATTCTCCACAATGTAATCATATTCCTTTTATTTCTTCTCTGTATTTCCCTGTTCCCATTTAGCATTTTTTTCCTGTCCCTTTCTGCCTTTTGACCTTTCAAAGTCAAAGTTAAGTTGGAACTGAATAATAAATGAGCCTATACTGCCTCATTAAAATAACAAAAACCCTACTCCCCAATGAGATTATAACTAGATTCTGACTCATAGTGACCTTTTTTCTCCTTTGGAGTGTTACAGTTAGCAGCCCCTTATATTACACACTGTGCTACCAGGGATCCTTAAGGGATTGTTGTTATGTGCAGCCAAGTTGCCTGCGACTCATAGCGACAACAGCTCTGAACCCTGCTTTATCCTGAGGCAACACCCCCCCCATTACCCCAGTCACTGAATCAATCTATCTCATTGAGGGGTCTTCCTTTCTTCTGCTGTCCCTCTTCCCTTCCAAGAACTAGTCCCTCCACCCTCTCCAAAAACTAGTCCCTCCATGCAGCATGCCCAAAGTATGTCAGACAAAGCTTCAGAATCCTTGCTTCCAAGGAGCAACCTGGTTTCACCCTCTCTAGGATGAATCTGTTTGTTCTCTTAGCAGTTCTTGGTATATTTAATACCCTTCTCCTTGGTGATTTACTGGCTAGCTTTACTGACACAGCCCCAGGTCGATTTCCCATCAGGGAAGGTGCTTGTGCACCCTCCTCCGCAGCTGCTTTAGGGATTAGAGTTTACAATATATATTTTGCCGAATAAAATACAATACATAACAGAGGTAGTCAAAGGAGAGAAAAAGACAACTCTTTTTTTCTAGAGATGAGTGTTATCCCAACCTGAAAATGAAGCATAACTATACCTTCATTTTCACCAAACTGCCTACATTCATCAGTGATAAGAACGCAGCTTCAAGTTGCTGGCCCTTTTTACCACTGCACTGCCCCCAACAGAGACTGAACAAGGAGGATAGAGGTAGCATCACTGTGCCTTTGACTACAACCTTAAGCCTATAATTTGACAAATTACTATACAATCACCTACTTGTGATGTTTTTGTTAGTTACAGAAACAATCAATATGAAGTCTCATAACAATGAGATTCAAGATGAAAAGAAGATACATACATTCAGGAATACTAACAATACAATATTATTATAAAGAGCCCTAATGACAGTGACTAAGTACTCAAATGTTAACTGGAAGGTTGATAGTTTGAACCCATCAACCAATCTATGGGACCAAGATACAGCTGTCTACTTCTGTAAAGCTTGAAGCAGTAGAAACCCTATGGCACAGCTCTCTGCCCTACTATGAGTCAGAATCGACTTGACAGCAATGAATTAATAAAGGGGCTTATAAAATAGGGAGCTCTGGTGACTTAGTGGTAAGGAATTGTGCTGCCAACAAAGACACATGGTTTGAATCCATCAACTGCACCAAGAAAGAAAGAAGTGCACTCAACTCCCATGCAATTTACAGCTTCTGAAAACCCACTGGAAGGTCAGCTCTGTAGTGATTCTGACTCCTAAGATACAAAACAACATCATAAAATAAGAGCAGTTGTAAAGGATACTCATGGGGAAAGTTAATTCTCATCAATTTTAAGACAATGATTTAAGATAGCAGAGTGGTTATAATGCATTGAAAATTAGAAAGTATCCACAAATATAAAATACTGGTATTGGTTTTTTCTGTGAGACAGAAATTTCTTTTATTACTCAATTAACGTTCGGAGTGTTAATACTCTGAAGCCGAAAGGATGAAAACTTAAGAATTGTGAGAAACATATGACTCAAGATGGGAGGTTTTAGTTCTTTTTTACCCCCAAGGAAACCCTAATGTGGTTTTTAGTGTATTTTCCTTCTGATACATGTATCTTTATTCTCCAGCTTGTGAAAGGTGGTATGTCATTTTCTTCCTATTGTCTACTTTCATCTTCTTTATGTTTTGCTAGTTTATCATAACTGTTCAGTTAAGAGAACTTATCAATTGTCTGCTTGGTTAAAGGACACGTTTCCAGTTATTTACCAGTAATTATCTATCTTTATGGTGGCATTCCTTTTTCACTACTTCTACATCTAAAATGAGTTCCATTTTGAAAACTGTACAAAGCATTTTATTTTTTATTATTATTATTAAATTTTATTAGTTTCAATGAACATTCACAGGGATTCTGGGCTTTTTGTCCTTCATTGCCGCACCATTCTCTCCACCCTCCTCCCCAGTTTGTTCTTCTTCCCCGCCACCCGAATGTCTGTTTTAATTGTCCAATTGCCACAGTGCTTGTCAAAGTCAGTTCTGATTAATCTCCTTTGTCGGTGTGTCCTTTGCCATTACCTACTGTACAAAGCATTTTAAGTTCTCTTTGAGCAGTATGTTGAATACTATGTAGGTAATGAATGTTATGATATGTAGCTAGTTTTTAAAATTTGGAATTTTGTTTTTTATTCATGTATTATAAGTCTACTTAATAAAACATTAATTTTTAATCACATCTATTTATCCTATAAAATACTGTCATTTTTATGTGCCACAGAGTTAGAAATGACTCACAGCTGACATGCTATTGAGTTTTCAGAGGCTATAAATTGTATGGGAGGCATTTGCCCATCTTTCTCCCTCAGAGCAGCTGGGAAATTCAAGCTGCCTGCATTTGGTTTGGCAGTGCAACTCCTTGCTACTCGGTCACCAGAGCTCCATTTAAAGAAAATACTATATCATAATATACTTTGTCATAACAAACTGTGGCTGACTCTGAGAAGAATGGGAATCCCAGAACATTTAATTGTGCTAATGCGAAACCTATACTTGGACCAAGAGGCAGTAGTCAGAACAGAGCAGGGTAACACTGCATGGTTCAAAATTGGGAAGGGTGTACGCCAGGGATGCATCCTGTCTCCATACCTTTTCAATATGTATGCAGAGCAGATTATCCGAGAGGCTGGGCTCTATGAGGAGAATTGTGGCATCAGGATTGGTGGAAGATCTATTAACAATCTGCGTTATGCAGATGACACAACCCTGCGTACTGAAACTGAGGAGGACCTCATGCACTTTGCTGCGAAGGGTCAAGGACTGCAGCCTTCAGTATGGACTGAGGTTCAATGTCAAGAAGACAAAGATTCTCACCACTGGACCAATTGGCAGTGTCAGGATGGATGGCGAAGAGATTGAGATTGTTCACAGCTTCAGTTTGCTTGGCTCCACAGTCAATACTCTTGGCACTAGCGGTCAGGAAATAAAAAAGCATATCGCGATGGGAAAGTCTGCTGTTAGGGACCTCTCTAAAGTACTCAGGAGCAACGGTGTCTCTCTGGAGACTAAGGTGCGCCTGATACAGGCCATGGTCTTTGCAATCGCTTGTTATGCATCAGAGAGTTGGACAATGACTAGGGAGGACAGAAGGAGAGTGGATGCTTTTGAGCTGTGGTGCTGGAGAAGAGTACTGAATGTACCATGGACTGCCAGGAAAACAAACAGATTCATCTTGGAGAGGATTAAACCAAGCTACTCCTTGGAGGCAAGGATTCTGGGGCTTCGTCTGACATACTTTGGACATGTTTCCAGGAGAGATTGGTCCTTGGAGAGGGACATCATGCTTGGGAGGGTGGAGGGACAGCGCAGGAGGGGAAGACCCTCTATGAGATGGATTGATTCGGTGACTGGGGTAATCGGGATGGGTGTGTCAGAGGCAGTGCATTTGGCGCAGGATAGAGCAGGGTTTAGGGCTGTTGTGCATAGGGTCACTATGAGTCGCAAATGACTCGATGGCACATAACAACAACAACAACAACTATATCATAATATTTTATTGTCCTGAATAATTTTTCATAAATTTAGTACATTTAATTTGAACCATTTACAAATGATTGGGAATAATCGCTATAATCTTTTTATTCTCATGGGCAAATTGCTTTTAGTAATGCACATTGTTCATTAATGAAAATATTTATCTTCATAATATCAATATAAAATTAATAGTCATGAAAAGCATCAATAGGATAAAGGTAGGCTTTTGTTTTCTAAATGTTAAGAACAAGAACTCATGTTTACCTATTATTTTTTACCCCATTTTAAAAAACAACAAAGAACTTTTTAAAATGTATGCTATTATTACATTAATAAATCATCCATTTCACTTTTCTAGAAGTATGTGGGATAAAGGGACAGGTTAAATAATGTCATAAGGAAACAATCTGACTATTTAGAATGTTAGACACCCTACAAGACAACTTGTCCAACACTTCAATAATATAGTATCTTTTTAAAAAAGGAGTATGGAGAACTAGAATAAATAGGCATAATTTTCAGATAAAACCAACTCTAGAAATAACCCTGGATTTAAAAGCTTCTAAGCAGCATCATAATGGATGGTGAAGAGATTGAGATTATTAATAGCTTTAGTTTGCTTGGCTCCACAATCAACACTCTTGGCACCAGCAACCAGGAAATTAAAAGGCTGTCTGCTGTCAGAGACCTCTTCAAAGTACTAAAGAGTAACGATGTCAGTCTGGAGACTAAAGTGTGCCTGATACAGGCCTTGGTCTTTGCAATCACTTGCATCAGGAGAATTGATTCCTTTGAACTGTGGTTTTGGAAAAGAGTATTGAATACACCATACCATGGCCTGCTAAGAGAACAAACAGGTTCAACCGAGAGGGTGAAACCAGGCTGTTCCTTGGAGGCAAGGATTCCGAAGCTTCATCTGACATACTTTGGACATGTTGCAAGATGGGATCAGTCATTGGAGAGGGACATCATGCTTGTGAGGGTGGAGGGAAAGCTCAGGAGAGGAAGACCCTCGATGAGATGAATTGATTCAGTGACTGGGGTAGTTGGGGTAGGTGTGTCAGAGAAAGTGAGATTGGCACAGGATAGAGCAGGGATTAGGGCTGTTGTAAATAGGGTCACTATGAGTCGCAGACAACTCAACATCACATAACAACAAGAACAGGATATTCTTTATAGCAAATGATTAAGAAAGGCAGTGCATTTTAAAGGATATTCAAATGTGAATATAAAAAGGAACGCGTGTGATTTTAGTTCACAGTCTTAAAAAATGTGAATTCTTATCAAACTTGAAGACAATCTAGGAAGGAGAATATAAGGATAATTCATGAGTTTTCATAGGTATTATATTTTAGATAATAGGGAATTCTTTTGTATTTTCTTAGCTGTGATAGTAACATTATGATTACAGGTGAAAGTGTCTTTATAATTCGAAGATGCTCACTAAAATATTTAGAGGTACACTACCATGATATCTGTAGGTTATTTTTAGGTGCATCAAGGAGAAGTGTGGGAGGGGGATAGAGTGCAAATGGGACATTTGTGAACTATAGATAGAGGATATACTTTTGTGTTCAAAAGTCTTTTGAACGTTTCTATATATTTGAAATTTTTCATGATACATTTTTTTCAATACAAAAAGGCAGATGCTTATGATACCTAACAGCAGCAACCAACTTTCTTTGAAACCTGATTAATCAACTCTAGAAAGACATTCTTTAAAAGATATTGGGGAAATTATTTAATGAACATCTTATTTTGTTATGAGCTTATTTTGTGTGATAATTTAATTGAAGTTGAGTAATCTTAACTGTTATAAAAGAAAAAATAAAATAATTTAAAATGTCAGCATAATCATAGGAAATAACTCAGCTGCTCTTCAAGACTTTCATCAAAACTCAATAAAATGTGAATATGCAGAATAGCAAATAAGATATATGAGTGAGAGAGAGAGAACAAAAAGAAATACAAGTAAGAAGACTGTCCAGAGTGCATGAGAACGTGCTCATTTATATTTGATGCGCTTTCTGGGTCTCTGTAGTTTCCCACTGAACCTGAATCGGAGGATTATAAACTAATCAACACTGAATTGGGTACACATGCCCAAGATCCGATTATAACTGGAAATTCCTCATGAAAGCTTTCATTATGCCCTATCCTCAGGCCACTCTTCTCCACTTGTTTAATGTTTTTCCCAGCTTCCAAAGAGTCTCTTAGTTTTGTAAGGAAGCTTGTCCATAATTGTAGTTATGGCTTCAAATTTTAAAAGTCATTTGAAATGAAGATTAGATACTTTAAAAGATATTTCTTGAAAATACGACGTTTATTGCTATCAACCTGAAGAAAATATTGGTATTTTCTTCATCTTTGGGAGGAAAGAACTACTGGGAAAGGCCGCAGGGTGGCGCTGCAGCCTTAGAAGTGGAAACTGCAAAAGCAGCCCCTCCTTGAGCTGGAGACACTCGGCCAGAGAAGCAGACGGGAAGAGGAGGCTTTCAAGGCGGTGGCTCCGGGAAATCCGGGACCAGATTGTCTTCGTATCCTGGTATCTGCAAAATTCCTGGGAGACGGGGTCAGCATCAATACAGATCCCACCTGGGTCCTGTTTGCTGAGAGGCCTGAAGATGTTGGAGGCCGGAGAGAAAAAGCACGTTCTGAAACAAAGGCAAGTCCTACTATTCTTTGTTTTGCTGGACCTAGCTCAGGCTGGTTTCGAACTTGGGCATTATTCGGTGACCGAGGAAATGGAAAGTGGTTCCTTTGTGGCTAACTTGTTGAAAGACCTGGGCCTGGAGACAGGCGAGCTAGCTGCGCGGGGGGTCCGGGTCGTTTCCAAAGGGAAAAAAGTGAGTTTGCAGGTTGATAGGCAGACTGGAGATTTGTTGTTAAATGAGAAACTGGACCGGGAGGAACTGTGCGGCCCCGCAGAGCCCTGTGTACTACCCTTCCAGGTGTTACTGGAAAACCCCTTAAAGATTTTCCAGGCGGACCTACGGATTAGGGACATAAATGACCATGCCCCAGTTTTTCTAGATGAAGAAATAATTTTGAAAATTCCAGAAAGTATCCCTCCTGGAACTACTTTCCTAATAGAACGTGCCCAAGACTTAGACGTGGGGAACAACAGTCTGCAAAATTACACAATAAGCCCCAACAGCCACTTCCATCTTCAATTGCAAGACAGTCCGAGTGGCATCCTACCACAGCTGGTGCTGGATAAAGCCCTGGATCGAGAAGAACAGCCCCAGATCAGACTAATGCTCACAGCGCTAGATGGTGGCAGTCCTCCCAGGTCTGGCTCCGCCCTGGTCCGCATTGAAGTGGTGGACATCAACGACAATGCCCCTGAGTTTACAAAGCTGCTCTATGAAGTGCAGGTCCCAGAAAACAGCCCCGTTGGAACCCAAGTTGCCACTGTCTCTGCTAGGGATTTGGACATTGGAATTAATGGAGAAGTATCTTACACATTTTTTCAGGCCTCAGAAGACATTCGCAAAACGTTTCAAATAAACAGAGAATCTGGAGAACTTCTTTTAACACGGGACCTGAATTTCGAATCTGTTCAGACATACGCAGTAAATATTCAGGCGACAGATGGTGGAGGGCTTTCTGGAAGCTGTGTGGTTTTCGTCCAGGTGATGGATTTGAATGACAACCCTCCGGAATTGATCATGTCAACTCTCAACAATCGTATTCCCGAAAACCTGCAGGACATCATAGTCGCTGTTTTCAGTGTTTCAGATCCTGACTCAGGAGACAATGGAAGGATGGTTTGCTCTATCCAAGATGACCTTCCTTTCTTTTTGAAACCCTCTGTTGAGAATTTTTACACTCTTGGGATAACCACAGCCCTGGACAGAGAGAGTGTGTCCGAGTACAACGTCACCATCACCGTCAGTGACTTGGGCACCCCCAGGCTGAAAACCGAGCACAACATAACTGTGCTGGTCTCCGACGTGAACGACAACGCACCCACCTTCTCCCAAGCCTCCTACACCCTGTTCATCCGCGAGAACAACAGCCCCGCCCTGCACATGGGCACCATCAGCGCCACAGACAGAGACTCAGGAGCCAACGCCCAGGTCACCTACTCGCTGCTGCCGCCCCACGACCCGCACCTGGCTCTGGCCTCCCTGGTGTCCATCAACGCGGACAATGGCCACCTGTTCGCGGTGAGGTCGCTGGACTACGAGGCTCTGCGAGCCTTCGAGTTCCGCGTGGGCGCCACGGACGCGGGCTCCCCCGCGTTGAGCAGCGAGGCGCTGGTGCGCGTGGTGGTCGTGGACGACAATGACAACGCGCCCTTCGTGCTGTACCCCATGCAGAACGGCTCTGCGCCCTGCACCGAGCTGGTGCCCAGGGCGGCCGAGGCGGGCTACCTGGTCACCAAGGTGGTGGCGGTGGACAGCGACTCTGGCCAGAACGCCTGGCTGTCCTACCAGCTGCTCAAGGCCACGGAGCCCGGACTGTTCAGCGTGTGGGCGCACAATGGCGAGGTGCGCACGGCCAGGCTGCTGAGTGAGCGCGAGGCACCCAAGCACAGGCTCCTGGTGTTGGTCAAGGACAATGGGGAGCCGCCCCTGTCTGTCACCGTCACGCTGCACGTGCTCCTGGTGGATGGCTTCTCTCAGCCCTACCTGCCTCTGCCTGAGGTGGCCCCTGAGGAGCCCCACGCTGACTCCCTCACGGTCTACTTGGTCATCGCGCTGGCCTCGGTCTCCTCGCTCTTCCTCTTCTCGGTGTTAGTGTTCGTGGTGGTGCGGCTGTGCAGGAGGAACAGGACTAATTTCATGGGTCGCTGTTCGGTACCTGAGGTCCACTTTCCGGGTCACTTGGTTGACGTGAGCGGCACCGGAACCTTGTCCCAGAGCTACCAGTACAAGGTGTGTCTGACAGGAGGTTCTGGGACCAACGAGTTCAAGTTTCTGAAGCCTATAATACCCAACCTCCTTTCTCAGGGTTCTGAGGGGATTAGTGACACAAATGGTCGTTTCAGAAACAGCTTCGAATTCAGTTGAGAATTAAAGTGCTGTATTGAGCCTATGTAGTCCCTGAGTTACAGAAACCCAAAAGATTCAGCGCTAGGACGAAAGCTGAAGACTGATGCAAAGGTGGCAGTTGTGCCCTTAGGCTACCTTTGGACCAAGGACTGATGAGTGGTCCGCTTTCCAAAGCTCAGACCCTTGAAAACCCCACGGAGGGCAGTTCTAATCTGTAATGCCCTAGGTCGGGTTTGTCTGTCATAACTGTTTGTTTAATAAGCCTGGTCTTGGTCAATTTATGCGAAATTGGTTTACATTTGTTTTCTAACTCTTTTGTTGTGGATTTCTTTTTTAAATTTTATTAATTTTAATGAACATTTACAGAGATTTTGGATTTCCATTCATTCATTGTTGCATTTTTCTCCTGGCCTAACCCCCCCCCAAAAACCCCGTTCGCTCTTCTCTTTGAAAAGTAAAAGAAAAATTATTTCATTGGTATACAATCCTCCCGCCCCAAGTACAATCCGCTGTGCAACCTTCATTCTGGACTCTTGTCATAACTATAATGTGGATGTCTTTTTAAAAATTTGAAATATAATTGTAATATTCCAGTTCTATCTATTGATGTTGCTACATGTGTCGTCTCTAGGGTATTTAAGAAAACATTGCCTGTGGAGTTGATTCTGACTGGTGACCAAATAGGACAGAGTAGAACTCCCCTTAGGGGTTTCTGAGGCTGTGTCACACCCTGCTCCCTTGAAGCAGCTCAGGGGTTCAGACTGCCACCTTTTTTGGTTAGCAGCTGAACGCTTACATACCCATCACCACCAGAGCTCCCTTGTCAGGGTTTAATCCAAACCCACTGCTCTTCCCCAGGCTTGGGAGAGTTGGTGTCATGGCCAGAGAGAACTATACCCTGCTTTCTCCAGAGAAATGACAATGAATTTGAACCACTGACCTTTCTGTTACCAACCCAACATGGGCACACTATACCACCAGGGCTCCTTATTTTAGGGCATAATGACTATCCATTTTCTTTGTATTATAATTGCTGATTAGCCTCAGTATTACTTAATTTGATTTAAGGTGTACAAGTAAAAATTGTGTTTTCAGACACTTTTTGTTTTTATTGTTAAAATGTTCCTTCCCAATCTCACTTTCCAAAGTTCCTTCATACTTTCAATATTTTCTGTTACTATAAGAGCAATTTCGTTACCAGTCTAGAATATTTTTACCCTCTTAAAGGAATCCTGATATGTTTTAAAGAATTTAAAAGCATTTAGGATTCAACTAGAAGCAAATCCCCAGATCTACAGATCTACTCATTCTGGCGTTTGTACAAACTGCTTTTAATACTCCCTTTCATTTCCCTAAATTTTCCAATGCTTTCCTTATGTGCTTGAGGTATGTTTCTCAATTGTTCTTCATATAATGCATGAATAACATAGTCACTGAGACATTGTAGGTTCTTAATAAAAATTTTGAGTGGTTAATTGAAAGAAAGAAGTGTTTTTATCTGTGATATATTGACATTCCAAAAGGGTCCGTATTCTTTCTGATGTATAAGAAATTACATAATTTTTCTTACTGAGTGAACTGTCTCTGTTTTTCGAACATGAAGCAGTTATTAGTCCTAATATCTCTTTCCATTAGCATATTTTTCCTTTGTCTCTTTTACTTTGAGTCTTCTAAGTTATTCACTGGCTTAAAGGATGTTGTTGTTGTTGTTGATTGCCTTCAAGTTGGTTCATAGCAACCCTATGAACAAAAGGCCTGCCCCTCTACAACTATCGACATTTATCAAAGTTCATAGAGTTTCCAGAGGCATGTTGTTTAGGAAGTGGATGCCACCCATGCTTAAAGAATACATGTTAGGAAATTGTGATTTTTCAGTTTTGTAATTTAAATTATCTTCCATAATTTCTAATGTTTCCTCTAACTTTCTTCATTTCTTAGTTACACATTAAAACAAAATTTTGATTATTGATATTTTCAGTCTCTTTACATTTTAATATATGTTTGAGTGAGTTAAACTATTATCATTAACATGAATTTTAAGGATCTCATTCTGAGATTAGTAAAATCTTGTTACCAGTGTAGGCCTAACTTCTACTACCACCTCAATATTGTGGAAATAAAATACAGCTAAAACCAATAACTTTGAAAATACTGTGGAATAAGTATGGCAGAAATCACTATCAGTTTTCCCTGAGTAGATGTGTAAATGTGGAAGGAATTAGGTATTTGTGGTCCTGAGAATCTATTCCCCAAATTAAATGATAATTCTTTTATCAGCTTGCATCAAGTTGTTTTTCGTGGCATTTTTCTGGCTCTACAATCAACTTAATGCACAATTTTAAAAATTGGGAGTGGAGAGGGCAAAGATAAACACATATAGTATGTACATTCTATCACCATTTAAAGAAAAATGTATTCTTTTTAAAATGTAATAATTGCAGAGTGAGGGGGAGCAGCATTAGCTTGCCTAGATTGTGTTTGTTTAACTTACTTGACACAAGAGCCCCTACAAAGGAACGTCAAGGAGGTGTAGAGAGAAAGCAAACGATTGAAAACAAAGGCAAAAAAAAAAGAAAAGAAAAGAAAACAAAGGCAATCACCTTCTCCATTAATTTGAAACTGCAAGCGAACGCATGGTGGCGCTGTTGACTAAGAAGGCGAAATAAACTATAGTCTTTATGCCCTGGTTCCTCCGAAATACCGGAATCCAGGCGGCAAACTTGGGCTTGTGAGCTAGGCAGATTTGTACGAAAGCAAATCAGAGCCTTTGGAAGGATTATTCGCTACACTATCTTCAAGGATAAGTGCAGAAAGACTGCCTTTTCCATCGCTGTGTCTCAATCTGGCGACATTTCCTGAAAGACCATGGCGGACAGCGCAATGCAGGACGGTGGGGAGCGCCTTCGTAGACAAAGGCAAGTCCTTCTCCTCTTTGTTTTTCTAGGTGGGTCTTTGTCTGTGTCCCAGTCTGGTCGCTATTCTGTAGCTGAGGAAAAAGAGAGGGGATTTCTAATAGCCAATCTAGCAAAGGATCTGGGCTTGAATGTAGGAGAAATGGCTGTGAGAAGGGCCCAAGTTGTTTCCAAAGGAAGCAAACAGCATTTCCAGCTCAATCATCAGACAGGCGATTTGCTCCTGAGTGAGAAATTGGACCGGGAGGAGCTGTGCGGCCTCACAGAGCCATGTATACTGGACTTTCAGGTGCTGCTGCAAAACCCTTTCCAGTTGTTTACAAACGAGCTCCAAGTCATAGATATAAACGACCATTCTCCTGTATTCCTCGAAAGGGAAATGCAGCTAAAAATACCAGAAAGTAGTCCACCAGGAACAACATTTCCTTTGGAAAATGCTGAGGACTTGGATGTGGGAAGAAACAGTCTCCAAAACTACACAGTCATTCCTAACCCCCATTTCCACGTTCTCACACTCAGTCGTCGAGATGGAAGGAAATATCCAGAACTAGTACTGGACAAAGCGCTGGATCGCGAGGAGCAGCCTGAATTCAGTTTAACACTTACAGCTCTAGATGGTGGATCTCCACCACGCTCAGGGACAGCCCAGATCAACGTCCTGGTCTTAGACATCAATGACAACGCCCCTGAATTCTCACAGTCTCTCTATGAGGCCCAGGTTCTAGAGAACAGTCCACTCAACTCAGTCATTGTCACTGTCTCGGCTACCGATTTAGACACAGAAAACTTTGGAACCATAACATACGCATTTTCCCATGCTTCTGAGGAAATTCGCAAAACTTTCAAACTAAATTCCATTACTGGTGATATCCAACTAGTAAAATATTTGAATTTTGAGTCAATTCATACTTTTGAAGTCGATGTAGAGGCCAAGGATGGTGGAGGCCTTTCGGGAAAATCAACAGTCATAATTCAGGTGATAGACGTGAATGACAACCCACCAGAACTGACCTTATCGCTGCTTAACAGTCCCATCCCAGAAAACTCGCCGGAGACAGTGGTAGCTATTTTCAGAATTTCAGATCCAGACTCTGGAGACAATGGGAGGATGATGTGTTCCATACAAGAGGATCTTCCCTTCGTCCTAAAACCCTCTGTAGAGAATTTTTACACTCTTGTGTCAAAAGAAGCGCTGGACAGAGAGAAAAGAGCTGAGTACAACATCACCATCACCGTCAGTGACTTGGGCACCCCCAGGCTGAAAACCGAGCACAAGATAACCGTGCTGGTCTCCGACGTGAATGACAACGCGCCCACCTTCTCCCAAGCCTCCTACACCCTGTTCATCCGCGAGAACAACAGCCCCGCCCTGCACATGGGCA
>NW_006399845.1:9616223-9622781 GCF_000299155.1 Elephantulus edwardii | reverse complement strand
GCTGCACGTGCTCCTGGTGGATGGCTTCTCTCAGCCCTACCTGCCTCTGCCTGAGGTGGCCCCTGAGGAGCCCCACGCTGACTCCCTCACGGTCTACTTGGTCATCGCTCTGGCCTCGGTCTCCTCGCTCTTCCTCTTCTCTGTGCTCTTGTTTATTGGGATGAGACTATACAGGAGGAGCAGGGCCACCTGGGTGGATTGCTATCCCGTGCCTGAAAGCCACTTCCCAAGCCACTTGGTGGGTTTGAGTGGCACTGGAACCCTGTCCCAAAGCTACCAGTATGAGGTGTGTCTGACTGGAGGCTCTGAGATAAATGAGTTCAAGTTCCTGAAACCAATTATCCCAATTGGTCTGGCTCAAGATTAAATGCCAACTGCAGGAATTTTGCTGGGGAGTTGGCGCTGAGTAATAGCAATTTTAGGTTTTCATTAACCGAATAATTTAAAAAGTATTCGTTTTCTGATTTTTTTAAAAATTAAGAGTCTTTATATGATACATTTTGTTTGTTTTTTAAATTCTCCATTTTATTTATAGATTGACTTTTTATGTAGTGAATGCACCCATAGTCTCCTTTAATCATTTGCTTCCTATTTTACCATAAAAATCCTTTACTTTTTTCAGTAACTGAGCAAGATAAATTCATTATCTTTTATGTGGTCATTTAGGTTCTTAAAAATAACTAATTACAAGTTCTATATTTCAGAGAAATGTAGAATTCTAAACTGCTAATTTTACAATATATCTTCATATAATGTGTTCATATAATGCTCCTAAAGCAGCTTTGTCTATACTGAATGATATTTGCACATGTGTTTTGAGATTTGGTGATGTGTGTTATTTTAGTGTTATGGGATTAAAATAAAAGTAGTACACTTCATTCATTTTTTATTTATTTTTGCAATGTTGAATTATGTGTGTATTAGCTATTGACAGACAAAAATTATGGTAACTATGCGCAATTTACTCTGAGGTTTAGTTTAAGTGAATTAATGATATCTGAGGGAATATAATTAAAATTAATTTACCTTAAACAACTGATTCTGATTTTTCATTTGTCATAGAAACATTCTTTGCTATGAGGACATTATAAATTGTCTGGTAGTATAAAAACTCAGATTATAAACTCTAAGATGAAAATGTTATTAACTTCAGGCTAGTTTATTTTAGTTTGCTGTTGTTGTTGTTATGTACCATTGAGTTAGAACCTACTAGAACCACCTGCCTTTGGGTTGGCAGTGCAACTCCTTAGCCATTAAGCCACCAGAGCTCCCCTACATACGAATAGAGAGTCCTAAATAGGATAGAGCGAAAGTTAAATTAGATGTGATTAAGGAAAAATAATCTGGAAGTTTTCAAAGTGTCATATTTTCATCCACTTTCAGTGATATATAAAAAAAAACCTTTCAAGTAACTAAATATTTTAGAGAAATTAACTTCTTAAAAGAAAATAGCTTCTTGTCGTGGGCATTTTCTCATACGGAAAGGAATTGTGTATTCATAGTCACAAGAATGAAAAATGAACTTTCTCAAAATTTTTGGAAATTCCCAAAACAGAAAATGAGTTTAAGATTGCTTAACTGCAATAATTTTTTAAGGTTAGTTTTTATTACAATGGCATCATTTTATGTAACTATCAGATACATGACTTCTTAATAATCAGGAGAAAGAGAATGGGATTATAAGTAGTCTTCTTTCACCCATTTAGTATTTTGTAGGAATATTTGAATATGACTATTTTTATTAAAATTACTTCTTTTCACATTAAATTGGATGTCTATAAAGATAGTGATGACAGTAAAAAATTATGTTCAAGAAATATCTTTATTTGAGTGGATTAGTTGGTAGTATCAGAAAAGAGATATTCAATGGTGGGAGATATGAAGGGTAGTTAATTTTTTATAAATTATCTAGGAGTAGCTTGTTTGGAGAAGCCGAAACCAAGTTCCTCCTTGGAGGCAAGTATTTTGAAGTTCTGTTTCACATACTTTAGACATGCTGTCAGGAAGGACCAGTCCTTGGAGAAGGACATCATGCTTGGATGAGTGAAAGGACAGTGCAAGAAAGAAAGACACTAGAGAAGATTGACACAATAACTGGTTAATGGGAAAAGTGTGTCAGAGACATTGAGATTGGTTCAGAATAGTTTCATGCATAGGGTTGGTATTAGTTGTAACAGATTCAATGACACAAAACAACAACAACAAAGTTATGGATTACACCTCCACATCAAGAAAACAAAACTTCTCACTACCACCAGTCCAGTAGGCAACATCATGATAAGTGGCAAAGAGATCAAAGTTGTTAATTGTTTCATCTTGCTTAAATCCATAATCGATACCCTTGGTATCAGCAGTCAAGAAAGCAAAAGACAAGTTACTTTAGGAGAATTTTCTGTGAGAGAACTCTGAAGAGTACCAAACAGTGATGAGGTCAGCTTAAAGACCGAAATGCACCTGATCCAAGCCATGGTCATTCTCTATTGCTTGCTGTGTGTCTGAGAGTCCAACTACGAACAACAGAAGAAGAAGCAATGCTCTGAGTTGTGGTGCTGGAGAAGAGTACTAAATATCCCATAGATTGTCCAGAGAACAAACCAGTCTTTCTTAGAGAAAGTGAAAACAGAGTACTTCTTGGAAGCAGGGATGGTGAAACTTCCTCTCACATACTTTGTTAAGAGACACCAGTCTTTGGAGGAGGACATTAAGCTTGGGAAAGTGGAGGGTCAATAAAAGAGAGGAAAATGTTGTCAAGTTGGTTGACACAGTGACTGTAGCAATGGGCTCAAGAGTGTCAAGGATGGTGAGGAGAGGGAAGTTTTCCGATCTGTAGTTCATAGGGTGGCTATGATTCATACTTTACATGACAGCATATGACAACAGCAAAACATGCATGTGAAAGCGGGGCAATGAATAAGGAACATCAGAGAAGAATTGGTGCATTTAAAATATCTTGTTGGTGAAGAATATTGACTGCACTATGAACAAACAAATCTGTCTTAAAAAGAAGTGCAGCTAGAACGTTCCTTAGAAGTGAGAATAGCAAGACTTGTCTTATGTGCTTCGGACATGTTATCATGCTTGGTAAAGCTGAGGGTCAGTGACAAAGAAAACCCTCAACGAGATGGATTAGCCCAGTGTATGCAAGTGGTCAAAGTTTTACTCTATGTATGCTTTTTTATTCTATGTATCTATGAGTTAGAACCAAGTAGACGGCACTCTTTGGAGTTCCACAAACCAAAAGGCTGTCAAAAGATATGATTTTCTATGTTCATAATAATTTCTTACTACTTTCGCCAGCTTATTACTGCAAATTCTTTCCAAACTGACCTTTTACTGATAGTCCAGTTTTCAAAAAGTTTTATTCTCTTTCCCCAGAATATGTGACATGACCTTAATAGACCATAAGGAACTTTAAGTTAGAGCTAGGTTTCTGTTTTCTTTAGTACATGCTTCAATGCGTTGTGCACAGTACATGTTCAGTTAATATTTGTTATACAATTTTTAAAAATCAATGGACATTCCAAGAACTTGGTTATTTGAATCTCCATAGTGCTAATTTATTATTTTAAAACTTTGACAGATGTTTTTAGATGGTTGGAAAATTCTGAGAATTGTGGAAAAATATATTCATTACCAATCATGTTCTTAAAAAAATAAGATTCTTAGGGGGCTCTGGTGGTCTAGTGGCAAGAAGCTGCACTGCAACCCCAGCCATGGTTCAAATCCACCAGATGCTCTGCTGGAGAAGGAGGGGCAATCTCCTCCTGTACCTGTCAGATCCGATTTGACTGTACACACACACACACAAAATAAAATAAAAGTAAAGAAAGATTCTTGTATCTTTTATTTCAGAAACCAAAACAAAGGAAATACTTGTTATGTGCCATCGAGTCGCTTGCGACTCAGCAACCTTATGTGCAACAGCCCTAAATGCCGTTCAATCCTGTGCCAACCTCGCGGTCTCAAACACATTCATTCCCACCACTCCACTCACAGAATCGATCCATCTCATCTGGGGTCTTTCTCTCCTGTGCCGTCTCTCCACTCTCCCAAACAGGAGGTCCCTCTCCAAGGACCAGTCCCTCCTTGCAACATGTCCAAAGTATGTCAGACCAAGCTTCAGAATCCTTGACTCCAAGGAGCATTCTGGCTTCACCCTCTCCAGGACAAACCTGTTTATTCTCCTAGTAGTCCATGTTATATTCAACACTCTTCTCCAGCACCACAGTTCAAAGGCATCAATTCTCTTTCTATCGTCCCTAGTCACTGTCCAACTCTCCGATGCATAGTACGTAATTGCAAAGACTATAGGCTGGATCAGGCACACCTTAGTCTCCAGCCTGACGTTGTTGTTCTTCAGTACTCTTGAGAGGTCCCTCACAGCTGACTTACCCAATGCAATTCGTCTCCTGATTTCCTGGCTGCTGTTACCAAGAGTGTTGACTGTGGAACCAAGTAAACTAAAACTGTTCACTATCTCAATCTCTTCACCATCTATACTGATGACTGCCAATTGGCCCAGTGGTGAAAATCTTTGTTTTCTTGAGGTTGAGCTTCAATCCATACTGAAGACTGCAGTCCTTGACCTTCTGCAACAAGCGCTTCAGGTCCTCCTCAGTTTCAGTAAGCAGGGTTGTATCATCCGCATAACGCATGTTGTTGATGATTCTTCCACCAATCCTGATGCCACATTCCTCCTCCTACAGCCCAGTGTCTTGGATGATCTGTTCTGCATACAGATTGAAAAGGTATGGAGACAGAATACATCCCTGACGGACCCCTTTCTTGATTTTGAACCATCCGGTGTCTCCCTGCTCTCTTCTGACTGCTGCCTCTTGGTCCAAGTATAGGTTTCACATTAGCACAATCAAATGTTCTGGGATTCCCATTCTTCTCAGAGTTATCCGTAGCTTGTTGTGATCCACACAGTCAAAAGCCTTTGCATAGTCAATAAGCACAGATAGACATTCTTCTGGTATTCTCTGCTTTCTGCTGAGATCCATTATGCATTAGCTATAATATCCCTAGTACCACGGCCTCTTCTAAATCCAGCCTGCACATCTGGCAGTTCTCTGTTGACATATTGTTTCAAATGTTTTTGGATCATTTTCTTGCTTGCATGTGATATCAATGATATTGTTTGATAATTTCCACACTCTATTGGGTCACCTTTCTTTGGAATGGGAACAAATATCGATCTCTTCCAGTGAGTAGACCAGCTGGCTGTCCTCCAGATTTCCTGGTACAACTTACTGAGCACATCCAGAGCAGTGTCTGTTTGTTGAAATAAATCAGTTGGTATGCTGTCAACTCCTGGAGCCCTGTTTTTTGCCAATTCCTTCAGAGCAACTTGAACTTCCTCCTTCATCACCATAGGCTCTTGCTCATATGTTATTTCATGAACCTCTGTGTTAGCCAATTCCTTCTGATACAATGACTCTGTGTACTTCTTTCATCTTCTCTTGATACTTCCTGGATCATTTAACATTCTACCCAAACTATCTTTAAAAGTTGTAAAACAATGTAAAATTCTGATACTCTTCTGTTCATCCAATTAATTTTCTGAAATCTTTACTTAAAGTCCTTGGTCCATAAATGGAATCTCCAAGGAACTTTGGCCAATCTTCATAATATAAAAAAATTAATTATATTTGTAAGAACTCAAAGGCTTAAATAACACTTCCAAATAGCCAATAGTTTATTTTCAGAACATTATACAAATGTCCACTCTTCGTCTTTTCTTTTCAACATTTTAATTCATATCTAATTTTAATGTTTCCTTGACATTCACAATCCAGTATTTTTAACACTCATAGGAAAATAGAATAAAATGTTAAATATTTATTTGAAGTTGTTAAATTGCTATGGTACAGTCAAATATCAATCATAAAAATTAGTTTAGTAATTCATCTTATTGTCCATAAATACTCATTAATAATTAATTTCTCTCTCTTTACAAACAAGGATTTAAAAAAAAACACCTTGATAGTTTTTCTATACATCTATACTATTTTACACAACCACCACCAGATAGCTTCTGTACCCACTTCTGCAAATTAAAACCTTAGTTAATCTTAGCATCTCTTTGTCACACACCACACACAGGTAAAAGTTCTGGACTGATTCTTGCAGATACATTTTGGCTGGGTAGAGTTCCCCTTAGGTAGGGATTTTCTGCATTTATATTAATGGTAACCTCCACGTAGGCCACTAAGAAAATAGCACCACACTCATATCTATATGCAAAACGGATCATCCAGGAGGCTGGGCTCTATGAGGTGGAATGTGGCATCAGAATTAGAGGAAGACTCATCAACAAACCACACGATGCAGATGACACAACCTTGCTTGCGGAAACTGAGGACCTGAAACACTTCTTGCAGAGGGTCAAGGACTGCAGCCTTCAATATAGATTGAAGCTCAACATCAAGAAAACAAAGATTCTCACCAGTGGGCTGATTGGCAACATCATGATAGATGGTGAAGAGATTGAGATTGTTAACAGCTTTAGTTTGCTTGGCTCCACAATCAACACTCTTGGTAGCAGCAGCCAGGAAA
>NW_006399845.1:9596691-9611588 GCF_000299155.1 Elephantulus edwardii | reverse complement strand
AACAACAACATATAATACATATACAAAAACAAATGCCTGGCATAGTGGCAAGACACTGCACTGCAATCCCAGAGGTACGTTGTTCAAATCCACCAGATGCTCTGCTGGAGAAGGAGGGGGCAATCTCCTCCTGTACCAGTCAGATCTGATTTGACGGTACATGTAAAAATAATACAGTAAAAATGAAAAACAAAACAAAACAAAACAAAACGAATGTCAAACATATATTTTATATTAGTAATTTCATCAAGTGTAAATTGGTTGCCAGTGTAAAACACTGATATTGGCAAAATTATTTTTTAATGACCCAACTCTATTCTGTCTACAGGAGACATCCTTAAGATCCAAATAAACTGATTCGACAAATAGGTTAAAATTCAAAGGATAAAAAAAGACATCATGCAAGCAAACAAGAGAGTTGAAATGAATACATAAATATAAGAAAAAATAGACTTTGAGATAAGCACTGTTACTAAAGACAAAGAAAGATCTTTTATAATGGTAAGAGTCAATTCATGAAGGTATAATCATTATAAACATATATACACCTCACAACAGAGTCCCATATGGCGATGATGATGATGGCGATTGCCACTCATTTGTCCTTTGTATTAATTGACAAGAATAAATAAAAGTACATTTAATTGAAAAATGTTTAGAATGTATCATAGTCCATATCTCAGAACTCTCTACTACATTTCAAGGATATATTATCTGACAGTTGTTGGTTGCCGTCGAGTTGAGCATGACTCATAGCGACCCTATGAACAAAAGATCTGAAGACTTTCTATAACTATTGTCATTTATCAAAGTTCATAGTTTCCAGAGGCATGTTGTTTAGGAAATGGAGTAATCTGTGTGAATTTATTCAAGCTTTCCACTGATGTTTATTGAGTAATTAGTATAATGCAGGTTTCTTTTAAAAATAATTTTATTAACACTTGCAATCATTGTTAAAATCTGAGATACTAATATACTAAATGAGAATTCATTAACATGAAGTCTTTGTTTTTATCATAAGAATTGTTAGTACATATTACTTTATTGAATCTTTATGCTGAGCAAATCATTGAAGAAGCTGGATAATATGACGAATGTACCATCAGGATTAGAGGAAGGCTCATCAACAACCTGCATTATGTAGACGACATGATCTTGCTTGCAGAAGGTGAAAAAGACTTGAAGCATTTACTATAGGAGATCAAAGACTATTATAGCCTTCAACATGCATTACATCTCAACATCAAGAAAACAAAAGTCCTTACCGTTGGACTAATATGCAATGTCATGTTAGATGGAAAAAGATTGAAGTTCCCTACAATTTCCTTTCATTTGGGTCCACAATCAACAATGGTAGCAGCAGTCAAAAAATAAAAACCCATATTTTATTAGGGAAATAGGTGGTCAAGGACCTCTCCAAGGTGCTGAAGAAACATAATGTCAGTTTAAGGACTATAGAATGCCTGGTCCGAGCCATAGTGTTTTCAATTGCTTCCTATGCATCTGAAAATTGGAAAATAAATAAGGATGACAGAAGAAGAATCAATACTTTGAATTGTGATGTTGTTGAAGAATACTTATATCTCATGGACTAACAAAAGGGTGGGGGAAGTCTGTCCTGGAGGAAGTGTGGTTAGAGTACTCTGAGGCAAGGATGATGACATTTCATCTTACATCCTTTGGGTATATTGTCATGGGCTGTTGTCAGGAGAGGCCATTCCTTGGAGGGAGATATCGTGCTGGGAAAGGTAGTGTGTCAGAGAAAAAGAGGATGACCCTTAGCAAGATGGACTGACACAGTGACAATGGGCTTCAGGATATCAGAGATCATGAGGATGGTGCAGGATAGGGCAGGGTTCTGATCTGTTGTTGTTGGACTCCCTATGAGTCATAGCTCCTCAAATGATACATCCTGAAAATTTTCAGTGTCAGTTCTTTTTGGTACAGTGATTCTGTGTATTCTCTCCATCTTCTTTTGATGCTTTCTGGATCTTTCAATATATTGCCCATAGCATATTTCAATATTGTGACTTGAGGCTTAAATTTCTTTTTCAATTCTCTCAGCTTGAGAAATACAGAGTGAATTCTTCCTTTTTGAATTTCCAATTCCAGCTCTCTGCACATTCCATTATAACACTTTGCTTCGTCTTCTAGAGCGCTATCCTTTGAAATCTTCCGTTCGGCTCTTTTACTTTGACATGTTTCCCCTTTGTTTTGGTTCCTCAATGCTCTAGTTAAATTGTTAGAGTATCTTCTGATTTTTTCCATTTTGGTTTTTTCTTTCTATTCTTGTCTTTATAATGACCTTTTGCTTTCTTCATGGATGGAATTAAGTAGGACCCTTAGTGACCCTATGAATAAAAGACCTGAACTCTGTCCTATCCTGTTTCATCCTCACACTGACACACTAGAGCCCATTGCAGGAGTCAGTATGTCAATTCACCTGGATGAAGGTCTTCCTCTCCTTTGTCCTCTCTTTCTCTGACTCTCCATCTTTCCAAGCATCATGGCCCTCTCCAAGGAATAGTCCCTCCTAGCAACATGCCCAAAGTAGGTGAGGCAAAGCTTTATCATATTTGCCTCCAAGGAACACACTGGCTACACTTTTTCCAAGACATGTCTGTTTGTTCTTTAGACAGTCTACAGGATATTCTGTGGGTAGGTATGTGTGTATATTTATATATAGATTCTGTGTATCTGATAAATATGTTTAAGCTTAAGACTTTTAACAAAAGTGTATGGCTTTTAAACACTTGATTTTTCTCTTGGTATTATCCTGGTAATCCTGACCAAATAGGGTGATCATATTCTATCGCTCTCTGAGCTTTCATTTCCTTGTTGTGAAACTCCTTTTGTTTCCTCTCTAGTTATAAGAATCTGTTGTTCTGGCACTGTTTGCCTTATTTCTAAATTAAATATGGGTTTACAGTATGAAAGTACTTAGAGCAAACAAAGTAAGATCTCCTTTTATTACACTGATATGTCTATTTTCTGATCAACATAAGAAAATAATGGCCTGAAAACACAGTCAAGGTATGTAGTACAGAACACTTTAACAAACTATTGCATCATTTTAAAGTTTTCAAATTATTTTAAAAATATATAGTTATTGTTGCCTGAATTAATGTTCTATAAGACTTTAGTTCTTTCTTAGTTAATTATATAAAGAGAAGTAATTCGTTAAAGTTTCCACTGATATAAGTGTCGGAATATAACTTGTGCTTTGTCATCACAATGATTACGACTCGTGAAATCGAATAGAACAACCTTATATATTATGAAATTTAATGAAATAAAATTTGTAAAACCTCTATATACCAAAACTAAATTGATGTGGATGGAAATCAAATCTGGAGCTTGGGCTTGGAAATGTGAACTTCTCAATCAAGACGCGGGGTGGCGCTGCAGGCTAAGATTGTGAATTCAGAGCCCTCCCAAAGCTCGCAGATTCCTTTGTGCTCCAGAGGGAGTCGAAGAAAACTCACAAACTGCAAACCGTATTGCTTTACCAACGGGTTTGGGCAGCAGTATATTAAGGAAATTTAAGATTAAAAACAACATTGTGAGGAAACTTTCAAGCAAGAAATCAGTTGAACGACTCAAGCCTTTGTGTTTGCTGAAAGGGATTGGCTGTAAACACCCGGACTCTAACATGGAGGCACCAGAGAGGATTCAAGCAAACAGGCAAGTGGCAGCCTTTGTTGTGATGGTGTTCTTGTCTCAGGCTCGCTGCGAGCCCTTTCGTTACTCTGTGCTGGAGGAAACAGTGGGCGGCTCCCTTATAGCGCATCTGGCCGAGGACCTGGGCCTGGGAAGCGGGGAGCTGGCGGCCCGGGCGGCCCGAGTGGTCTCTGACGACGACAAGCAGCTTTTGCAGCTGGACCGTCAGACGGGAGATTTGCTTCTGAGGGAGAAACTAGACCGGGAAGAGCTTTGTGGGCCGGTTGAACAGTGTGTGCTGCATTTCCATGTGTTCCTGGAAACACCGATGCAATTCTTCCAAGGAGAGTTATCGATCCAGGACATAAATGACCATTCTCCAGTATTCCCGGATAGGGAAATGCTCTTGAACATACCAGAAAACAGTCAGCTGGGGTCTGTATTTCTATTGAAAGTGGCTCAGGATTTGGATGTGGGCAGCAATGGTCTGCAAAAATACACCATCAGTCCCAATTCTCATTTTCACGTTCTCACTCGCAATCATAGTGAGGGCAAGAAATACCCAGAGTTGGTGCAGGACAAAGAGCTGGATCGAGAGGAGCAGCCTGAGTTCAGCTTGACCCTCACGGCGCTGGACGGTGGGTCTCCACCAAGGTCTGGGACAGTCGTGGTCAGAATCCTGATCCTGGATGTCAACGACAATGCTCCTGAGTTTGTGCACTCACCATATGAGGCGCAGGTCCTAGAAAATAGCCCACTGGACTTCCCGATAGTTCAAGTCTTGGCTAGGGATGCAGATGCTGGAAATTATGGAAGGGTTTCCTACGATTTTTCCCAAGTATCAGATGAAATTAAGCAAACTTTCTCGATAAATGAAGTCACGGGCGAAATTCGACTGACGAAGAAACTGGATTTTGAGAAAATCAAGTCTTACCATGTGGAAATCGAGGCTACAGATGGAGGAGGTCTTTCTGGGAAAGGCACTGTGATCATAGAGGTGGTGGACGTGAACGACAATGCCCCGGAGCTGACCGTAACCTCACTCACCAGCTCCATCCCAGAGAATGCTCCCGAAACTGTAGTCTCTATCTTCCGAATTCGAGATAGAGACTCTGGAGACAACGGAAAGATGATTTGTTCTATTCCAGATAACTTGCCGTTCATTCTGAAACCAACTTTTAAGAATTTCTATACCTTGTTAACAGAGAGTCCGCTAGATAGAGAGAAAACATCTGAATACAACATCACCATCACCGTTACCGACTTGGGCACCCCCAGGCTGAAAACCGAGCACAAGATAACCGTGCTGGTCTCCGATGTGAATGACAACGCGCCCGCCTTCTCCCAAGCCTCCTACACCCTGTTCATCCGCGAGAACAACAGCCCCGCCCTGCACATGGGCACCATCAGCGCCACAGACAGAGACTCAGGAGCCAACGCCCAGGTCACCTACTCGCTGCTGCCGCCCCACGACCCGCACCTGGCCCTGGCCTCCCTGGTGTCCATCAACGCGGACAATGGCCACCTGTTCGCGGTGAGGTCGCTGGACTACGAGGCCCTGCGAGCCTTCGAGTTCCGCGTGGGCGCCACGGACGCGGGCTCCCCTGCGCTGAGCAGCGAGGCGCTGGTGCGCGTGGTGGTCGTGGACGACAATGACAACGCGCCCTTCGTGCTGTACCCCATGCAGAACGGCTCTGCGCCCTGCACCGAGCTGGTGCCCAGGGCGGCCGAGGCGGGCTACCTGGTCACCAAGGTGGTGGCGGTGGACAGCGACTCTGGCCAGAACGCCTGGCTGTCCTACCAGCTGCTCAAGGCCACGGAGCCCGGGCTGTTCAGCGTGTGGGCGCACAATGGCGAGGTGCGCACGGCCAGAGTGCTGAGTGAGCGCGAGGCGCCCAAGCACAGGCTCCTGGTGCTGGTCAAGGACAATGGGGAGCCGCCCCTGTCTGTCACCGTCACGCTGCACGTGCTCCTGGTGGATGGCTTCTCTCAGCCCTACCTGCCTCTGCCTGTGGCCCCTGAGGAGCCTCACGCTGACTCCCTCACCGTCTACTTGGTCATCGCGCTGGCCTCGGTCTCCTCGCTCTTCCTCTTCTCTGTGCTCCTGTTCGTCACCCTGAGGTTGTGCAGGAGGAACAGGGACACTTCTGTGGGTCGCTACTCCGTGCCTGAGAGCCATTTTCCAGGCCATTTGATGGATGTTAGTGGCACTGGAACCTTGTCCCAGAGCTACCAATATGAAGTATGTATGACGGGAGACTCTAGAACTGGTGAGTTCAAATTTCTGAAGCCCATAATTCCCAATCTCTTGGTTCCGGATACTGGGAGAGAAGGGAAAGAAAACTGTAGAAATAGTTTTGTGTTCAGTTAAGTATTGTATTTGGTCCAGTGAATCTCTAATTCCAATTAAAATCCCTTTCTTTTAAAAAATTATCTTGTTCTCTATGTAATTGTCTACATATTCCTATCACTATGCTGAGTTTATGCATGTCCCTGATAGTGCTACATCTCTTGCTTTTTAAATTGACACTAATTGTACTTGATATTCTTAGTCATATTGTGCATTTTCTGCATATTTGACCTTCACTTGGTGATTATCTACCATGATTATATATTACTTAAGTAAAATAAAAGCAAAAATATAATAATTTTCTTAATGTACTATTACAAGAAAATTTTTATAGCTTTTATATAGTCTTGGATTTCATGTTTGTAATGGTTGTCTTTACCGTATAAACATCTTTGGTGGGACAGAGTGTTTACTTTTCATAACCTAAACCTTTCTTGTTTACTAATGCATGGCTAAATCTCTTGAATACCCATAAGCATGTAACCTAGCATCTTTGTTTTTTCCAAATTTTATAAAGACATGAACTTTACTAAACATTAATACACTGAAATTGTGAGCATTATATGGCAGATATTAGCATATTTATTTGGTTGGTACCTACTTGATTTATTTTGGGTAAAGTTACCCAAAGGCACATGGTTTGAATCCCCCAGATCCTCCACTGGAGCAAGAGAAGCACTCTTTCCGACAGCCTCTGAAAACCAGCTGGAGGGTTAGCTGTGAGTCCATTCCAACTCCACGCAATGACATTGTTTTGTTTTAGTTTAGTTTTACCTTCTTAGCTCATTGTAAGTGCTAACTACTTACTAATACAAAATTTGTAAAAATTATTATTTCTACAAGAAGCTGAACTACAATTCCACAAGTGCGTGGTTCGAATTCACCAGATGCTCTGCTGGAGAAGGAGGGACAATCTCCTCCTGTACCAGTCAGATCCAATTTGACAGTACATGGGGAAAAAAAAGTTTCTAAATAACAATCAAAGAGAAAAGATTATACAATTTTATATTCTTTTTAGGAAATAGAATTTAGTCCACAGCTTGCTATAACATTTTAAAAAATTATCTTATAACCTTAAATAAACAGTAAATATTTCCAAAGAATTCAAGACTCTCCATGGTGTCACAGATGTCCTTGCTCAATAATCAGACATTCAGGTGATGTTTACATTTCTCTTAGATTTTTCTGCAGCTTTTCTGCATTTTTTATAATATTCAAGGAACTTTTTTCTGAGTCTTCGGTGTTCTAGACTGTTCAAGAGTGATTATTAAATTATCTCATATTTTAACTTTGTGTTATTTGCAGACACAGACAGTCTTTATCAACAAAACAATGGCTTCTTCCTGATGTCTGAGTTTTTATCCATTAATGTAGCTCTCAACTATTTGTGTAAAATCACTTTTCCCAAATATGCTGAAGTTACATCCTTAAATAAATAAGAATAGCAATGAAATTCATTATATTAGTTTTATGTATTCAAAAGCCAAGTAGACTGTACTTTCCAGCAGCTAAACTTATATAACTAGTTATAAAACCTTTTTGTTTGAACTCTTGGCACAGTGTGGGTAATTAAGAATTTACCTTATAATCTTAACAATATGCATCTTTTTTTAAACATCATACATAATTCTATTTTAAGTAATTGTCATTTTCCTTGAATTCTCTTTTCTTAAGGACATTATTTTTTAAAAGGAGAATCACTAACTTTTTAAGAGATTTGAAAACAAAGCTTTTTACTTCCATCTAGTTGAAAAACTTAAATGAGAATTAAACATTAATATGATCAACTTTGATGGCTTCTCCATTTATGGTAGATGAAGGAGAGATTGGGATTGTTAACAATTTCAGCTTGTTGGCTCCACAATCAACACTCTTGGCACCAGCAGTCAGGAAATCAAAAGACAAATTGCATTAGGAAAACCTGCAGTCAGGGACCTCTCCAAAGTGCCAAAAAGCAACAATGTCAGTGTGGAGACTAAGATACACCTGATTCAGGCCATGGTCTTTTTGATTGCTTGCTATGCACCAGAGAGTTGGACAATGAGTAAGGATGACAGAAGAATAATCAATGCCTTTGAGTTATGGTGCTGGAGAAGTGTACTGAACATGTCATGGACTACCAAGAGAACAAACGAGTCTACCCTGAAGAGGGTGACACCAAGTTTCTCCTTGGAGGCAAAAATTTTGAAGTTCTGTCTCACATACTCTGGGCATGTCACCAGGAGGGACTAGTCCTTGGAGAAGAACATCATGCTTGTATGGATAGAAGGACAGCACAAGAGAGGAAGATTCTGAAGGAGATGGATTGTTATAGTAACTGGGGTAATGTGTCGGAGACAGTGAGACTGGGTCAGAATAAGGACAGGGTTCAGAGCTATTGTGCATAGGATGCTATGAAGCAGAGTCATCACATGAAAACAACAATATTTAAATAAAATAGCCTTTGTTTGTTGACAAGTAAGAAATCTTATTAAAGTTTTCAACAATGTATTTAAGTATCATGCAAATAAAAATATCTTTGTTTATACTAGGAAAGTCCAATTTGTATAATCACTCAAATGAGATTTTCCAAGAAAACAAAGACAACTCACCTTATAAAGCCACAGATGAAGTCTTACCAGTGAATAGTCAGCACCACACTTGGTGTAGAAAAACAATTAACATTTTAAAATTAAATTGTAAATATTTGGTAGTATAAATGATCCAAATAACAAAAACGTATAGCTTATGAAAATTAGGCCAGTTCTGTTGTTTTTGTTGAAGACCATTATATATAGTTGTATATTTTACAATTCCCTTGCTATTAGTTTTAGGTGCAACATTGAGTAGCTTTATATATGCTGTGTGTTGTTATTGTTGTGTGCCTTTGAGTCAGAACCTAACCATAGCTGACCTTCCAGTGAAATTTATAATTCACAAGGGAGATTTCTCATTCTTTTGCAGAGATTAAATCCTGCTGGTGGATTCAATCTAGTATCTTTGGTACTACTTCTTACCTCCAGGCTACCAGAGTTCCCAACAATCTTTAAAGCTTTCTCAACCAAAAGTTATCAAATAGATATTTAAATCACCTGAAATGAAAAAATATTGTGCTCTGTTTTCAGGTTAAGAGGATTATGTAGCAGCAGAAAAGAACTATAAATGCTGGTTAAAATTCAGAAATTATCTATTTGAAGCATCAGAAAGCAAATGATACAATTAAAACTGAGGAGGCTAAGATTCTTGAAATGGAAATCCTCGAAGATGTAAACAGACTCCCACAGATAGTTTCACCCTGAGAAAATTGATTAATCTGATCATAGACTAACACTAAAAGCCATTGGAAGATTGGAGGAGTCAAGCTCATGGCTGCTTTCCCCCTTCAAGACACTGGAAAAATAGAGAGAATGAAACTAAAACCCTAGATGAGAAATTCATGAAAAGCAGAGTGAAGTTTTAATATTCTTGTTGTATAATAATTAAGTTTAAATTTTGCTGGAAGAATCAGTTGCAGAGAATATACCAAGTTCTCATTTGAAAATTCTAGAGTACTAGGGGGTTATTAGGCTTGCAAAGATCCTTGACTGAGAAGAGTGTCTATCTAGATGAAGAATACTTTTATTATACACTTTGTATCAAGCTTGTTGACACACTATGAATCATAGTCAACACAATGACACATAACAACAACTACTCTTATAGAATTAAATTTGTTAAGCTGTTAATATGACTATTAGTAAAATATATGCATCTATGACTAAAGAAGAGGAAATTGTAGATTTCTACACACTGTGCAGTCCAAAATTGACTAAACATGCAATCAAGATGCATGAGTAATTATTGGTGACTGGAATTACAAAAGTTGGAAACAATGAGGTAAGAATGTTAGTCAAAAGGTATGGTCTTGTTCCCCTTCCCAAGAAAGATGATCCATCAAAATGTGAAAATTAATGAACAATATCATTAATATCACATGCAAGCAAAATATTGCTGAAGATCATCCAAAATGGCTAGAACAATACATTGAGAGAGAACTGCCAGAAGTTCAAGCTGTATTTAGAAGAGGCTATGGCACCAGGGATATTATTGTTGATGTGAAATGGGTTTTGGCTGAAAGCAGAGAATACCAGAAGAATATCTATGTGTGTCTTATTGATTATGCAAAAGCGTTTGATTCTGTGGGTCATAAGATATTATGGCTGACATTGAGAAGAATGGGAATCATAGAACACTTAATTGTGCTTATGCAAAACCTATACCTACATCAAGAGTTGTTGTCTGAAAAGAGCAAGAGAACATTGAATGGTTTAAAAATCAGGAAAAATGTACCTCAGGGTTGTAACTTTTCCCCATGTCTGTTTAATTTTTACACCAAGCATATCACTCAAAAAGCTGCTCTGTATGAAGAAGAACATGGCTTCAGGATTGGAGGAAGACTCATCAACAACCTGCACCATTCAGATGACACAACCTTGCTTACTGAAAGTGAGGAGGACTTGAAACTTCAGAAGATCAAAGACCACAGTCTTCAATATGGGTTGCATCTCAACATCAAAAGAAAAAATCCTCATCATAGTCAATATCATGATAGATGGAGAAAGGCTGAAATGATCAACTATTTTATCTTGGATTCACAATCAACACCCTTGATATCAACATCCAGGAGATCTGGAGACTTATTGCATTGGGTGAATACGCTGTCAGGGATCTCTCCAAATTACTGGGGCACAATGATGTTAATTTGAGGACTAAGCTGTGCCTGATTCAGACCATGGTATTTTCAATTACTTGCTATGCATTTGAGAGCTTGACAATGAATAGGGATGTCAGAAGAGTTGACGCCTTTGACTTAGTGTTGGAGAAGAGTACTATCTCATGGACTGCCAAAAAAAACCCCAAACAGATAACATATTGGAAAAAGTGCAGCCAGAGTGCTTCTTGGAGGCAAGGATGGTGAGACTTCATCTCACATATTTTGGACATGTCGTTAGGAGAGGGTAGTCCTTGGAAAGTTAGAGGATCAAAGCAAAAGAGGAAGGCCTTTAGTGAGACTGCAGCAATAGGCTTAAGTGTGTCAGAAATGCAGAGGATGGCACAGGATAGGACGGAATTCAGATCTGTTGTTCATAGGGTTGCTATGAGTCATACCTGACAGCACAGAACAACAACATCAAACTAACAGAAAATGAAAAAAGTTTATTCTTTCTGGTGGATGACAACATCATCTGAATCCTGGACATTTTTACAAAAGTATTTGTTATTCAAGAAAAAGATTACTAGGCATGCACAAGGGTGCTCTAGTGGTTGATTTGTGCTGTTAAGAGCTGAGCCTCTTTGGTAATTCAGATTCACCAACTGCTCTGGACAATGTAAAATGTGCAGAAAGAGGATGTAATGAAAAAATAGAAAATAACATTAGTATAACATGCAACAAAATTGCAATTGGAATCCTAAACTTTAAAATGTGGTGAAATCAATAAGAATAAGCAACTTTTGAGTAGTTGACTACACAGAATTTGACAAAATTTATGATTAATCTTTAACTCCTCAAGGCATTCAGTTAAACCAAATCAGATTTTTTTTAAATGTCACATCATAAGAACTCAGCAGAAAGCCAAAGTTAACAAGAAAGTCTTAAAAAGAACTACATAAAAATAACAAATTATATTTAAAGCAACATTAATAAGAGGAAGAGCTAACTTCATAACATAAAGCATTAAGTCAGACGACAAAGGTCTATTCTTTTCAAAATACTGAAATAAAGTAATTACCAAAATAGCATTCTATGGCCTTAAACAAATGAAATTTTAAGACAAGATCTGAAAGGATTAATCCCAGACACATCTTCACTGAACGAAATACTAAATTGAGTTTATCAGGCAAAAGGAAAACAGTTTTAAAGTAATTCTAGAATTTCAAGAAGGAATAAATAGCAATATCAAGGATAAGCATAAACTAATAATGTTTGAGTATTGGCATCCACTTCCTAAACATCATGCCTCTGGAAACTCTCTGAACTTTGAGAATTGATGATAGTCATAGAAAGGCTTCAGGTCTTTTGTTCATAGGGTCACTATGAGTTGTGCGCGACTCGACAGCAATCATCAACAACAACAACATTCATGATAGAGGGCAGTAGTAGCAATTTATTAAAGGATTTAAAGTATGTATAAAATATATAAAATTTCTTGACCCAACAGTCAATAAATCAAAAGACTATTGCATTGAGAGGAAAAAAAAATCTGCTATCAAGAACCTCTTTAAAGTGTCAAAGGGCAAGGATGGCCATTTAAATACCTGGCCCAAATCATGGTATTTTCAATTGCTTCCTATGTATCTCAAAGCTGAACAATGAATAAGGAAGACCAAAGAACTGATGCCTCAGAATTGTGGTGTTGGCAAGGGAGTATTAAATAAACCTTGAACTAACAAAAAAACAAATAAATCTGTCTTGAACCAAGTGCAACCACAATGCTCCTTAGAGGCAAGGATGGTGAAACTTCATCTCACATACTTTTGGCATGTTACTAGGAGATACCAGTTTTTAGAAAAGGTCATCATATACTTATCTGGGAAAGTAGAGGGACAGAGAAAGAGAGGAAGATTCTCAACAAGATGGACTGATACAGTGACTTCAACAATGGTCCTGAGCACAGGCATGGGTCAGGTTCTGATCTGTTCTTTATGCAGGGCCTCCATGAGTTGTACTAATTCAATGGCATCTGAGAACAACAATTGAATATTTGATTGGAATTCTAAACTAACTCTCCCTCTTTCTCTATACATATACATGTTTCAAAGTAAAATTGGCATAGTGACTTATTAGGTTGTGTTGAACTGCTAACCTATACCTATGGCGGTTCACTTGCAGTCTCCTGCTGTTAAAATTTACTGCTTTGGAAATCTAACTGAAGGCCCAGCATTTGGTTCGGATTCTTCTCAATCTCAGTGGTTAATTACTAACAGCAAGGCCCCCCATTTGAACCACAATCCACTCCTTTGGAGAATGATGTGACAGTCTGATTCATCTGTCTTAGAAGCCTGATAGGGCAGTTCTACTAGAGGGTCCATAGAATCTCTCTGAGTAGTAGGAGTTGACAAAGTTTTTTTGAGAGGAAGAGGGCTTATACTTAAATAAACCCCTTTTCTATGGTTTAAGATGGTAGGAAAACAACAGCAAATCAAATGCAAAGGGTTAAAATAATATATCTACCAAAATCATGAAAATATAAAACAAAACAAATAAAGCTAAAAATTTATTATTTGTTCAGATTGATACAATTTAAAATTCCTAGTAGGTCTAATAAGAAAAAAAGAAAATATCAACTATCAATATTGTGAATAAAAAAGGGAGCATCACTACCAGTCCTACAGACAGAGCATCACTACCACTGCTACAGAAATTAAAAAGATAAAAGGAGAACATTATGACAAACTTTATGCCAATAAATTTGACAATTTATAAACAAATTAAAACATCTAAAGATATTTGGGAATGTGGTCAGGAGGAACCTGTCCTTGGAGAGACATCATGCTCAGAAGGGATGATTCTGGAGAGGAAGACCGTCGGTGAGACGGATTGATACAGTAATTGGGACAATGGGGGTAGATGTGACGGAGTCAGTGAGATGGCTCAGGACAGGGCAGGCTTCAGAGCTTCCGTACATAGGGTCCCTATGAATTGCAGGTCAATGGCACTTAATAACAACAACAAAGATACATCTTGCCAAAGCAGAAACAAAAATAGAAAATATGATTAGTTTTATCTATTCAATAAATTAAATTATTTAAAATTTCCCACTCTAATTCACCCCAGTAAGTTCTTTCAAATTCTTATCAAGAATTATGCAATTTATTCAAACCATTTCCAAGAACAATCAAGTGTTCTGGGATTCACATTCTTCTCGGAGTCAGCCACAGTTTGTTATGATCCACACAGTCAAACACCTTTGCATAGTCAATGAAAAACAGATATACATTCCTCTGGTATTCCCTGCTTTCAGCTAAGATCCATCTAACATTAGCTACAGTATCCCTAGTACCACGACCTCTTCTAAACCCAGCCTGAACTTCTGGCAGTTCTCTGATGATGTGCTGTTCCAGTCGTTTTTGGATAATCTTCAGTAGAATCTTGCTTGCATGTGAAATCAATGGTATTGTTCTATAGTTTCCATACTCTGTTGGGTCACCCTTCTTTGGGATGGGAAGAAATATAGATCTTTTCCAGTCAGTTGGCCAAGTGGTTGTTCTCCAGATTTCATGGCACAACTTGGTGAGCACATGCAGGGCAGTATCTGTTAGCTGAAACATGTCATCTATTCTTGGGCCTTATTTTTTGCTATTTCCTTCAAAGCAGCCTGAATTTCTTCCTTCATCACCATAGGCTCTTGCTCATATGTTGTTCCGTGAAATTCTCTGTGTCTGCCAATTCCTTTCGATACAGTTACTCAGTATATTCTTTCCATCTTCTTTTAATACTTCCTGTATCATTTAATATTCTTCCTAAAGCATCCTTGAGTATAGCAACTTGAGTTTTGAAGTTGTTCTTCAGTTCCTTGAGCTTAAGAAATGCTGAGTGATTTTGGCACATTTCATTGTAATATTTTACTTTGTCATCCCGTGCTGGTTTTTGAAATCTTCTATTTAACTCTTTAGTATCTTGGATTCTTTCTTCTGCTTTGGCTTCTCTGTGCTCCAGTGCAATTTTCAGAGTCTTTTCTGACATCCATTTGGTCTTTTCTTCCTCTTCTGTCTTTGCAATGACTGTCTGCACTCTTCCTAGATGATACCCTTGATATCCTCTCACAACTCATTGTGCTAATGAGAAACCTATACTTGGACCAAGAGGCAGTCATCAGAACAGAGCAAGGAAACACTGCATGGTTCAAAATTGGGAAGGGCGTACACC
>NW_006399845.1:9591081-9596521 GCF_000299155.1 Elephantulus edwardii | reverse complement strand
ATGGATGGTGAAGAGATTGAGATTGTTCACAGTTTTAGTTTGCTTGGCTTCACAGTCAACACTCTTGGCACCAGTAGCCAGGAAATTAAAAGACGTATTGCCATGGGAAAGTCTGCTGTTAGGGACTTCTCCAAAGTACTGAAGAGCAATGGTGTCTCTCTGGAGACTAACGTGTGTCTGATACAGGACATTGTCTTTGCAATCACTTGTTATGCATCTGAGAGTTGGACAGTGACTAAGGAGGATAGAAGGAGAATTGATGATGCCTTTGAGCTGTGGTGCTGGAGAAGAGTATTGAGGGTACCATGGACTGCTAGGAAAAGAAACATTCATCCTGGAAAGGGTTAAACTGGGCTGCTCCTTGGAGGCAAGGATTCTGAGGCTAACATACTTTGGACATGTTGTAAGGAGGGACCAGTCCTTGGAGAGGACATCATGCTTCAGAGAATGGAGGGACAGCGCAGGAGGGGAAGACCCTCTATGAGGTGGATTGATTCAGTGACTGGGGTAATCGAGATGGGTGTGTAAGAGACAGTGCGATTGGCACAGGACAGAGCAGGGTTTAGGGCTGTTGTACATAGGGGTCGCTATGAGTCGCAAGTGACTTGACGGCACATAACAACAACAACAACACCATTTCCAAGAACAGAAAAAAGAGAAAGTATTTTCGAAGTCCTTTAGTATCAGCATAACTTTGCATTCAAATCTGAATAGAGTATTATATTTCAAAAGGGAAATTACAGACTAATATCTTTTATACATCAATGAGAAAATTCAAAATATCAAGTAAAATGGACAGCTATATTTAAAAAATAATGAGAAAATTAGTTATATCTTTTATACATCAATGAGAAAATTCAAAATATCAAGTAAAATGGACAGCTATATTTAAAAAATAATGAGAAAATTAGTTTTGTATAGGATAGCAAATGTGGTTTAGAATTTGAAAATCAACCACTGTCACTGATATTATTAAAGGAGAAAAGAGATATTGTCCTAATGGATTCAGAAGTCATTAGACTAAATCCAATACATGTTACTGATTAAATTGCTTGAAAACAAACATCTCACTGTTATCGAGTTGATTCTGACTCAGAGCAACTCTACACCAGGTTACTGAGGATGTAAGTCCTGATGGGAGAAGACTGCTTATCTTTTTCCCTTGGAGCTACCACTGGATTCCAGCAGGTGCGGTCCTTTGGGTTTGCAGGCAGCTCTTTAGGAACTCTGCAACCAGAAACCCCATCCCCCAATCCTGCCACATCATGTCTCAGAAGCTGAATGGGAGGAGATGTTTATTTATCTCCTATAGAGTTACTTGTGGATTAGAACAGCAGGAGATTTAAGACCTTGTGTTAACAATTGCTCAGAATAGTTATCAGACCGAAATAGAAAGGAACCTACAAAGGATCTTTAGAAAGTTATAGTAAACATCACTCAAACCCATTGTCTATGGAATCCATTTCAAAGACTGCAAATCTTAATTGGAAGAGATTGCGCATCCTTCTAGAAGCTATTGGTGGATTCAACCACCAGAGACACTCACCCAGCCTTTGGGTTAGCAGTGCAAGTCACTGTGAACTAAGACACCAGAGGTCCCCAGACAGCATTATATGTATGTAATGGAAAATCTAAAATACACTGAAATGAATAAATGAAGTTAATAATGCCACGAGATACAAAGTAAACATACACATTTAAATTTTATTTTTTATTATATAGCAGTAGCAGAAATTTTTAATTAAAACATCATAGCTTCCAAAACATCAAATACCTAAGAACAAATAATAAAAATTGTACTAGACCTCTACATTGGAAACTATAACACATTCTTAAGAAAAATTAAAGGTCTGATTAAATAGAAGGATATACAATATTCACTATTTGAAGAATGAATGTTGGTAATATGTCAGCAGATTTCATTGTAAAACCCAACAATTTGTGTTTAACACACACATATGGACATGCAATGGAACAATAATAACAAATGAAGGGGGGAAACCTGAGGGATTATATATTACAACCTATTTTAAAGCTAGAGAACTGAGGACAATATGCAATTATGAGATGTTGTTGATTGCCTTCGAGTTGAGCACGACTCGTAGTGACCCTATGAACAAAAAGCCTGAAGCTTTTCTGTAACATCATTTATCAAAGTTCATTGAGTTTCCAGAGGCATGTTGTTTAGGAAGCAGATAGACAAAGAAAAAATGGAATCAAATTCTTTAAATATATGATGCTGTGGTTCATCGAGAAGATAACAATGTCGGAAGGAAGGAAGGAAGGAAGGAAATAATGGGGAATGAGTGCTCCTTTCAATGTACAGCAGCAGGTAATTTGGATATTTATGTGAAAAAAAATTCATCCTACCTCATCGGTAACAGTATCAGTATCAGACAGTAAAACGGTACCATACAGTTGCCAAGCGGATAAAGAGTAGCACTGCCAACTCAAAGGTACCAACCACAGTTTGAGTCCACCAGGTGCTCCATGGGAGAAATGGAAGTACTCTCTCCTGGCATTTACAACCTTTGCAAACCCATTGGAAAGTCAGCTATGAGCAAGTTCCACCTCTATAGCATTAAGTTGAGTTAGAGTTAAGTCTTTATAGATTTAACTTTCTCCAGTTGGGCAACCTGTCAACTTTTCTGTTAAGAGTGAAATACTTTTTTCAAAAACAACTTGCAAGAAGACAAAATGAGCAAATGCCATTTAATCAAACTAATCAGTGCTCCAGTCACCTACTCCCATCGGGATTCTGAGGCTGTAACTCTTGACAGGAGGAACCTCTCCCCATCTTTCTCCACCAGAGTGGCTAGTGGATTCCAACTTCAGACTTTTCAGTTAGCAGTTAGCAGCCTAATGCTTTGTGCACTGTGCCACAGAGCTCCTTAGAATACTGTAAGCCAATGAGATGAAAGCTAATTAGAACAACATGCAATAGATGGATTTTACAAACAATGCAGGATGAAAAACAATGCAAAAAAAGGTAAATATTCTAGACTTCAATTTATTTAAAAGTTCCCCCTCTCCCTTTGGAGACTATCATCATCTATAAATCTCTTTGGTGTGGAGGAGGTAGTGGTCAAACAACAGCAAGAGGAGGGTTTTGGGTTTTTACACAGGTTCTGCCTGTATAAGTAAGTTCACTTGGTGAAAATGCATTGAGTTATGCAGTTACTTTTTCCTGCATATATGTTAAACTTGAAAAATAAAATGTTTTTGTAAAAATCTGATGTTTTTATGCATCCATTATTGTTTATTTCTCACCTAAAATCAAATAGGAACAACCCCCCCAAAAAAAAAACCCATAACTTCTTCATGTACTCTGAAGGCACTTCTATAGAGAACACTAACACATCATTTTAGTTTGTTCTCAATACTATTCTTTCCTTGAAAATTCATTCAACAAATAGTTATTTAGGTCTTCCAACAACTAAGAGCTGGAAATATTATGGTTAGCTCAAAAGAATTTTCTTAATCTAGCAGGCTTAATTGCAAATACAAAGTGAAATAGTAAAAAAGGACACTTGGTGGCGCTGCAGACTAAGAGTGAGAATAATAGACAGGATACCCCGGAAGCCATTACGCTGGGAACCAGAACTCTGAGTGCTCGGTAAAAGAAGAAAGCATTTTAGTAAGGTCTATAGACAAAGACCTTAAGAGAGGGCATACCAGTGCAAATCAGAATCAGAACTATCTAAGTGGAGTTTATTTAACTAAGGAGTGTTTACCAAGCTGGAAAAACTGATCTTCTGAACCGGGACTGGACAATGGAGACTGCGCTTGCAAAAACGCACCAGAAAAGGCAAGTTGTCTTTCTTGCTATATTGTTGGTTTTGTGCGAGGCTGACGCTGAGACAATCAAGTATTCCATGCCAGAAGAAATAATAAGTGGCTCCTTTGTGGCCAACCTGGCAAAAGACCTGGGTCTCAGGGTGGGGGAACTGGCCACTCGGGGCGCCAGAATCCATTACAAAGGGAGCAAACCGCTCTTGCAGCTCGATGTAAGGAGCGGGGATTTGCTTCTTAATGAAAAATTAGACCGGGAGGTGCTATGCGGGGCGACAGAATCGTGTGTACTGAACTTTCAAGTATTATTAGAAAACCCAGTGCAGTTTGTTCAAGTTGAACTGCAGCTCAGAGATGTAAATGACCATTCCCCAGAGTTCCTGGAGAGTGAAATGCTCCTAAAAATCCCAGAGAGCGTCCAGCCAGGGACAGTGTTTCCTTTGAAAACAGCTCAAGACTCTGACATAGGAAGCAACACTGTTCAGAACTACACAATTCTCCCCAACGCCCATTTTCATGTTCTCACACATAACCGCGAAGATGGCAGAAAATACCCAGAGCTGGTGCTGGACAAAGCTCTGGATCGAGAGGAGCAACCTGAACTTAGTTTAACCCTCATAGCTCTGGATGGTGGAGTACCATCCAGGTCCGGGACCACTACAATTCGCATTGAAGTCGTGGATACCAACGACAACGCTCCAGAGTTTTTACAGTCACTCTATAAAGTACAAATCCCAGAAGACAGCCCACTTAAATCCTTAGTTGTCACTGTCTCCTCCCAAGATTTAGACTCAGGAATATATGGGAGTGTAACCTACACCCTCTTCCAAGGTGATGAAGCTGCACAACCATTTGTAATAGATGCCATTACAGGAGAAATTCGTCTGCAAAGGATATTGGATTTTGAGACAACTCGATATTATAACGTGGAAATCGTAGCCACAGATGGTGGAGGGCTTTCAGGAAAATGCACTGTAGCTATAGAGGTGCTAGATGTGAACGACAACGCCCCTGAACTGACCATGTCAACGCTCACCAGTCCCACTCCAGAAAACGCACCGGAAACCGTCGTAGCTGTTTTCAGTGTTTCAGATTCAGATTCTGGGGACAATGGAAGGATGATTTGTTCCATCCAGGACGACATTCCGTTTCTCCTGAAACCCACATTCAAGAACTTTTACATGTTAGTGACAGAAAAGCCACTGGACAGAGAGAGCAAAGCTGAGTACAACATCACCATCACCGTTACCGACTTGGGCACCCCCAGGCTGAAAACCGAGCACAAGATAACCGTGCTGGTCTCCGACGTGAATGACAACGCGCCCGCCTTCTCTCAAGCCTCCTACACCCTGTTCATCCGCGAGAACAACAGCCCCGCCCTGCACATGGGCACCATCAGCGCCACAGACAGAGACTCAGGAGCCAACGCCCAGGTCACCTACTCGCTGCTGCCTCCCCACGACCCACACCTGGCCCTGGCCTCCCTGGTGTCCATCAACGCGGACAATGGCCACCTGTTCGCGGTGAGGTCGCTGGACTACGAGGCCCTGCGAGCCTTCGAGTTCCGCGTGGGCGCCACGGACGCGGGCTCCCCCGCACTGAGCAGCGAGGCGCTGGTGCGCGTGGTGGTCATGGACGACAATGACAA
>NW_006399845.1:9573377-9590951 GCF_000299155.1 Elephantulus edwardii | reverse complement strand
CTGTTCAGCGTGTGGGCGCACAATGGCGAGGTGCGCACGGCCAGAGTGCTGAGTGAGCGCGAGGCGCCCAAGCACAGGCTCCTGGTGCTGGTCAAGGACAATGGGGAGCCGCCCCTGTCTGTCACCGTCACGCTGCACGTGCTCCTGGTGGATGGCTTCTCTCAGCCCTACCTGCCTCTGCCTGAGGTGGCCCCTGAGGAGCCCCACGCTGACTCCCTCACGGTCTACTTGGTCATCGCTCTGGCCTCGGTCTCCTCGCTCTTCCTCTTCTCTGTGCTCCTGTTTGTTGTCATGCGGTTGTGCAACAGGAACAGGGCTGCGTCTGTGAATCGCTATTCGTTGCCGGAGGGCTACTTTCCAGACCACTTGGTGGACGTCAGCAACACCGGAACCCTGTCCCATAGCTACAAGTATGAGATATGTCTGACAGGAGTCTCTGGGGCAAATGACTTCAAATTTCTGAAGCCTATTATCCCCAATCTCCCACCCCAGGGCACTAGCGAAGAAATTGATAAAAACACCACACTCCATAATAGCTTTGGATTCAACTAGGAATTGGATCATGATGCAAAATGTTGTGCTGTTTTTCTTGAAGAAGTTGAGAGTATCATGGAGAAAAATCCCTTTAGCTATGACTTTGAATTTTCTTTTGTAATTTATTTATCCACTGAACATTATCTTGTTCAATTTTAGAAAACCCAATCCTACTTTCCTGCATTAACCTACGTGGTGCCCATTCCAACTCTATGCATGCAATCAATTTTCTTGAAATATTTGTTCTCCTGTTGGTATTTGTCATGATGAATTGTCTTAATAAAATAAAATATTAATTTCATTGTCTCAGTAGTCTACTAATTTTGTTTCATTAAACCCCATGTATATTTGATGTTAAATAGCAAAGCGTGAAAGTGTATATGCTTTTGCTTTTATTATTTTTTTAAGAAATAAATGCATATGTTAACAAATCAAATATGTGAGAAAGATTTATGGTGAAAAGTTACAATACCCTATGTACTCTTCTTTCCAAACCCGGATCTTCATTAGATAGCATTTTTAAAGGAAATGTATTGAATTATATATAGAAAATTAACCAAGTCCTTGGTCAGCTCAATGTATTTTCTCAAAGTGAACAGAAGTGGTACTAACTATTTGATTGGGGCGGGGAGGTGGCAGAAAATAACCAGCACTCCAGATTCCACACAAATCATCCTTTACAGTCATGACAAACCCAGGGAAAACAGATACTCTCACTTCTAAGTATTACAAGTTAGTTATGCCTGTTTTGCATTTATGTAGATAGAATACTAGATCATGAACTGTTTTGTGTCTCATTGCTTTTATACAATGTATTGGTAAAATTATTCATAAAACTGCTTTGATTTTAGTTATTTTATTCTCATAGCTCTACAGGAATCCAGTGTAAGAATCTGTCATAGTTTTTTACCCATTGTTCTATAGATGGGTTTGGGTTGATGCAAGGTTTGGCTCTTATAAACAGTGCAACTATGATTACTCTGGTACATGTCTTTTGGCAGACACACGTTTGCATTCCTGGATTTGTACTTCCAGGAAGTGGAGTTAATTCTACAGCCTTAATTTCATTTTTAAAAAACAGGAAAAACAAAATTAGCTTAAATTGTCATTAGTAAAGAAGTAATATTCACCCATATTAGTCAGGAAAGGGGCTTTGCTATAATTTTTGTGACTGGAACAATGGTCTTGTTTTTATCTCCACTAAAATATAATTATGAGGCAATCTTATTTTGATCTGACTTTGTCAAGGGTCATCGTGGTCTTTTCTGATACTACTTTTCTGTGAACATTTTTATATTAAACAGAGGACTGAGCCTCACTGTGAGTGCCAGGCTAGTTTCTGGTTGTCCCAAACATTACTCATTGAAGACTCATCCTACTTAGACATATACACTCTGTTTCCTGCTCTTTGAATATAAGGTTGTGTTTTCCATGTCAAAATAGTATATTCTTAGAATCAAGATCAAATAAATTCTCTCTTTTATATTCTATCAGCTTTACTATAAAACCAAAACAACCCCTCTCATTGTTGTCAAGTCACAATCAACTCACAGCTGACCCACCAGCAAGCAGGTTTTCAGAGGCTGTAAACCATATAGTGGAGATTGTCCATCAATGGTGGATTCTAACTACCAAAGGAGCCCAGCCCCACATTTGGGGCTGCAGTTTTCTAAGGATTATACCACCAGTGCTTTACTCTTTCTTCAAATATTTTCAAATTGAAAATCATTATGTTCCTCATATTTTCTAACTCAAGCGCTTATCTTTCTGTTGCTATCTGAGCAAAATGATCTCTAAGTCTGTACAGACACATCTCTGAATTATGAACATTTGACTTACAGGCAACCTTAGTTACAAACCATCCAATAAAGCCTAGTATATAAAAATTTGATGTTATGTCCAATGGTTCATTTTAAGAAACTTTTAAGACATGATAACAAACTTTAATATATAAATCAAAACATTGGCAGTGTTTATTATTATTATTATTATTATTTTCTTCTTATGTTAAGATGTTCCTAGGCTTAGGGAAGTGTTTCTTTAATGTTTTTATGTATAGAAACATACTTTGTATTCTATGTACTAAGGCCAACATTTGATTAGTATTCTGTATGAACTATAGCTAACTTTTCCAACTCAGCTGAAAGACAGACTTAAGAACAGGACTTCTTTGTAATACAAGCACTGCCTATACAAAATTATGATCTTGTTGTCATGCCGTGCTAATGTAAAATGACGGCAAGTACAATAAGTAGATCAACCACTAAAAAGGTTTGTTCAGAACAATGTATACACTATACACACATCAAAATGGATTTCTGGGAAATGACAACCTGCTAAACCAACAAACAAACGAAACAGAAAGCAAAAAATAAAGTCCTAGATTTAAATTCTAACATATCACTAACTATATTAAATGCAAATGACCTAAATAAACTACTTAAAAGAAAAATTGGACAAGTTGATGAAAATGTTAACAAATTTGAACCTAATCTATGCTATTTATAAGCCGCTCCAAATATAATGAAACTGGCAGGCTGAAGGTAAAATAGTGGGGAAAAATATGCAAACGTTAACTGAAAGAAAGCCAGAGTGGAGTGGCCATATTAACGCCAGATAGTCTTCATATCAAAGAAAATCTCGGAGACAAAGGTCATTCAATAAAGTATAAAAGAAGGTGCAATCCCCCAAAGTCACACTGTTCGAGACAACCAACCGCTGCGCGAGAGGATGGGCAATCTCCTCCCTTGCAATTAACTGCCACAAAAACCCCTCTATGTCCGGGAGCTCTGGTGGCCTAGTGGCAAGAAGCTGCACTGCAATCCCAGAGATAGGCAGTTCGAATCCACTAGATGCTCTGCTGGAGAAGGAGGGGCCATCTCCTCCTGTACCAGTCAGATCCAATGTGACTGTACACACACAGAGAAAATAATAAAGTAAAATAAAATAACCTCTATGTCAGCTATGGATCAGTTCTGACTCGACAGTACACCAACAACAACAAAAAATGCCCATCCATCAGAAAGACATTGCAATCCTAAATGCACCAAACAATATGTGAAGCAAAAAGTTATAACTGTGAAGGAAGAAAAAGACAATTCAGTGGCAGACTGCAACATCTCGCTCTCAACAACTGATAACTAAACATAAAAGCTCAAGAGTATAGATCTCAATAATATCATCAGCCAACAGGAGCAAATTGATGTTAATGCATAAGAAGAACATATATTCTTTTCAAGTGCTACCAAAATATATGGAAGATAAACTACATCTTGGACCATAAAGCAAACTTAAACAAATTTAAATATAATGGAAATAATAGAGTGTTTTCCAACCACAAGGAATTAAAAATTAAAAGAAATAACAAAAATATATCAGGAAAATCTCCAGAACACTTGGAAAATAAAAAAAACACCAATACTACCACGAGATAACTTGCATGTAAAAAAGGAAATCCTAACGGAAATTTGTTAAAGTGCATTGAATGGAATTAAAAATTAAAATAACAACATATTAAAATTGGTGGGACATAGCCAAAACAGTGCTAAAAAGATATTTAATTGCACTTAATACTTCATTGAGAAGAGAAAATTTTAAGTCAATCCTCCAAGCTCCTACCTCAAGAACTAGAAAATTATGAGCAAAATAAACTCAAAGCATTGCTAATAAAGGAAATAATAAAGATAAATATAGAGATAAATAAAATTCAAAACAAAAAAGCAATAGAGAAATATCAAGGGGAAAAAAACTCTAGTCCTTTGACAAGATCAGTAAAATGAACACACCCCTGGCAAGACTGACAAAAAGCCTTATTCAACCATTTGCAATTTCAACTATAGTTTAGGCTCTTCTCCTTTAAATCTATCTTGTTTTCAAACTTACTGGCAGCCTATCTCCCATGAACCAAGAAACTTCTTTAGTGGATTGTTTCCATAGCACTGTATATTTCCACTAAATTATTGTGCTTTTCTTTGAATATAGTTTGAGAAGTCCAAGAAGTTACTCTTAGATTTATCTTTAATTTTTAATAAATGTAGAGAATGCTTTTAAATTAGAATTAGAGGAAAACAAACATTTGTAGCTATTATTTGAACTATTATCTTCTTTCTGTCATAACTATCAATATTCTCAGGAACTAAACAATGAAACATTTCTTTAAAAGACTGAAATTATCTAAATTGATTTAGACATACCCTATCTTAAGGAGCTCTGTTGGAATGAAAAGGAATATCAACTTAACTATGTAATAATTACAAGCTAATTAAATAAAATAAAGTTTAAATATTCTATAATTGTTCAAAGTGAAGAGCAATGGTGTCACTCTGAGACTAAGGTGTGCCTGATATAAGACATGTTCTTTGCAATCACTTGCTATGCGTCAGTGAGCTGGACAATGACTAGGGAAGACAGAAGGAGAATTGATGCCTTTGAGTTGGGGTGTTGGAGAAGAGTATTGAATATACCATGGACTGCTAGAAAAATGAACAGGTTCATCCTGTTGTTGTTGTTATGTGCCGTTGAGTCGCTTGTGACTCATAGCGACCCTATATACAACAGCCCTAAACCCTGCTCTATCCTGTGCCAATCTCATTGCCTCTGACACACCCATCCCGATTACCCCAGTCACTGAATCAATCCACCTCATGGAGGGTCTTCCCCTCCTGCGCTGTCCCTCTCCAAGGGCCTGTCTCTCCTTACAACATGTCCAAAGTATGTCAGACGGAGCCCCAGAATCCTTGCCTCCAAGGAGTAGCCTGGTTTAACCCTCTCCAGGATGGATATGTTTGTTTTCTTGGCAGTCCATGGAACATTCAATACTCTTCTCCAGCACCACAGCTCAAAGGCGTCAATTCTTCTATCCTCCCTAGTCATTGTCCAACTCTCTGATGCATAAAAACTGATTGCAAAGACCATGGCTTGTATCGGGCGCACCTTAGTCTCCAGAGAGACACCATTGCCCTTGAGTACTTTAGAGAGGTCCCTAACCACAGACTTTCCCATCTCAATATGTTGTGTTTTTTTTTTTTTTAATTTCTTGGCTGCTGGTGCCAAGAGTGTTGACCGTGGAGTCTAGCAAACTGAAGCTGTAAACAATCTCAGTCTCTTCACCATCCATCCTGATGCTACCAATTGGTCCAGTGGTGAGAATCTTTGTCTTCTTCACATTGAGCCTCAGTCCATACTGAAGGCTGCAGTCCTTGACCCTCTGCAGTAAGTGCATGAGGTCCTCCTCAGTTTCAGCGAGCAGGGTTGTGTCATCTGCATAATGCAGGAACTGAAGAACAAATTCAAACCTCGAGTTGCTATAATCAAGGATGCTTTCCGCAGAATGTTAAATGATCCAGGAGGTATCAAAAAAAGATGGAAGGAATATACTGAGTCATTGTATCGAAAGGAATTGGCAGATACAGAAGAATTTAATGAAATAACATTTGAGCAAGAGCCCATGGTGAAGGAGGAAGTTCAAGCTGCTTTGAAGGAAATAGCAAAAAATAAGGCCCCCGGAATAGATGGTATACCAATTGACATATTTCAGCTAACAGATGCTGCCCTGGATGTGCTCACCAAGTTGTGCCAAGAAATCTGGAGGACAACCACTTGGCCAACTGACTGGAAGAGATCTTTTTTTGTTTCCATCCCAAAGAAGGGCGACCCAACTGAGTGTGGAAACTACAGAACAATAGCATTGATTCCACATGCAAGCAAGATTCTACTGAAGATTATCCAAAAACGACTGGAACAGTACATCAGCAGAGAACTGCCAGAAGTCCAGGATGGGTTTAGAAGGGGTCGTGGTACTAGGGATATTGTAGCTGGTGTTAGATGGATCTTAGCTGAAAGCAGAGAATACCAGAAGAATGTCTGTGTTTCATTGATTATGCAAAGGCATTTGACTGTGTGGATCATAATGAACTGTGGCTGACTCTGAGAAGAATAGGAATCCCAGAACATTTAATCATGCTAATGCGAAACCTATACTTGGACCAAGAGGCAGTCGTCAGAACAGAGCAGGGCAACACTGCCTGGTTCAAAATTGGGAAGGGTGTATGTCAGGGATGTGTCTTATCTCCATACCTTTTCAACCTGTATGCAGAGCAGATTATCCGAGAGCCTGGGCTCTATGAGGAGAAGCGTGGCGTTAGGATTGGTGGAAGGTTCATCCCAGAGAGGGTTAAACCAGGCTGCTCCTTGGAGCCACGGATTCTGAAGCTTCGCGTGACAGTTTGCAAGGAAGGACCAATCCTTGGTGAAGGACATTATGCTTGGGAGCGTAGAAGGACAGCGCAGGAGAGGAAGACTCTCTATGAAGAGGATTGATTCAGGGACTGAGATTGGCACAGGATAGAGTAGGGTTTAGGGCTGTTGTACATAGGGTCACTGTGAGTCACAAGTGACCCAATGGTACATAACAAAAAATCATATTTAAGTTCACCATTAATTCGACAGCTTAATTAATTTTATGAATATCTACCACTTCAGGTTAACAAAGATAATCAGAATATGGTGCTTTTATTTATTGTCTACTTTTCTATGTTGTGTCCAGAAGAGAACAACATTATGGCGCTCAATGGTATTACAATGAAGCTGAAATAGGTTAATCATAAATGATGAAAATGTTACGTATCTTGAAAGAAGTATGAGTTGCAGACATACCAATTTGGTAAAATGATGCAATTAATATTGGTGCATTTTAATTAAAAAAAACTATTTCCAGAAAATAACTACAATACTTTTATAATCGTTGAATGAAAGGTAGAGAGTTCAAAGAAATGCCAGTAATTGAATGCTGTGAATCTGAGAACTATAGAGATCATTATATTATTCTTTTTATCTTTTAATGTTGTAAATTTTTCATGGTAAAAAATTCACATGGTTATGTAGATGAGAATGAGAATATGCTCAAGAAAGAAGTCAGTTCAGTGTTACTCTTACCAAGTTAATATGATAATAGATGAGATTAAGCAGAAAATCTAATGCAATCTCCTTTACATAAAAAGATAATTTCTTGTTATACTCAACTAGTATAGTCTACTGAACGATTATTATCTCCTTTCTATCATAATTATTAACATTCTCAGGAACCAAATTGTTTCCCATTTCTGAAAAGACATTTCAATTATTTAAATTTAATTAGATGTGTATTATGTTGTTATTAAAAAGCTCTGATGGCATAATGTTGGTCTGCTAACCACAAGATTTGTGGTTCCAACCCACCTGTTTCTCCTGGGGAGAAAAACTGTACAGCCCCATCCCATAAAGATCTATAACCTCAGACACCCAGTGGAGGGTGGCCATGAGTCAGGCTCAATGGCAGTGGAGTTTTCGATATTATTATTAAAATTTGCTCTAAAATTAAAAATAATTCAATAGGTTGTATTGAAAGTGTTTGTAGTACTGGTGGTACTGCCATAAACAGAGTCAATAAAGGACTCTTCACATCCCAGGATATCATTAAAATTGACATACAACTCAGAATATTCATTAAGGATGCTTTCAAGATAGTGGTAGAAATATGCTGTTTCAGAGAAGAAATGGAATCCATTCTAGATGCTTATGATTGTTGGTTTTGCTTTACGGGTTTAATTTTTAGTGTCAATGATACCGAGTGGTAGAAAGTGGCACTGCCATATCAGAGACACCTGGTTCAAATCCATCAGCAGCTCTGTGGAAGCAACAGCCTTTTCTCAGTAGCACTTATCAAGTGAACTATGTAGGTGTTGATCCCCTCTTTATTTTTCTTGGTAGATAGAGGTAATATTTTTTAAAAAAAAGTTATCTGTCAGAGCTTAGGTTTTATTTATTTTACGTGCATTTGAAATTTTAAAAATCCTCCCTTTCATGCTTCCATCACCTTGGGTTTTACCTGAAGAGAGTTTTGCTTGAACGCAATTTATTCCTCCTCCCAATCAATATAAAACCAAATGGAGTTATGTTTGGAATATCTTGTGTATATGTATCCAGTACTCTTCAATACATTTTACATTTTCAGGATACTTCAAGATACATTTTCCAATTTATCTGAGAAAAACTGATGTCATAATAATGGAAATATACATTATATCATATCATTGATTGTCCTGGTATCTACTCAAATGTAATTCACATTAAAACATCTTTTAGACAACCCAATTTGCTCTGTGTTTATAAAACCTAATGTCCTCCTTTTTGGGAGAATGAATACTTGCTTTCTGCACTGATCATCCTACAATAGAGTAATATAGATAGACCCTGATAAATTTATTAGTATAACAGTGTGATTCATCTAAAAGAATACTTGAAAATTAATAAATTCCTTAAAAATCAGTTATTCTACTGAGACAAAATTGCAGTAGAATTCTAAAATGATATGATAAATACTTGGTTATTCCTAGATTCTAAGTGATTTTGTTTGCTTAGATACTTACACTTATTTCTTGGCTTTAATTTCCCTTCATGCATGTTGTTCCACTTACTGTATGACCACATAATATGTTGGCATGGCCACTGTATGAATCATGCAACTTTGAAGAATGGACTGTTTTTAATACTAGTAAAATAAAAGATGATCAGTGTTGCTAACCAAGTTACTTCTCCTAAGTTTTGTGTCGTTTGTTCACGTGTTTGTCATTAGTTGTTAGGTGCCAGCAAATTGACTGTGACTCATAGCAGCCCTGTGAACAACAGACCAAAACTTTGTCCTATCATGTACCATCTACACAACATCCACCATGCTCAGGCTCATTGATAAAGTTACTGTGCCAAGCCATCTCATTGAAGATCTTCCCATTTGCTAAACCTCTGCTTTTCCCAGAAAATGTGTGTGCAGGCACAATTTTAATCCACTTTTTGGACTTACAAATTACACAGTTTATCAGAGAGAAATTGAACTGCTGGAGAAACAAATTTTTTTTATTATAAGTTTACTTCGAAGGAGTGATTCTTAAACATGAGAGTGCCTGAGCCTCGTAAGGAGAAAGATGCCTTGCTCCTGTCAGAATCGCCTCTAAATTTTCTCCAAGATTTCCAATATCAAATAAAATATTATCCCAGGTAATATTTTACGCATGCAGTTCACAAACTAAAATTGACGTTTTTGTTTGTAAAGGATTTTAGAAATGTTCTTAATCTAGGAGTACTTCATGAAGTTACTGATTTGAACACATGGTGGCGGTGCAGGCTAAGAGAGTGGATTTTAAAAAAAACCCTCCTCCGATTCTGTAGACTCCATTATACTAGAAAGCTGAAGTGAAAATACAGAATACATTTACAGCCTAGAGCTAAAGAAGCATTCTAGAAGGCAGGCGTCACTGTACTAGTTATAAGAACAAACTTTAAATTCTATAGCAAATAATTGTTCAGGGGAGTCAATGGTGGAAGTAGCAGTTGGGAGCTGAAAGGACTTTTCTGGTTTTCACCTTGAATCTGACAATAATAGAGATGGCGGACCCAAAAGCACAGCACAAGAAAAGGCAAGTACAAAGCTTTATTATATTGATATTTTTATGGGAGGTGGGTTCAGAAACAATGCAATATTCTGTGCTGGAAGAGGCAGAAAGTGGTACGTTTGTGGCTAACTTGGCAAAGGACCTGGGACTCGGGGTGGGCGAGCTGGCTACACGAGGCGCCCGGCTTGTTTCCAAGGGAAACAGACAGCATTTGCAGCTTCACCCAGAGACCTACGATTTACTGCTTAATGAAAAACTGGACCGGGAGGAGCTGTGTGGCTCCACTGATCCCTGTATATTACCTTTCCAAGTGCTACTGGAAAACCCCTTGCAATTTTTCCAGGCTGGACTGACCGTCATAGATATAAATGACCACGCCCCAGAGTTCCCAACCGGAGAAATGCTACTGAAAATATCAGAAATCACAACACCAGGAAAGATATTTCCTTTGAAAATGGCACAGGATTTAGATGCTGGCAGCAATAGCCTTCAGAGCTACAAAGTCAGCCCCAACCCCCACTTCCACGTGCTCACTCGTGCTCGCAGCGATGGCAGGAAGATTCCCGAGTTGGTGCTGGATGAAGCGCTGGATAGGGAGGAGCAGCCCCAGCTAAGGCTGACCCTAACAGCGCTGGACGGAGGGTCTCCTCCGCGGTCAGGAACCACAGAGATTCAGATCTTCGTCTTGGACAGCAATGACAACGCCCCTGAGTTTGCGCAGGAGTTCTATGAAGTCCAAGTCCCAGAGAACCAGCCCTTGGGCTCCTTGGTGGTCATCGTGTCAGCCACAGATCTGGATGCAGGATCCTTTGGGGAGGTATCTTATGCTCTAATTCAGGTCGATGACCTAAACCAACCCTTTGAAATAAATGCAGTCACGGGAGAAATTCAACTGAAAAGGGCACTGGATTTTGAGGCATTTCAGTCCTTCCATGTGGATATTGAAGCCACAGATGGCGGAGGATTGTCAGGAAAGTGTTCTTTACTCATCAAGGTATTGGACGTGAATGACAATGCCCCTGAACTGACTCTGTCCTCACTCACCAGCCCCATCCCTGAAAACTCACCAGACATTATGGTTGCAGTTTTCAGTGTTTCAGATGCAGATTCTGGACCCAACCAACAAGTTCTCTGCTCTATAGATGACAATCTCCCCTTCCTTCTAAGACCTTCCATAGAGAATTTCTACACCCTGGTAACTGAAGGAACCCTGGACAGAGAGAGCAGAGCTGAGTACAACATCACCATCACCGTTACCGACTTGGGCACCCCCAGGCTGAAAACCGAGCACAAGATAACCGTGCTGGTCTCCGACGTGAATGACAACGCGCCCACCTTCTCTCAAGCCTCCTACACCCTGTTCATCCGCGAGAACAACAGCCCCGCCCTGCACATGGGCACCATCAGCGCCACAGACAGAGACTCAGGAGCCAACGCCCAGGTCACCTACTCGCTGCTGCCGCCCCACGACCCGCACCTGGCCCTGGCCTCCCTGGTGTCCATCAACGCGGACAATGGCCACCTGTTCGCGGTGAGGTCGCTGGACTACGAGGCCCTGCGAGCCTTTGAGTTCCGCGTGGGCGCCACGGACGCGGGCTCCCCCGCGCTGAGCAGCGAAGCGCTGGTGCGCGTGGTGGTCATAGACGACAATGACAATGCGCCCTTCGTGCTGTACCCCATGCAGAACGGCTCTGCACCCTGCACCGAGCTGGTGCCCAGGGCGGCCGAGGCGGGCTACCTGGTCACCAAGGTGGTGGCGGTGGACAGCGACTCTGGCCAGAACGCCTGGCTGTCCTACCAGCTGCTCAAGGCCACGGAGCCCGGGCTGTTCAGCGTGTGGGCGCACAATGGCGAGGTGCGCACGGCCAGGCTGCTGAGTGAGCGCGAGGCGCCCAAGCACAGGCTCCTGGTGCTGGTCAAGGACAATGGGGAGCCACCCCTGTCTGTCACCGTCACTCTGCACGTGCTCCTGGTGGATGGCTTCTCTCAGCCCTACCTGCCTTTGCCTGAGGTGGCCCCTGAGGAGCCCCACGCTGACTCCCTCACTATCTACTTGGTCATCGCGCTGGCCTCGGTCTCCTCGCTCTTCCTCTTCTCTGTGGTCCTGTTCATCACCCTGAGGCTGTGCAGGAGGAGCAGGGCCACTTCAGTAAATCGCTTCTCAGTAACAGAGGGCCAATTTCCGGGCAACTTAGTGGACTTCAGTGGCACCGGGACCCTGTCCCACAACTACCAATATGAGGTGTGTCTGACGGGAGGTTCCGGAATCAGCGAGTTCAAGTTCCTCAAGCCAATTTTCCCCAACTTCCCTCCCCAGGAAACTGCGAGGGAAATGGAGGAAAACGCCACTCGAAATAGTCTCCAATTCAATTAAGTATTAGCTTGTTAAACTTGACCCATTTCGTAGATCTCCCAAGTTTACACGTTATAGATGCATGCTATTGATGGTCCGTTTCTAGCTGATTTTTACTATTACTCATTAAGTTTAAATTTTAAACTATCAAATTGACATTGGGTTTTAAACTATCTAATTGACATTACTCAGATTTCCTATATACTTTTAGGGGTTTTTAAAAAATTACTCTATTCATCTGTATCTGACCAACTAAATAAAAAGTAAAAATTTTCTTAGCAATATTTCAATTTTTTTCTCTTAAATTATATTTACAATTTCTTAAGTAATCTATCCTTCCCAATACTGATGATAGTTATCACTGCCTCACTGTAAGGTCTTTCAATTCAAATGTTTGTTATTATTTAATCTTCCAATGCGAGCGTCATTTGGGAGTAACTCCTACAGTTTGAAATATGTTTATAACTTAATTTATTACTAAGATATCATATTTAAATGTATTTTAGGATGATTGGTTAGTCAATACATATTTTGAGTTAAATTTAACACATTAAATGAGAACTCAAAGTTTGTGCTGTTGATGTATGATAGTGAGTGATAGATTTCTTTTTTAAGAAACTTCCAAGTTAATGATAAATACTTAAAGAATATTTGTTTATTGCTGGTAACTTTCATTCTCATATCCAAAACCCTCTCATTGTTGTTGAGTCAAAAACAGCTCATCGCTGATCCTCCAGCAGGTTTTCTGAGGGTCTAAATCACTCGGGAGGAGAGCAGCTGCTGGCCAGCTTTGGGTCACCAGCACAATTCCTTATAAACTATGCAACCAGAACTCCCCATAAATAGAAACATAATAACATCGTTGATGATGAATATAAAAATAATATCATTTACAACAAATTAAGACATGCTATGTTCTCTTTATAATGAGACATTCGAGTATATTTGTGAAATTATGATCACTTCTTAGTTAATTATTTTTGCCTTTTTTCTACATAGAAAATACTTCCACTCACCCTAAACTGTATGACCAAACAATAAATTGATTGAAAGGATCTGTCAATAATTTGAAAGATTTTCCTAGGTAAGATGTTGCTTTTGTTCTTGTGTGCCATGGACTCATTCCTATTGATACTCGTCCTCATAAAACAGAGTGAGAACAACTTCACCGAGGCAGGCTATGGTTCTTAGGGGGGCAGATGGCCACCTCTTTCTCCTGCGGAGTACCTCGTGGATTCTATCTGCTGACTTTTTTCTTATAATACTGAACACTTTCACCATGCTTAAAACTGAAACTCACTGCTTCATAGCTGACCCTCTAGGGGGTTTTCAGGGGCTGTATACTGTACAGGAAGAGCTTCTCCATTTTCCTCCCCCTCCCACGAAGATATTGAGATAGTTAACAGTTTTAATTTACTTGGTTCCACAGTAAACACTCTTGGCAACAGCACCCAGGAAATCAAGAGATGAATTGCATTGGGAAAGTCAGCTGTGAGGGACCTCTCAAGAGTACTGAAGAGCAAGGATGTCACGATGGAGACTAAGGTGCACCTGATCCGGGCTATAGTCTTCACTATTATATGCTATGCATCAGAGAGTTGGACAGTGAATAGGGATGATAGAAAGAGAATTGATGCCTTTGAGCTGTGGTACTGGAGAAGAGTGTTGAATATACCATGGACTGCTAGAACAAACAGGTTTGTCCTGGAGAGGGTGAAGCTGGAATGCTCCTTGGAGTCAAGGATTCTGAAGCTTGGTCTGACATACTTTGGACATGTTGCAAGGAGGGACTGGTCCTTGGAGAGGGACATCCTGTTTGGGAGAGTGGAAGGGCAGCAAAGGAGAGGAAGACCTTCAATGAGATGGATCGATTCTGTGACTGGAGTGGTGGGAATGAGTGTGTTTGAGACAGCGAGGTTGGCACAGGATCGAACGGTGTTTAGAGCTCTTGTACTTAGGGCCGTTATGAGTCACAAGCGACTCAGGATGGCACATAACAACAACCACCTTCAGGTTGGTAGCACAACTCCCTATCCAAATGGGCCACCAGAGCTCCAATTCTGCTTTTTGTTGTTGAGTACCATCCAGTTGGAACCCACCCATAGCTGACCCTCCAGCCTGTTTTCAGAGACAGTAATCACCAGGGAGGAGATTGCCCATCCTTTTCCTTGCCATCCTTCTGCATGCCTTTGGATTGCAGTGCAGATTCTTACCATTAAGCCACCACTTTAATCGGAGCTGCAATTCCCTGAAGGCAGGGGATTCAAATCAGCCAGCTGCTCTGAGCAAAAAGGATAGGCAATCTCCTCCCATGCAATCACTGCCTCAGAAAATCCGCTAGAGGGTCTGCTATGGATCAGTCTGACTCGGTACACAACAAGTAAATACTGTCTTTAAAAACCACGATATCTCCTTATTTTCACGTTTTAGACATATTTGATCTTGTTCATATAATCTATGTTTGTGATGTTGTTGTTGTTGTTCTTATGTGCCGTCGAGTCGTTTCCGACTCATAGCGACCCTATGCACAACAGCCCTAAACCCTGCTCTATCCTGCGCCAACCGCACCGCCTCTGACACACCCATCCCGATTACTCCAGTCATCGAATCAATCCATCTCATACTTTATATTCCTATATTATTCATTCTTTCCTCCTTGAGCGACATTCTTCTTTGCTTGAAGGACTTACTTTTCCACCATTCATGCTAACCACGTGGGTAAAGTTCATAGGAGCAGCAGTAATTTTAAATAACCCTATTTCCATTATTCTGAAGGACATACGCCAGAAGAGGTAATTATTTAATGCCGACAGGCTACAACCGTTCCTCCAGAAAAACTGTGTGTAAATTTATTTCACTGACTTTATTGCTTTCTTTATGTTTGTAAAACAGACACTGCCCAAATTTGAGTTTATTCTAACTTGTAGCAAAACAAATGATATTTTTTCTTCTCCATTTCATGGGACACTCCACACAGTGAATTTTATGTAAGGAAAATAATTCCCAAAGCTATGAAACCCAGTTTAGCAAGAATTTACACCACTATTTTCTTTCCAGAGTTTCCAACATACTAAAATTTGAGAGTAGAAATGGATATTTAAAAAAATAATAATATTCTTCTAGCAAAACGAATTATTGTTTTATGAAATGAATTGTTTTGTTAATTCCTTCATGAGAGAAGAAATTTGTGTATTTCATTTACTGCTTAACCCCTAGAAACTAGAAGATGCTAGATGAATACTTGTGAAATAAATAAAGGAATTTTGTCTTGAGCAGAGAATCTTGTGCTTTAAATTTTTACCTTATTAAGGAAATTTTTTGCTCTCAAAATTATTGGAAGCTACTTGAACAATACTGCATAAAAGAAAGAAGGGGGTGTATAGAGCTGTTGTTATGTGCTATCGAGCCACTTGCGACCCATAGAGACCCTAAAGCTGGCCTAGTCCTGAGCCATCTCACTGATTTCAACACACAAACACCCATCGCCCCAGTTCCTTACTGTATCAGTCCATCTCATCTGGGGTCTCCCTCTCCTGCGCTGTCCCCGCACCCTTCAGAGCATGTCTTTCTCCAAGAACCCGTTCCTCCTGACCACGTGCTCAAAGTATGCGAGATGTAGCTCACTCTTCTCCAGAACCACAATTCGAAGGCTTCTTATTCTTCTGTCATCCTTAGTTATTGTCCAGCTCTCTGAACGAAAAAGGTGCAGACACTTTGAGCTGTTCCCATCCATTCTGAAACGAAAAATACATGAAGTTGTAAAGCGGAACGCTTGGTGGCGCTGCAGGCTAAGAGAGCGAAAATCCAGCTCCGCGTGACTCCATTAAACCTGAGCAGTTCCTAGCAGCTCCCTGGCAGAAGGAACTACTTGCCATTCTTGGAGGTGGGCGATTTCGGAGAGGCATCCTCACACTCGTCAAGGGTAAAACGAACGCATATATAACCGAACCAAGAAGGTGGGTTGACTGAATTCTGAGGATTAAATACTGCATCTTTTGGACCAAAGGCAGGATGGATTCGCCGCTCCCCAAAGCACTGCAGAAAAGGCAAGTGACCGCCATTGTTATTCTATTACTGTTGTGGGAGGCGGGCTGTGCAACGCTTAAATATTCTGTTCTAGAAGAGAGGGAGAGTGGGTCATTTGTGACCAACCTAGCAAAGGATCTGGGGCTGGGCTTAGGGGAGCTGGCTGCGCGCGGGGGCCAGGTTCTTTCCGAAGGGAACAAAGAGCATTTGCAGCTCCAGCAGAAAAGTGGCAATTTGCTCCTGAAAGAAAAATTGGACCGAGAGGAGTTGTGCAGTGACACGGATCCATGTATACTGCATTTCCAAGTGTTACTGAAAAACCCGGTGCAGTTTTTTCAAGGAGAGCTGCAGCTCCAAGACATAAATGACCATGCCCCAGAATTCTTGGAAAGTGAATTCCTGAAAATTTCTGAAAACACGCAGCCAGGGACTGCATTTCCCTTGAAAATAGCTCAGGACTTGGACGTAGGCAGCAACACAGTTCAGAACTATACGATTAGCACCAACTCCCACTTCCACCTTTTCACTCGCACTCACAGTGACGGCCGGAAATACCCAGAGCTAGTGCTCAACCAAGTGCTGGACCACGAAGAGCAGCCTGAGCTCAGGTTAACCCTCCTGGCAGTGGATGGAGGCTCCCCTCCTAGGACAGGGACGTCCCAGGTTGTCATCCAGGTCGTGGATATCAATGACAATGCTCCTGAATTTACTCAGCTGCTCTATGAGGCACGTGTCCCAGAAAACAGCCCCATAGACTCTCTTGTTATCACTGTCTCTGCTAGAGATTTAGATGCTGGCACCCATGGGGAGCTCACCTACTCCCTTTTCCATCCTTCCAATCCAGTCATGCAGGCTTTTGAAATAAATGCAGTCATGGGAGAAATTCGATTAAAAAAACTTTTGGATTTTGAGGAAATTAAATCTTACCGTGTGGAAATCCAGGCCTCAGATGGCGGAGGCCTATCTGGAAAATGCACAGTAACCATAGAAGTGATGGATGTGAATGACAACGCCCCTGAGCTGACCATGTCATTGCTCATCAGTGATGTCCCAGAAAACTCCCCTGAGACCGTGGTAGCTATTTTTGGAATTTCAGATCCTGACTCGGGGGACAACGGAAAAATGAAGTGTTCCATCGAGGATGGTCTCCCCTTCCTTCTGAAGAGTACCATAGAGAATTTCTACACCCTGGTAACACAGAAGCCACTGGACAGAGAGAGCAGAGCTGAGTACAAC
>NW_006399845.1:9544227-9570337 GCF_000299155.1 Elephantulus edwardii | reverse complement strand
GGAGGTTCCGGAATCAGCGAGTTCAAGTTCCTCAAGCCAATTTTCCCCAACTTCCCTCCCCAGGAAACTGCGAGGGAAATGGAGGAAAACGCCACACTTCGAAATAGTCTCCAATTCAATTAAGTATTAGCTTGTTAAACTTGACCCATTTCATAGATCTCATAAGTTTACATGTTATAGATGCATGCTATTGATGGTCCGTTTCTTGCTGATTTTACTATTATTCATTAAGTTTAAATTTTAAACTAATTGAGAGAGAATTTTAAACTATCTACTTGGTGGTATAGCACTGGTCTGTGCGTTGCTGTACAGAGGTAACTTCGTGGTTGCTGTGATGCTGAAGCCTGTGACAGTGATGTGCCAATCGTGGTAATGGGCACCCATGGTGGACAGTGTTGGCTGGAGCGAGCTTCCCGACTAAATCAAGCTTGGAAGCAGGAGCGGCATCCACTTCCGAAATGGCTTGCCTCCGGAAACTCTATGTACAAACAGTGCTCAGGCTGTTCGTTCATAGGGTCGCTATGAGTCGTCTACGACTTGACGGCATTAAACAACAACAAACAACTTGACATTTCAGGTTTTTTCTATATACTTTTAGGCATTAAGAAATTTGCTCATCTGTATTTGACCAACTGAATAAAAAGTAAAAAATTCTACATTCTTAATTTTTTCTAACAAATTATGTTTATATATTCTTAAGGTATCTATCCTTCAAAATTCTTGGGAGGGTTATCAAGATCTCAGTGTAATATCTTTCAATTCAGATGTTTTTGGTTATTTAATCTTCCAGTGTAAGCTTCATTTGGGAATAACTTCTACAGCTTGAAATAGGTTTATCACTTAGCTTATCACTAAGATGTTGTTGTTGATATTGTTTTCCTTTGAGTTGAGCACGAATCATAGACACTCTAAGAACAAAAGGCCTGAAGCCCCTCTACAACTCTCGACATTTATCAAAGTTCATAGAGTTTCCGGAGGCATGTTGCTTAGGAAGTGGATTTAAATGTATTTTAAGATGGGAGGATAGTCAATACAGATTTTTAGCTAAATTTAACATATTAAATGAGAACTCAAAGGTTGTTGAGTTCATGTAAGATAGTGACTGATGTAGTTGTTGTGCCATCGAGTCACCAGCAACTCATAGCGACCCTATGTATAACAGCCCTAAAACCTGCACTATTTATTCTGTGCCATTCTTATTGTCTCTGACACACCTACCCCCATTACCCTAGACACTGAATCAATCCTTCTCATCGAGGATCTTCCTCTTCTGCGCTGTCCTTCCAAACTTCCAAGCATGGCGTCCCTCTCCAAAGACTGGTTCCTCCTTGCAACATGTCCAAAGTATGTCAGATGAAGCGTCAGAATCCTTGCCTCCATGGAGCAGCCTGGTTTAACTCCCTCCATGATTCACCTGTTCATTCTCTTAGCAGTCCATGGCATATTCAGTACTCTTCTCCAACATCACAGCTCAAAAGAATCAATTCTCCTTCTATCATCCTTAGTAATTGGCCAGCTCTCTGATTCATAGCAAATGATTGCATAGACCATGGCCTGTATCAGGTGCACCTTAGTCTCCATACTGACATCATTGCTCTTCAGTACTCTGGAGAGGTCTCTGACAGTAGACTTTCCCAATGCAATACGTCTTTTAATTTCCTTCTTTTTAAAGAAACTACCAAGTTAATTATAAATGCTTAAGAAATATTTGTTGATTGCTGCTAACATTCATTTCCATATTCAAAACTCTCTCATTGCAGTTGATTCAAAAACAGCTTATCCTCCAGCACGTTTTCTGAGGATCTAAATCACTTGGGAGGAGATTGCCCATCTTTCTCCAGCAGAGCAGCTGCTGGGGTCTAAATGCCAGAGAGGTGCCACCTCTGGGTCACCAGAACAATTTCTGATGGACTATGCCACCAGACCTCCTCATAGTGAATATAATCACATCATTTTGAAGAAATGAAGAAATGTCTCTCTTTACAATGAGGCATTGAGTTTGAGTATGTTTGTGAGTGAAATTATTACTGCTTAGTTAAATAACATTTTTTTGCTTATTCTATACATAGAAAATACTTCCACTCACCCTAAACATTATTGTTGTTGTTGTTACTGATTGCAATTGAGTTGAGGATGACTCATAGAGACCCTATGCACAAAAGACCTGAATCCTGTTATGTAAGTATCACCATTTCTTTAAGTTTATAGTGTTTCCAGAGGCATGCTGTTTAGGAAGTGGATGCTCCTCCAAACAAGAAATTGATTGAAAGTATTTGTCTATAATTTGAATGTATTTCCTAATAATTCGAAAGTTTTTATTCTTCTGTGTGCCATGGACTCATTCCTACTGACATTTGTGCTCATAAAACAGAATGAGAACAGCTTCACTGAGGCAGACTATGGTTCTTATGGGAACTAACTGTTGCCTCTTTCTCCTGTGGAGTACCTTGTGGATTCTATCTGCTGACTTTTTTATTATCTTTCTGAACACTTTCACCATGCTTAAAACTGAAAATCACTGCTTTATAGCTGACCCTCTCGGGGGTTTTCAGGGGCTGTAAACTGCACAGGAAGTGCTTGTCCATTTTTTTCCCCTCCCATGGAGCAGTTTTAATGGAGTGACTTTTAATCTGCAGCCCTCGGGCTTCTCTGTCATTGTTCTTGTTCAGACATTCCTCTAGGTTGTATAGCCCTGGTGTACAAGTTGCCATACGGTGGTCACTTGTGGTTGCTGTGAGGCTGAACACCGTGACACTGATGTGTCAAATGCATTAATGGTTGGCTACCCAATGTGGACAGAAAGTGAGGTGGAGCTCCCCGGTTAAAACAAGCTTGGAAGGAGGAGTGGCTTCCACTTCCATAATAGCTTGCCTCTGGAAACCCTATGAACCTCGAGAGAGAATGAGAGACACCCAAGTGTTGAGGACTCTCCTTCATAGAGTTGCTATGAGTCATCTGTGACTCGATGGCACTTAACAACAACAACATGGAGCAGTGGATGGGTCTGACCAACCTTCAGGTTGGTAGCACAACTCCCTATCCAACTGGGCCACCGGAGCTCCAACTCTCCTTGTTGAGTACCATCCAGTTGGAACCCATGCGTAGCAGACCCTCCAGCTGGTTTGCAGAGACAGTAATCACCAGGGAGGAGATTGCCCATCCTTTTCCTTGCCATCCTTCTGCGTGCCTTTGGGATTGCAGTGCAGATTCTTACCACGAGGTCTCCAGAACTCACCATGCATACTGATTTTTTAGTAGGTTATGTCCACTTTAATCTGTGCTGTAATCCCCCTGAAGACACGTTTCAAATCTGCCAGCTACTCTGAGAGAGAAGAATGGGCAACCTCCTCCCATGCAAGTACTGCCTCTAGAAACCTGCTGGAGGGTCAGCTATGGATCTGTTTTGACTCAGTGGTACGCAACAACAACAAGTATATATTACTTGTGTTTATTAACCACAATCTCTCACGTGGCACCTAGCCTTACATCTGTGAAAAGAAATGCTGGAGAAGCTCAATGTCAGCTGTGAAAACTAGGCCGGGTGCTGATTGTGGAACGGATCACCAAGTACTCATATGCAAGTTTAAGCTGAAGCTAAGGAAAGTGGAAAAAAAAGTCCATGGGAACCAAAATATGACCTTGAGTCTATCCCACCTGAATTTCAGAACCATGTCAGGAACAGATTTGAGACCTTGAACACTAATGAGCAAAGACCAAATGAGTTTATGGGAAGATATCAAGAATATCATCCAGGAAGAGTGCAAAAGGTTGTTGCAAAGATGGGGGGGGGGGAAGACCAAAATGGATGTCAGAAGAGACTCTGAATATTGCACTAGAGCGTCAAGAAGTCAAAGCAGAGGAAAGAAATCAAAACATTAAAGAGCTGAACAGAATTTTTCAAAAGGCAACACAGCAAGACAAAGTATTATAAAGAAATGTACAAAGAGCTGGAGTCAGAAAATCAAAGGGGCCAAACTCACTCAGCATTTCTTAAGCTCAAGGAACTGAAGAAGAAATTCCAGCCTTGAGTTGCAATACTTAGGGATGCTTTGGGCAGAATATTAAATGATCCTACAAGTATTAAAAGAAGATGGAAAGAGTATACAGAGTCATTATCCCAAAAGGAATTAGCAGACACAGAAGAATTTAATGAAACAACATATGAGCAAGAGCCTGTGGTGATGCAGGAAGAAGTTCAAACTGCTTTGAAAGAATTGGCTAAGAATAAGACTCCAGGAATTGATGGTATACCAATTGGCATATTTCAACTAACAATTGCTGTCTTAGTTGTGCTCACAAAATTGTGCCAAGAAATCTGGAGATCAACTACTTGGCCAACTGACTGGAAGAGTTCTCTATTGTTCCCATTCCAAAGGTGATCCCAGAGAGTGTGGAAATTATTGAACAATATCATTAATATGAATTGTAAGCAATATTCTGCTAAGGATTATCCAAAAACAACTAGAACAGCACGTCAACAGAGAAATACCAGAAGTGGAGGCTGGGTTTAGATGGAGTCGTGGTACTAGGTATATTGTAGCAATGTTAGATGGATCTTGGCTGAAAGCAGGGAGTACTTTGTTTCATTGATTATGCAAAGGCATTTGAGGGTGGATCATAACAAACTGTGGCTAACTCAGAAAAATGGGAATCCCTGAGCACTTGATTGTGCTAATGCGAAACCTATACTTGGACCAGGAGGCAGTCATCAGAACAGAGCAAGGAAACACTGCATGGTTCAAAATTGGGAAGAGTGTACACCAAAGATGTATCCTATCTTCATACCTTTTCAATCTTTATGCAGAACAGATTATTTGGGAGGCTGGGCTCTATGAGGAGAAATGTGGCATCAGGATTGGAGGAAGACTCATCAACAATCTGCATTATGCAGATGACATAATCCTGCTGCTGCAACTGAAGAGGACCTGAAGCGCTTGCTGTGGAAGGTCAGGGACTGTAGTCTTCAGCATGGATTGAGTCTCAATATCAAGAAAACAAAGATTCTCACCACTGGGACAATTGGTTGCATTATAATGGATGATGAAGAGATTGAGATTGTTCACAGTTCTAGTTTGCTCGGCTCCACAGTCAACACTCTTGGCACCAGCAGCCAGGGACTTAAAAGACATATTGTGATGGGAAAGTCTGTGGTTAGAGACCTCTCTAAAGTACTAAACAGCAACAATGTCAGTCTGAAGACTAAGGTGTGCCTGATACATGCCATGGTCTTTGCAATCACTTGCTATGCATCAGCTTGACAATGACTAGGGAGGAGAGAAGGAGAATTGAATGCCTTTGAGCTGTGGTGTTGGAGAAGAGTATTGAATGGTACCATAGACTGCTAAGAAAATGAATAGGTTTGTCTGGAGAGTGTGAAGCCAGGCTGCTCCTTGGAGGCAAGTATTCTGAAGCTTCGTCTGACATACTTGGTATGTGTTGCAAGGAGGGTCCAGTCCTTGGAGAGGGACGTCATGCTTGGGAGGGTGGAGGGACAGACAGACCAGGAGAGGAAGACCCTCGATGAGAAGGATTGATTCAGTGACTGGGGTAATGTCAGAGACAGTGAGGTTGGAACAGAATAGGGCAGGTTTTAGGGCTTTTGTACATAGGGTCACTATGAGTCACAGATGACTCAATAGCACATAAAAATAACAACATTAACCACAATATCCCTTTATTTTCATGTTTTATACCTTGTTCATATTAACTACATTTGTTACATTTTGTAAACATTTAATTTCTTTATATCATCGTTTGTGATATTTTGTGAAAAGCTCCCTTTTACAACTTTCGCAAAGGCAGGCAATTTAAAGTAATAAATGAGTATCTGTTTTATTTTTATTTGCTTTTGAAATGAAACTGACTTGTTGTTGATTGCCGTCGAGTCGAACACAATTCATAGCGACCTTATGAGCAAAATACCAAACTGACTTATATTTATACTGAGGTTATATTTGGTTGCATTTCCCCTCAAAAAATAAAATTCTCATACTTGATACAGGGAATTCTTCTATATTCCTATATTATTTATCACTTCCTCCTTGGGACTGCATTCTTTTTTACTTGAAAAACATCTTTTTCTACCTGCATTCTTTTTTACTTGAAAAACATCTTTTTCTACCATTCTCACTCTATCCACGTTGAGTTTAGTTGGTAGGAGCAGTAGTGATTTTAAATAACCGTATATCCATAGGCCCAAAGGACATGCACCAGGAAAGGTCCTTGTTTAATGCACACAGGCCAGAACTCGTCCTCCAGGAAAAGTGTGTGTACGCTTTTTTATTTTGTTGACTCTATTTCTTTCTTCATGTTTGTAAAAAAGACACTGCCTGAACTTTTTGCTTATACTTATTTATAATAAAACAAATTCTATTTTTTCCTTCTCAATTTCATGGGACACTCCAACAATGAATTCTACGTAAGGAAAAAAAATTCCCTAAGGCTATGAAACCTAGTTAGAAAAGAATTGATATCACCATTTTCTTTCCGGAGTTTCCAACTTACTGAAGTTTGTTTGCAAGTAGAAACGGGTTGGTTCTGTGTGGGTTTTTTTATGTGTGGGTTTTTTTAATCATAATATTCTTCTGACAAAACGAATTGTTGTTTTATGAATTCCTACATGAGAGAAGGAATTTGTTTCATTTACTACTTTATCTCCAAAAACTAGAAGGATGCTTCCTTTCATACTTGTGAAATGAATAAATTAATATCGTCTTCAGCAGAAAGTTTTGTTCTCTACACTTGTACCCTATTAAGGAAATTTTTGCTCTCGAAGTTAATAGAATCCTCCTGAACAATACTGCACAAAAGAGGAAAGAGGGTGTAGAGAACCACAACCTAAAAAAGGTGCGGACACTTTTGAGTTATTCCCATCCATTCCGAAACGAAAAATACATGAAGTTGTAAAGCGGAACGCTTGGTGGCGCTGCAGGCTAAGAGAGTGAAAATCCAGCTCCGCGTGACTCCATTAAACCTGAGCAGTTCCTAGCAGCTCCCTGGCAGAAGGAACTACTTTCCATTCTTGGAGGTGGGCGATTTCGGAGAGGCATCCTCACACTCGTCAAGGGTAAAACGAACGCATATATAACCGAACCAAGAAGGTGGGTTGACTGAATTCTGAGGATTAAATACTGCATCTTTTGGACCAAAGGCAGGATGGATTCGCCGCTCCCCAAAGCACTGCAGAAAAGGCAAGTGACCGCCATTGTTATTCTATTACTGTTGTGGGAGGCGGGCTGTGCAACGCTTAAATATTCTGTTCTAGAAGAGAGGGAGAGTGGGTCATTTGTGACCAACCTAGCAAAGGATCTGGGGCTGGGCTTAGGGGAGCTGGCTGCGCGCGGGGGCCAGGTTCTTTCCGAAGGGAACAAAGAGCATTTGCAGCTCCAGCAGAAAAGTGGCAATTTGCTCCTGAAAGAAAAATTGGACCGAGAGGAGTTGTGCAGTGACACGGATCCATGTATACTGCATTTCCAAGTGTTACTGAAAAACCCGGTGCAGTTTTTTCAAGGAGAGCTGCAGCTCCAAGACATAAATGACCATGCCCCAGAATTCTTGGAAAGTGAATTCCTGAAAATTTCTGAAAACACGCAGCCAGGGACTGCATTTCCCTTGAAAATAGCTCAGGACTTGGACGTAGGCAGCAACACAGTTCAGAACTATACGATTAGCACCAACTCCCACTTCCACCTTTTCACTCGCACTCACAGTGACGGCCGGAAATACCCAGAGCTAGTGCTCAACCAAGTGCTGGACCACGAAGAGCAGCCTGAGCTCAGGTTAACCCTCCTGGCAGTGGATGGAGGCTCCCCTCCTAGGACAGGGACGTCCCAGGTTGTCATCCAGGTCGTGGATATCAATGACAATGCTCCTGAATTTACTCAGCTGCTCTATGAGGCACGTGTCCCAGAAAACAGCCCCATAGACTCTCTTGTTATCACTGTCTCTGCTAGAGATTTAGATGCTGGCACCCATGGGGAGCTCACCTACTCCCTTTTCCATCCTTCCAATCCAGTCATGCAGGCTTTTGAAATAAATGCAGTCATGGGAGAAATTCGATTAAAAAAACTTTTGGATTTTGAGGAAATTAAATCTTACCGTGTGGAAATCCAGGCCTCAGATGGCGGAGGCCTATCTGGAAAATGCACAGTAACCATAGAAGTGATGGATGTGAATGACAACGCCCCTGAGCTGACCATGTCATTGCTCATCAGTGATGTCCCAGAAAACTCCCCTGAGACCGTGATTGCTATTTTCCGAATTTCAGATCCAGACTCAGGAAACAACGGAAAAATGAAGTGTTCCATCGAGGATGGTCTCCCCTTCCTTCTGAAGAGTACCATAGAGAATTTCTACACCCTGGTAACACAGAAGCCACTGGACAGAGAGAGCAGAGCTGAGTACAACATCACCATCACCGTCAGTGACTTGGGCACCCCCAGGCTGAAAACCGAGCACAAGATAACCGTGCTAGTCTCTGATGTGAATGACAACGCGCCCACTTTCTCCCAAGCCTCCTACACCCTGTTCATCCGCGAGAACAACAGCCCCGCCCTGCACATGGGCACCATCAGCGCCACAGACAGAGACTCAGGAGCCAACGCCCAGGTCACCTACTCGCTGCTGCTGGCCCACGACCCGCACCTGGCCCTGGCCTCCCTGGTGTCCATCAACGCGGACAATGGCCACCTGTTCGCGGTGAGGTCGCTGGACTACGAGGCCCTGCGAGCCTTCGAGTTCCGCGTGGGCGCCACGGACGCGGGCTCCCCCGCGCTGAGCAGCGAGGCGCTGGTACGTGTGGTGGTCGTGGACGACAATGACAACGCGCCCTTCGTGCTGTACCCCATGCAGAACGGCTCTGCGCCCTGCACCGAGCTGGTGCCCAGGGCGGCCGAGGCGGGCTACCTGGTCACCAAGGTGGTGGCGGTGGACAGCGACTCTGGCCAGAACGCCTGGCTGTCCTACCAGCTGCTCAAGGCCACGGAGCCCGGGCTGTTCAGCGTGTGGGCGCACAATGGCGAGGTGCGCATGGCCAGGGTGCTGAGTGAGCGCGAGGCACCCAAGCACAGGCTCCTGGTGCTGGTCAAGGACAATGGGGAGCCGCCCCTGTCTGTCACCGTCACGCTGCACGTGCTCCTGGTGGATGGCTTCTCTCAGCCCTACCTGCCTCTGCCTGAGGTGGCCTCTGAGGAGCCCCACGCTGACTCCCTCACCGTCTACTTGGTCATCGCTCTGGCCTCGGTCTCCTCGCTCTTCCTCTTCTCTGTGCTCCTGTTCGTCACCCTGCGGCTGTGCAGGAGGAGCGGAGTGACGTTATCTGATCGCTGCTCGATGCCAGAAGGCCACTTTCCCAGCCATTTGGTGGACATCAGCGGCACAGGGACAGAGAACTACCAATATGAAGTTTGTTTGACAGGAGAGTCTGGGACCAGCGAGTTCAAGTTTCTTAAACCCTTATTTCCCAACTTTTTGGTCAAGGAAACTGGTATGGATACTGAAGATAATGCCAATTTTAGGAATCATTTGGGGTTAAATTAGTAATTAAATTTTGAGAAGGCCTGGTTAATGGAGCCATTTGCTGATCTACTTAGAATTTGTTCACGGAAATTACATATTCTCAGTCACCGTCGACAATGTTTTATTTGAAACTATATCTGTTTTGAGAATTTTACATTTCCTCCAGGCTTTTTCACATTTTGCATGCACACACAAGAGCTCAGAAACAGTTTCAACATGTTTCTTGGGTTTTATTTAGTCGGATTTGGGGAAGTAATGATTGTTGTCAAGTTCTTGACTATTGATTTACCTTGTTCATTGCTATGCTTGAGAGATTTATATTCCAACCTCTTTGAACATCATCACCATGAATCTAGACATATTGTAAGTTATGGTATTCCATTTCAGAAATCATTTTCATTTATGCAAAAATGTGTGTGATCTTGAAATTATGGATTTCTTTACTGTTTCGAAATCACTATTGCCATTTTAAAAAATATTTCTCAAGTTAACGATTTCTTTCAAAATTGACATTATTGAACTAAGGATGTACTATTATTTGAAATTAAGAAAAATAAATGAAACTCATATTAAATAGAAAATGGTAGGGTTGTGACTGTTTTCATAATATTAATAAATGGTTTCCACATGTAAATAATGATTTATTATTTTAAAACAATATATATTTAAACATTACTCAAGCATGAACTGTAAGTACAAAAAAACAGAAAAATAATCCTAATATTCCAACAAATCAGAAATAACCATCATTCACAATAAATTAATTATTCTTACCATACTTATATGTATACATATAAAAAATAGACTGGTAAAATAACTTTCTAAAAATGAACCCATAATAAATTGTTGCTTTATACTTAAACCTACTAGAATTAATTTTGCTTGATTGAGTATATAAAATAAAATTATGAGAAACTATGGGTGAATTAATAAAAAAATTATATCAGTGCCATTTTTTTCCCTTTGGATTCATCCCTTCTATTCAGACTTCTCAATTACACAGCTGGTCTGAAACTTTTGATGGGGCTCTACTCCAACGACGCCATCATAAGTTAGACATTTATTTTTTAAAAAATCATTTTTTCTGTTTTTTATTATCAGTAACTTTATAAACTCAGAGGTATTTCGTACAGTAATCAGAAAAATGAACCTCTGTGAGAGAATATCTGAAAATGAGAACATCAACAAACTATGCACAGCCTTTGAGTAAAATATAACTCACAGCACGTTTTCCGAGGCTGTACAGCACATGGGAGTGAAACAGCTGGTAGATTCCAATCGCTCAGGTTGAGGTTGGCAATGCAATTCCCCACCAGGCCACTAGAGTCATTATGTACTGTCCACTATGCCTCAAGTATGTTCTAAATCTGAGACTTAACCTGTACACTATTTGTAGTGTTGACCCTTCAGAATTTGCTTTACTCATAATTCTGGAAATTTATTTAGGTGTTTTCCTGAATTCTTTTCTGTACTCTGGGTTTCAGTATTCCTGGTTTTTGTTTACTCCCTTGAATTCCTAGGAAACACCAATAACTTCATAAAAAGAAGGTGAATTGTTAAATTTATTCAGAACTTGAGTATCTGAAAATCACTTTCTACTATCACATGATTTAATGATTTTGTTGGGTTTGAAAACATATGTTGGGAATTATTTGCCCCTAGTTTTTTTATAGGTTTGGTATATACCAAATGTACTTGGCAGTACATTGCTGCTAATATATTGAATACCCAATATATTCAACACCTTAATGTAAATGCATTAATTCTTCTTTAGTCTTATGTATTCATTATCTGACTTTTGCATGCACATGATGTGATTATGAATACTATGGGTCGGGCCAAGCAAATAATTCTGTCACCTTTGATTTTTGGCCCTTTAATGAGGTCCTTTGCAGCAGATTTTCTCCATTCTAAATGCAATTTTATTTCCTGGCTGATATTTCCATGGATGTTGTTGTTGTTGATCCTTCTTCTTCTCTCCTTCCTCCTCCTCTTCTTCTTTTTCTTTTGTTGTGTACCTTTGAGTTGGATCCAACTGGCACAGGAGGAGATTGCCCCTCCTTCTCCAGGGGAGCATCTGGTGAACTCAAACTGCGTGCTTTCGGGGTTGCAGCTCAGCTTCTAACCTGGGTGTTCTGAAACCTGCCCACCATGGTTGATCTTGCTGGCATTTGATACACTGGTGATATAGGTCCCAGTATCACATCACAGGAACTCATAAGTTACTTCAGTAAAGCAAACTGACAAACAAGTGCCATATTGATAAGAGTAAACACTAAACTAACAAGTATATACCCACCTAAGCTATAAAATAAGTAGCAGCATACAATCACTCCCCAAATTCGGTGAACTGACAAATAGGTGTTGCTCCTATAACTACAAATCATGGAAACAATTACACATACAAACATCATGGCACAGGATAACCTCTCTGGTCCTGCTTAAAGTCCAGCAACAGGCAAATGCAAACACTGCACGGATTCCCCCCCCCCCGGAATGAAAAAGTTGGAAACAAAGTAGAAGGAATGGTAGCTGGAAATTATGGACTTGGGGACAGAAATAAGGCTGGAAATTAAATTATTAAATTTTGTATACTCAATGATTTATTCATAATGGAATAGGAAAATATCTAAAGTTGGAAAACAAGAGAATAATTTACTTGGCATTTCTCAAGTTGTAAGAACTAAGAAAGAAATCCAAGCCTTGAGTTGCAATTCTGAGAGATATTATGGAGGAAAACTTAAATGATCCAGGAAGCATCAAAGAAGATGGAGGGAATGTACAGAGTCATTGTACCAAAAAGGATTGGTTGATACTGAAATATTTCAGGAAGGAGTATATGATAAAAAGCCAATGATGAAGAAGGAAGAAGTCCAAGTTACATTTAAAACATTGGCAAAAAAAAAACCCCAACCCAAAAAAGGTCCCAGGAATCAGTCAATATCAGTTGAAAAGTTTCAGCTAACAGATGCAGCCCTAGACATGCTTATCGGTCTGTGCCAGGATATTCAGAAGAAAGCTCCCTGGCTCACCGACTGGAAGAAATGCATACTTATTCCCATTATCATGAAAGAGGGTACAACAGAATGTGGAAATTAATGAACACTCACAAATAACATCATTTCACAAACAAAACTTTGCTGTAGAATATCCAAAAACCGGCTACAACTGTACATTGATAGAGAAATGTCCGAAGTTCAAGTTCAATTTAGAAGAGGTCCTGGCACCAGGAATATCCTTGATGGTGGCAAATGGATCCAGAGTGAAAGCAGAAAATACCAGAAAAATGTCTAATTGAGTTTTATTGATTATACAAAGAAAGGTGTTTGACTATGTGGACCATAACAAACTTATGACTAGCACTGAGAAAATTGGAAATTCCAGAACAATTAATTGTGCTTATATGAAACCAGAAGAATGTCTATCTGTGCTTCATTGACTATGCAAAGGCTTTTGACTGTGTGGATCACAACAAAGTATGGATGACTCTGAAAAGTATGGAAATCCCAGAACAGTTAATTGTGCTTATGCGAAACCTATACTTGGACCAAGAGGCAAGGAGACACTACATGGTTCAAAATCAAGAAGAGGGTCCATTAGGGATGTATTCTGTCTCCATACCTTTTCAATCCATATGCAGAACAAATCATCCAAGACACTGGGCTGTACGAGGAGGAATGTGGCATCAGGATTGGTGGAAGAATCATCAACAACCTGCATTATATGGATGAAACAACCCTGCTTGCTGAAGCTGAAGAGGACCTGAAGAGCTTGCTGCAGAAGGTCAAGGACTGCAGTCTTCAATATGGATTGAAGCTCAACATAGAGAAAACAAAGATTCTCACTACTGGGCCAATTGGCAGCATCAGTATGAATGGTGAAGAGATTGAGATAGTTAACAGTTTTAGTTTATTTGGCTCCATAGTCAACACTCATGGTAACAGCACCCAGGAAATCAAAAGATGAATTGCATTGGGAAAGTCAGCTGTGAGGGACCTCTCAAGAGTACTGAAGAGCACTGACGTCGGGCTGGAGACTAAGGTGCGCCTGATCTGGGCTATAGTCTTCGCAATTACGTGCTATGCATCAGAGAGCTGGACAGTGAATAGGGATGATAGAAAGAGAATTGATGCCTTTGAGCTGTGGTGCTGGAGAAGAGTGCTGCATATACCATGGACTGATAGGAGAACAAATAGATTTGTCCTGGAGAGGGTAAAGTCGGAATGCTCCTTGGAGACAAGGATTCTGAAGCTTCATCTGACATACTTTGGGCATGTTGCAAGGAGGGGCTGGTCCTTGGAGAGGGGCATCCTGTTTGGGACAGTGGAGGGACAGCACAGGAGAGGAAGACCCTCGATGAGATGGATCGATTTTGTGATTGGGGTGGTGGGAATGAGTGTGTCCGAGACAGCGAGTTTGGCACAGGATAGAACGGCATTTAGGGCTCTTGTACACAGGGTCGCTATGAGTTCCAAGGGACTCAATGGCCTATAACAACAACAACAACATATGAAACTTATACCTAGACCAAGAAGCTATTTTCCAAACGGAACAAAGGAACATTGCATGGTTTAAAATTTTTAAAAAGGTGTGTGCCAGGATTGTAAAGTTTCTCCCTATCTATTCAATCTGTATGCTGAGCACACCATCCAAGAAGCTTGACTTTATGACTAAGATTGAAGGACAACTTATCAACAACCTGCAGATGCTAATGACACAACCTTGCTTTTGAAAACCAGGAGGACTTGAGGCACTTTCTGCAGAAGATCAAGGACTACAACCTTCAACATGGGTTACATCTCAACAGCAAGAAAACAAATATCATCATGATGGCAGCATCATCTTAGATGGAGAAAAGATTGAAATTATCCATGATCTCATCTTGGACCCACAATTAACACCTTTGGTACCAGTAGTCCTATCAGGAGACATCTAGCATTGGGAAAAGCTATTGTCAGGGACCTTTCCAAAGTCCTGAAGAACAATGATGTCAGTTTAAAGACTAAATATACCTGATTCAAACCATGGTTCTTCCAATCATCTGCTATGAGTCTGGGAGCTGGACATTTAAGGATGACAGAAGTTAATCAAATGCGTTTGAGATGTGATGTTAGGGGAGAGTACTCAATATCCTCCGGATTGCCAAAAGAACAAATGGAAAAGTCCTGGACAAAATGCAGTCAGAGTGCTCCTTGGATGCAAAGATGATAAAGCTTCGTCTCACATAATTTGGGAATGTTGTTAGGAGAGGCTATTCCTTGAAAAAGACATGATGCTTGGAAAAGTATAATGTTGGTGGAAGAGAGAAAGACCTCAATCAGATAGATTAACACAATGACTGCTGCAATGAGCTCAAGTATATCAGAAATTATGAGGATGGCACAGAACAGGACAAAGTTCAGATCTATTGTTCATAGGGTCACTCTGAGTCATACTTGACAACACCTAACAACCACAATATATATATATGTATATGTGTTAGAAGCCATGATTTATTAGAAAGAAAATAAGCAAAGGAAACAACTAAAAATAAAAAAGATAAAATTAAAATTAAAAATATAAAAGCATAGCATAACAGAACAGACTAAAACTATAGAATAGTAGACCAATAAACAAAAAAACTACCTAAAAGAATTTAAGGGGATTTTGAGTTAAATTGATGGAGTGGCCATGCACCTTTACTTCAGCTCTCTCTAGAAATGTGCTAATACATAAATGGGAACCTACAGAGATGGAAACACTAGGATAGAAAGCAAAAGAGAGGAGTGTCAGAATATGGGAAGAAGATTGACCACTAGCACATCTGACAAATCAACTACCAAGACTGAGTGAGGAAAACTGAGGTCAAGTCTAGTTTAAACTTCAGGACTCTCAGAAGTGTCCAAACTGTCAGCTGGAAAGAAGCTGTAATATATTAAAAGAAACAAAAATTATAACCAATGTATACTCTTCTCTGAAAACTACTGGAAGATGTTTACCAAAATGAGAGAGTAAACTGAGGGAGAGGAAGGCAGAAGAAACAAAAATGAAAAGATTCAAAACAGTACTGAGGTGAAAGAAATCTCCAGATAATATTGAAAGGTGATCCCAGGGGGGCAACTGCACTCTGGCATAAGGAACCAGTTTGAAGTGTGTGTCTCAAAAGACAGGAATGTTGAGGGATGTCATCTGTGAGTCCACAGAAATGATATCATCTTTATAACCAGATGAAATTACACTACGAAAGCAAAAACAAACAAACAAAAAACCTAACACAGCTATATAAAATCTAAGAAACAGGGAATCCTACAGAATAAAAAAAAAAATTGAAGAAATTCCAAGAGTGACATCAAAAGGAGTTTCAGGATGGTAGCTACGCAACAAGCTGCTTCTGTAGAGCAACTATGTGACTTAAAGAATGGAAATAATAATAAAATAATGGAAATAATTCAGTGAAAAGTTATGCTCAGAAATGTGAAAAAAATGTGGTTCAAATCCACCAGATGCTCTGCTGAAGAAGGAGGAACAGTCGCCTCCTGTACCAGTCAGATCCAATTTGACGGTACACGCATAAAAAAAAAGAAAAAAAGAAATGTGAAAAAAATGGTGTGTGTACAAGGAAAGTAAGAAATTGAAAAGCAAGGCAATCACTAACCTCTTCTAAAAGTAAGAAAAATTATAATTAATATACAATACTATCAGTGATTGTAAGAGAAAAGAATGCAAAGTCCCTTGAAGGTATATCAGAACTAAAATCTAATTCAAAAGCATAAGGAGTCAATTTATTATTAAATGAATCAAATATAGCAGTGTACAGATTGAGATTAGAAGTCACAGTAAAATAATTTGTTCTGTTTTTTTAAAACATTTTTAAAAATTTTATTATTTTTTTGTGTGTGTACCGTCAAATCAGATCTGACTGATACAGGAGGAGATTGTCCCACCTTCTCCAGCAGAGCACCTGGTGGATTCAAACCATGCACCTCTGGGATTGCAGTGCAGCTTCTTGCCAGTAGGCCACAAGAGCTCCCTTATTCTGTTTTTTAAAAAATTATTGTCTTTAAGAGCAATGAAGAAAATTAAGAATGTGAAGGGGGAAAAATGATTGTATTTTTATATACTTTTCTTCCCACTATTTGATTTTGAACTTAAGACATAAACTATTTTGGAGAAAAACAAAACTGAAAATTATTTCTTTTTTTTTAATTAATTTTAAGTGATGAGTAAAATAGGGCTCTGGTAGGTTTCCCAAAGAATAAAAAGAACATAAAATACTCAGCATTACTAGTAAAAATGTGGATATGACTAGCAGCAAAGAAATAACAAAAAATAATACAGAGAAATTTTTAAAGACAGAAATTCTTTCAAAACAAAATACAGATAACTTTTAAAGGGAAATAAAATATTTACCAGATTAGCAAACAAATATAAAATACAAAGTGCAGTCACAGATGTACCACTAGAGAAACCATCAAATGAGATCAGTAGGAAAATCTAGCAAACTATGTAGAAACAGATAATAGTCTAATTAGGAAACCTTTCTGTAGTGTAAAAATAGATGGAAAGCCCCCTAAAATATTCAATGAGAACAGAATAATACCAAAATTAGACCTTTGATGAGATGGATTGATTCAGTGACTGGGGTAATGGGGGTAGGTGTGTTGGAGACAATAAGACTGGCACAGAATAGAGCAGGGTAGATAAATAAGCTGTTGTACATAGGGTCGTTATGAGTCGCAGGCATATATATATATATACACACACACACACATACATACACAGAGAGAGAGAGAACAATATAAAGGCCAGAGAAAGAATAAGAAATGAAATTTAATTGTGTATTGAAATAATAACGCATAATAGCTAAACATTTCTTGTAGCAACAATTTAATAATTAAAAGGCTAAAGAATAGAAGTATAATTTAAATAGATATAAAAAAAGACTTTACATATAAGAACAATGAAGGAATGGGGGAAAATTCTCTTGATAAAAAAGTGAACAGAAGTATTTACCCCACATTCTAGATCAACCATCATAGTTAATGATTGCATATTAGGAGTACATCGATAATTACAACAATAACCTACTTCTTACTAATAATCTTACTACTATTCATTCAGACTTTACTACCATCTAACTCATAGAGACCTTCCAACCAGGTTTCTCACTCAAAACTCATTTCAAGTCAGAAAAAGTCAAACCATTAGTTTTTTAAGGCTGTAAATTGCACAAGAGGAGATTGTCCATCTTTCTTCCGTGGAGCAACTGGTGAATTCCAATCACCAGAGAGGCGTGGTTTTAGCTGTGCAACTCCCTGAAGACTAGGCCACCAGAGCTCCTAAATGTTGAGACTGCTGTTGTTCTCCTTTGGTACAACTGGTGAATTTAAACCACTGGAGATGAGCGATCTTTGGGTTAGCGTACTTTAAATATATTAAAAGTTGCACTGCTTGTGCTCCTACTCCAAAGGCCCTTTCTGAGTCGTCTGTGGTTGGAATTTGTCGGAGAAAGATGAGCAATTTCCTCCGGTGATGATGGACAGTCTCAGACACCTATCAATTGACTCAATCGCAGTGAGCACTTTTAGCAACCGAGATTTTCTATGAAAAATAGTACTTGCAACAGTCAAGGAGTGGAGCTGTGCGTCAGAATTTGTTGCAAAAAAATATCTTGGATAAAGAGTGAACAGGTTTGAAACTAGCAACCAAAACCCTATTGCGGTACTCAGTTGATTCCAACTTGCAGCACCATGTGGGTGCTGGGTGGAACCGCCTCACTGGGTTCCCTACGTTGAAATCCTAGGAGCACATCACCCCACCTTTCTTCCAAAAAAACGCTTCCAACCACGACCTTTAGGCTAGACGCCTTTTGGTTATTCCCATCACCAGACTCCGGCTGAACGGAAAGAATGTTTCTTTCACAAAACACCAGGGAGAGGCCAGTTTACCCTAAAAAATGAATGGCATAATTGATAAATAAATAAAAGACCCTAAAACTCTATCTGTTGTCTTTTTTTAATGAAGTGTTACTTTCTTTCATAATCTTTACTATCAACTTTCAAAACGGGAGATTTTCTCTGAACTCTTCTTGGTGGAGAGCAGGGGTTTAAATGTATGTATGTCTCTAGACTTAATAAAGCAACAGATTAACTACTCTACGTTTTCAGAACATCAGAAGGGAAAATAATGCGAGCACTTACTGGCATTGCGATGATCATTTGAGGACAAAGGTGGCATGAAATGGTAAAGATGACTGAGAAAAATCACTCCTGTTGCCAAGGTTCCTTTAATCCGCCATCTTTTTGTTCTATTGTTGAGAGGGGAATGACTCGCAACACACGCAAGGTGGCGCTGTTGACTAAAGAAAAAGAGAAAAATGCCCGCACAAAGGTTGCAGCCGATTCCGGCCTGAAGAGGACATGGGACCAAGAGAGAAAAGTCCTGTAGAGGAAATCTGGGGATAGGACGTGAGCAAAAGTGGGTCCACCTCCTCCCAAGCATTGCTATTATTCATTAGTCGGTTGCTGTCATTTCCGAGAGCTGCTTGAAGCGAGTGGAAGTGTTTTTGAAGACTCACAGGAAGAATGGAGGCCGGCAAAGAGAGTGCTGTGCACAAAAGGCAAGTCTTACTTCTTTGTGTATTTCTGAGTGTATCCTGGGCTGATGCGGATCCGCGTCGTTATTTTGTGGCGGAAGAAACCGAGAAAGGCACGTTTCTGGCCAACCTTGCAAATGACCTGGGGCTGGGGGTGGGGGAACTGTCAGCCCGAGGACCTAGAATCGTTTCAGACCAGAACATACGGTTTTTAGTACTCAGTCCACTGACTGGTGACTTAATGCTAAATGAGAAACTCGACCGAGAGGAGGTGTGTGGCCCCACAGATCCTTGTGTGCTTCCTTTCCAGTTATTACTAGAAAAGCCTTTTCAGATTTTCCGCGCTGAATTATGGGTCAGAGACATCAATGACCATTCTCCAGTATTTCTAGAGAGAGAAATTCGCTTGAAAATCTTGGAAAGCGCTACTCCAGGGGAAGCATTTCTCTTAGAGCGCGCGCAGGATCTGGATGTTGGTGTCAACAGCTTGAGCAACTACACCATCAGCCCAAATGCAAATTTCCATATTAGCGTCAGGGATGGCGGGGAGGGGACTCTCTATCCAGAACTGATCTTGGATGAAGTGCTGGATCGCGAGAAGGTGCCTGAGCTCAGTTTAACCCTCACAGCCTTGGACGGCGGCTCTCCGCCCAGGTCAGGGACCGCCCTGGTGCGTATCCTGGTAGTGGACATAAATGACAATGCGCCTGTATTCGCGCAGTCGCTCTACAAGGTGCAAGTGCCCGAGAACCTCCCCGTAGGCTCGCTAGTTGTCGCTGTGTCAGCTACTGACCTAGATACAGGAAGCAATGGGAAAATACATTATGTGGTTTTTTATGCCACTGAAACTATTCTCAAAACGTTTCAAATCAACTCAACATCTGGCGATATCCGTCTTAAAGCCCAGCTAGACTATGAGACAATTCAAAATTATACACTAACTATCCAGGCCAAAGACGGTGGAGGGCTTTCTGGAAAATGTACTGTGATAGTGCAAGTAACAGACATAAATGACAACTCCCCGGAGCTGCTTATGTCCTCACTTACTAGCCCAATTGCAGAAAACTCACCTGAGACAGTCGTTGCTGTTTTTAGGATTAGAGACAGAGATTCTGGAAACAATGGAAAGATGGTTTGCACAGTCCAGGACGATCTCCCCTTCGTCCTGAAACCATCTGTAGAGAATTTCTACACATTGGTAACAGAGAAGCCTTTAGACAGAGAGCAGATCTCGGAATACAGCGTCACCATCACCGTCACAGACTTGGGCACCCCCAGGCTGAAAACCGAGCACAAGATAACCGTGCTGGTCTCCGACGTGAATGACAACGCGCCCACCTTCTCCCAAGCCTCCTACACCCTGTTCATCCGCGAGAACAACAGCCCCGCCCTGCACATGGGCACCATCAGCGCCACAGACAGAGACTCAGGAGCCAACGCCCAGGTCACCTACTCGCTGCTGCCGCCCCACGACCCACACCTGGCCCTGGCCTCCCTGGTGTCCATCAACGCGGACAATGGCCACCTGTTTGCGGTGAGGTCGCTGGACTACGAGGCCCTGCGAGCCTTCGAGTTCCGCGTGGGCGCCACGGACGCGGGCTCCCCCGCGCTGAGCAGCGAGGCGCTGGTGCGCGTGGTGGTCATGGACGACAATGACAACGCGCCCTTCGTGCTGTACCCCATGCAGAACAGCTCTGCGCCCTGCACCGAGCTGGTGCCCAGGGCGGCCGAGGCAGGCTACCTGGTCACCAAGGTGGTGGCGGTGGACAGCGACTCTGGCCAGAACGCCTGGCTGTCCTACCAGCTGCTCAAGGCCACGGAGCCCGGGCTGTTCAGCGTGTGGGCGCACAATGGCGAGGTGCGCATGGCCAGGGTGCTGAGTGAGCGCGAGGCGCCCAAGCACAGGCTCCTGGTGCTGGTCAAGGACAATGGGGAGCCGCCCCTGTCTGTCACCGTCACGCTGCACGTGCTCCTGGTGGATGGCTTCTCTCAGCCCTACCTGCCTCTGCCTGAGGTGGCCCCTGAGGAGCCCCACGCTGACTCCCTCACCGTTTACTTGGTCATAGCGCTGGCCTCGGTCTCCTCGCTCTTCCTCTTCTCGGTGTTAGTGTTCGTGGCAATGCGGCTGTGCAGGAGGAGCAGGACCACTTCAGTAAATCGCTTCTCAGTAACAGAGGGCCAATTTCCGGGCCACTTGGTGGACTTTAACGGCACTGGAACCCTGTCCCAGACCTACCAGTACCAGGTGTATCTGACGGGAGGTTCTGGGACCAATGAGTTCAAGTTTTTAAAACCAATTATCCCTAGTTTTCCACCTCAGAGCACCGAGAGAGAAATAGAAGAAAGTCTTTCACTTCAGAATAATTTAGGGTTTTGATAAAGAGTGAAATAAAAGTGATATTGCACCTGCGCGCATATTCCTGAGAAGAAATTTATTGAGGCAACTGTTGTTTGTTTTGCTTCACTGGTTCTTTTTAAAGGCCTCTCACGTGATTTCAAGTACCCTGACAGTCAAAGAATGGCTTCTTTACACAGAAAGGGGTCCAGCTTCTGCTCTAAAAAGAAAGGAATTTATCTGTTTTATGTTTTATCATAAACAATCAAGCTTAATGCCTAGCATACTACATAATAAATAGTTTGACCATTTTAAATTGCTTTAGTTTCTTCCGTATTTCCCTACTTTAATTTTCTGATTTAAGAGTAATGTATGAGTACACATACAATAAATTTCAAAAGCACAGAATTTAAAGTTTTTGTTACTAGGTACTGTAGAGTAGGAATCGACACAGCTCCCGTGGGTTTTGAGAAGCTATAAAGCACGGGAAGAGATTCCTCATCCTTTTCCCACAGGGCAGCTGGTAGACTCAAAGTCTGTCTTTGGGTTGACAACGCAAATCTTTACCACTAAGCCACCAGGGCTCCCTTAAGAATTTTTAAGCTTTAACATTTTTAGCATTTGCCATGCACCATATACTTCTTAAACATGTTTAATCTCAGAAGTAAACCTACAAGTGGAACTATTTTATGAATTTTTAAAAACAAATATTCATAGAAGAGCAGTGTTCCCAACCTACTTTTTTTTTGTAATATGTTTTCCTGCTTGAATTAAAAAATTTATGTTTAAAGTTCCCCAATCTCTATCAGGAAATTGTAACAAATCGTTGTGGACATATATTACTAAAGAAAAATTCCTAGATTACTTAATTATTCTGATAAAGAAGAAACTTTATTTGTTATGATAATCTGTACATCCCATGTCTTTAAAATTATTTGGATAATCTGGTCATGCTCTGTTATTGCCATAATTAATACTATTCCCATTTATATTTTATTGATCTTAACTTTCATTAGTAGTACCAACTAATGATCTCAAACTCATTGGTGTGGAGTCAGAACGGTTTATAGCTGACCCTTCAGCTATTTCCCGAGGCTATAGTAGCATGGAAGGGGGAGATTGTCGTCTTTTTTTCTCCCTAAGGAGTTGCTGGTGGATTTGAACTTAGAGTTATGCTGCCTCTGGGTGAGCAGCTCGGCTCCCTATGGGCCAAATTGGGAGAGCACCTCAGTCAGTGTGGGGCGGCTCTGAAATTAGCACAGTCCTGTCAGTGTGGTGCCTTTTCACTGACTCTGTCACAAGTTAGTTCGGCCTAAATTGAATTCTACCAACTTGTCCCCTTTTGAAAAAAAATTTTAGTTTGCATTGCCTGCTTTATGGCAAGGTCTCGAACATGAAATAACACTGAACATCTGCCAGTAAATCTGAGAATGAGAACACCAGCAAGAAGCTGCGCTGCAATCCCGAAGGCACACAGTTCAAATCCACCAGCTGCTCCACAGAGAAGGATGGGCAACCTCCTCCCATGCGCTTAACTGCCACTGAAAACCTGCTGGAGGGTCAGCTATGGGTTGGTTTCAACTCTATGTTATACAACAACAACAATATAATGAATCACGGGCCATCTTCTCCCATGTGATTTACTGCTTCTGAAAACCAACTGGAGGGTTAACTCTGGGTTCCTACTTGATGGCAAACAATAACATAGTCTGCAGCAAAGATTATTAACAATAAGATATACACGTCTAAAAAGAAACTAAAATCCGACTATAAAAGTATCATAGTAACTTGAATACCTCACAAATTGGGAACTATGTGGTGGCTGTTATGTACCTACCATGGTGTCAAAGCCGACCATAGCTGAACAACTGTCGATTTTTCAAGGACAGTAAATCACATGGGATTGATTGCCTGTCATTTCTTTCAGATGAGAAAAAACGAACAAACAAAACACACACAAAAAAACCCATAGGCAGAAAGATAAATATATTTGCCCAATGTCCACAGGTATGTAGTAAGTATTCTCATGGTTTGTAATAATTAAAATATGTCATTTCTATGTTGCTCCCATGTTGTTGTTGTTATGTGCCGTCGAGTTGCTTGCAACTCATAGCGACCCTATGTACAACATTCCTAAACTCTGCTACCAATCGTACCTCTCTGATACACCCATCCAAATTACCTCCTCACTGAATCAATCCACCTCATAGCGGGCCTTCCCCTTCTGCACTGTCACTCCACCCTACCAAACATTATGTCCCTCTCCAAGGACCTGTCCCTCCTTGCAACATGTCCAAAGCATATTAGATGGAGACTTAGACTCCTTGCCTCTAAGGAGCAGCCTGGTTTGACCGTTTCCAGGATGAATCTGTTTGATTTCCTAGCAGTCATGGTACCCTCAATACTCTTCCCCAGCACTAAAGCTCAAAGGCATCAATTCTCCTTCTGTCCTCCTTGGTCATTGTCCAACTCTCTGATGCATAACAAGTGATAGCAAAGACCATGGCCTGTATCAGACGCACCTTAGTCTCCAGAGAGACACCATTGCTCTTCAGTACTTTGGAGAGGTCCCTAACAGCAGACTTTCCCATGGCAATACTAATTTCCTGGCTGCTGGTTCCGAGAGTGTTGATTGTGGAGCCAAGCAAACTGAAGCTGTGAACAATCTCAATCTCTTCACCATCCATCCTGATGCTGCCAATTGGCCCAGTGGTGAAAATCTTTGTCTTCTTGACATTGAGCCTCAATTCATTTGCTCCCATAGTATTTAATTGTTCCTGCATATAATGTTTCTTACCTATCAGTCTGTAAACCAAATATTTCCCATGTAAAACTCAAACAATAGTAAAGCCCCTACTAAAGAACATTCCTTTTGTGTGGCCCTCAAACGGTTGTTTGTATAGTAGCACTGAAACCTTTCTGAGTGTCCGTACATACAGTTGTACCAACAGTTACTATATCAACAGGGAAAGACATTACATCCGTTTCCAATAGAGAAACTGTAAGATTCTGTTAGGACGCGTGGTGGCGCTGCAGGATAAGAAGGTACAAACGAACCGCTGCTTGGTCCTTAACCGGAAAACCTTACCCACCAGAGCCCAGAAACCCACGAGAAGCGAGGGCACCAAGGAGAGAGTGCTGGGAGGTGAAAAGGGACATTTATCAAAATATTTCCGATGTATCTTGTGGATTAATCACACTATCAAGTGCTGGGAGTTTACCATTCTTGAAATCCACTCTTCTGGAAGCAGTCTCAGGCAAAAACAATGGAGGCCAGCGGGAAGCTCATTTGCAGACAAAGGCAAGTCACTTTTTTCTTTATTCTCTTGGCATTCTCTCTCGTAAGCGCGGAAACTAGGCGTTATTCCGTTGTGGAGGAAACTGAGGGCGGCTCTTTTGTAACCAATATAGCTAAAGATTTGGGTCTGGAGCAAAGGGAACTCTCCAGACGCGGGGCTAGGGTCATTTCCAAAGGAAACAAGCTCCATTTGCAGCTCGATCTGGAGACCGGGGATTTGGTGCTTTATGAGAAACTGGACCGGGAGGAACTGTGTGGTGACACAGAGCCTTGTGTGCTACGTTTCCAGGTATTGCTAGAAAATCCTTTAGAGTTTTTCCAAGCTGAGTTGCAGGTAATAGACATAAATGACCACGCCCCAGTGTTTTTAGACAGAGAAATATCTCTAAAAATATCAGAGAGCAGTGCCCCTGGGACGACCTTTCCTCTGAAGAACGCCCAGGATATGGATGTGGGTCACAATAATATTGAGAATTATGACATCAACTCCAACTCCCATTTTCGGGTCCTCACCAGAAAACGCAGTGACAATAGGAAATATCCAGAACTGGTGCTGGACAAAGAACTGGATCGAGAGGAGGAGGCTAGGCTCCGGCTAACCCTCACCGCCCAGGACGGAGGTTCCCCTCCACGGTCTGGAACAGTGCAGATCCACATCGAGGTCATGGACACCAACGACAATGCCCCTGAATTTGAGCAGCCTCTCTACAGGGTCCAGGTCCCTGAGGACAGCCCCGTGGGCTCCTTCATCCTCAAGGTCTCTGCTACTGACATAGACATAGGAGCCAATGGAGAGATTTCTTACTCACTTTTCCAAGTTTCAGAGGAGATTAACAAAACCTTTGAGGTCAATGCCATGACAGGAGAAATTCGACTGAATAAACAACTTGATTATGAAACAATTCAGTCCTATGAAGTCAATATGGAGGCTAGAGATGCTGGAAGCTTTTCTGGGAAATGCACTGTTTTGGTTCAAGTGATGGATGTCAATGATAACGCCCCGGAAATATCAGTTTCCGCATTTAGCAGCCCTATTCCTGAGAACTCACCAGAGACTGTGGTGGCAGTTTTCAGTGTTTCAGATCTTGATTCCGAGGACAACGCGAGACTAGGTTGCTCCATTCAGGATGATCTACCATTTCTCCTGAAATCTTCTATCGAAAACTTTTACACCCTGGTAACAGACAGACCCCTGGACAGGGAGAGTAGATCTGAGTACAACATCACCATCACCGTCAGTGACTTGGGCACCCCCAGGCTGAAAACCGAGCACAAGATAACCGTGCTGGTCTCCGACGTGAATGACAATGCGCCCACCTTCTCCCAAGCCTCCTACACCCTGTTCATCCGCGAGAACAACAGCCCCGCCCTGCACATGGGCACCATC
>NW_006399845.1:9516600-9543627 GCF_000299155.1 Elephantulus edwardii | reverse complement strand
GTCACGCTGCACGTGCTCCTGGTGGATGGCTTCTCTCAGCCCTACCTGCCTCTGCCTGAGGTGGCCCCTGAGGAGCCCCACGCTGACTCCCTCACTGTCTACTTGGTCATCGCGCTGGCCTCGGTCTCCTCGCTCTTCCTCTTCTCTGTGCTCCTGTTCGTCACCCTGCGGCTGTGTAGGAGGAGTGGAGCAACATCCATGCATCACTTCTCAGTGCCTGAGGGACATTTCCCAGGCCCCCTGATGGAAGTCACCGGGACAGGGACTCTGTCTGAGAACTACCAATATGAGATTTGTCTGGCTGGAGGCTCTGAGACTGGCGAATTCAAGTTCCTGAAGCCAATTTTACCCAATATCCAGAGCCATTCCACTGAATCAGAAATAGGAGAAAATACCAATTTTAGGAATGATTTTGGTTTCAGTATTCAGTGACAACAACAATTCTATATTTCCGTATTCTATTTTTCCCCTATGTCATGGTAAATGCATAATAATAGATTTGCGTGGTGTTTTTGTTTTCTTTTGTTTTCATTTTGTCTATTACAGATTTGAGGAGCTCTTTTAGCCAACTGGTAAGAAACTGCACTGCAGTCAAAGGTTCAAATTCACCAGCTGCTCTGCAGAAAAAGAATGGGCAGTTTCTCCTCCCTGTGTGATTTGCACTCTCTGAAAACCGGGTGGAGCTATAGTTTCATTCAGACTAGATGTCACACAACTGCAGCAACATTATGGATTTTACATAACCGCACCTTTGATTGTAAGATATCTTTTAAAATTGTGTACTAGTATTTCTTCATGTTAATGACATGAAAACATTAATAAAGGGAAGATTAATCTTGCCTTTGGGAACGTGAATGAAGTCAATGTCTGCACAATCTTTTACTCTGGGATAGTTAAGGAATGATTTGCACTCTCTGAAAACCGGGTGGAGCTATAGTTTCATTCAGACTAGATGTCACACAACTGCAGCAACATTATGGATTTTACATAACCGCACCTTTGATTGTAAGATATCTTTTAAAATTGTGTACTAGTATTTCTTCATGTTAATGACATGAAAACATTAATAAAGGGAAGATTAATCTTGCCTTTGGGAACGTGAATGAAGTCAATGTCTGCACAATCTTTTACTCTGGGATAGTTAAGGAATATGTGGGGGAAACATCAAGGGAAACATTAACTTTATAATAAGTTGTAATTTCATAGAAACTTGTTTTATTAGTTGGGTAAATACAGAGTAATAATGCACTAACATTTTCACTGCAGTCTGCCTAATTGGAAAGGAAAGGAAATTGGTGCAGAAAGGCTCTTGTTTCATGGGCATAAACGGCTTGCAATTTGCCTACACTTGACATGTTATGCTCAAATTTATACTACTTGTTTATCCTTTCATTGATATACCCATGTTGGTTTTAGTATAGCTTTAAACGGCTTTACTTTAATTTTCACTGGTTGTGAAAAGTAAAACTATTGTACCTTGTTTATTCCGTGTCATTAAGTAACATAGTAGTAAACTCATGTTTCCCATTTTGCAAAACATTAAGCATACGTTTTTTGCAACAGGAGCTACTATTGACACCCATCCAGTCCTCTTTTTTTCGTAAGTAATGTACTTCGGCTCTTGTTCAGTACGTTAATGTGTTTAGTGAAGAGGTTGAATTTTCCTTGCTTCCTTGACAGCTAGAACTTGGGAAATGATAATATTTATTCCATGACATGTGTGTTATAGGAAATTTTCTACATAAAGGGAGATGACTTCTCTAGGAAGATACCACCCCTCTTTCCCTAACTGTTCCTTGCTGCCTGGAATGTGGCTGTCATGCTGGAGCACAGACTGCCATAAACCTCTGTGATTCAGTGACTGTGGATAGTGAAGTAAGTCAGGTAGAAAAAACTTGAAAGGAGCACGTATCCCTTATAATATGCAAGAGTCACCAGGGTTCCTGGATTGCCTACTTCTGGCCTTCTTTTACCTGAGGCATCCTATCTCAGTTCACTCACCACTATTTTCCTTGACTACCTCCAGTAGAATCTAATCCTAGCTTTTTCCACAGCAAGTTCAAGTAAGTTTGAATCTATCCTTTAAAATACATAGATATTACATGTACAATTGGACTAACCTGATTTTCCTTTTAATTCCGTTAAAAATTGCATCCATATTTTCTTTGTATTATCTTTTTACTCTTCTGCTAAACTTTATAGAGTATTATAACTCCATTTTACATAAGAGGAAAATGATGCATAGAAAAATTCAAGCCACTTGCTCACAATTTGGAAAAAAAGAGGTAGGAGAGTTTAGATCCAATTTAACACTACTCAAATTTAACTTGTAGTTTTTAAACATTAAACCATACTGTCAGGAATTAACTAGTGGCATTGTCTTCCTAAGAGACTGGAATCCATCAACTATTCCTACTGCTCCATCAACTATTCCTACTGCTCCATCAACTATTCCTACTGCTGTAGCATGAATTGAAGTCCCATGTAGAAATAGAACTTGAAGTATTTTATATTTGTTATATACCAATCATCTCACTGCTCTGGGCCAATAAACATAAAATTCTTAAAGAATCACTAGCTTAAGTAAGCTGGTCAGGTACTGCAATTGCTCCTCATCATGAAGGAATAAGCCAGATTATCTTCCTCTATCTTCTTAAAGTACAGCATTCATTATTGCAGAAATGATTCTCTTGAGTAAGCACTTGTTGTTACTGTTATGCGTTGAGTCACCTGCAACCTGTAGTGACCCTATGTACAGCAGCTCAGAAGCCTGCCCTATCCTGAGCCAGTCTTACTTACTCCGACACACCTACACCCATTGCCCCAGTGGCTGTGTCAATCCACCTCATTCAGGGTCTTTCCTGAATTTTTCTGTTTGTCCACCCTTCCAAGCATGATGTCCTTCTCCAAGGACCAATCCCTCCTGGCCACGTCCCCAAAGTATGTGAGATGGAGGTTCAAGATGCTAGTCTCCAAGGAGAAACTTGGAGTAGGGAGTAGAGTCACCTTTTGATTTCACTTTTAAAATTTTTTTGTACTATGTATTCCTTTTCCCCCCAGCCCAGTAATGTATATTTTTTATTTTCTTTGGAATGTTGAAACTTGTTTACCATATGCATAGCTTTCTTTTAAAAATGATATATGCTATACCAATTTTAGCATTCTATTTGTTTGAAAACAGATACTATCTAGTATTAATTCTAAGTGAAATACACTAAGTTCATAAAACTATAGGCAGTGTTTGGGAAGAATTTTATCATGAAATACTGTTGATCCTTTAGATTTAACATGGGTACGGGGAACCTGAGTAGCTCCAATTATTTTGTTAAAATGAGCCATATATCGTTTGACAACTCCTCTTAAGAACAAACATGCCTGGGAGAAAGTGCAGCAGAAGTGTTCCTTGGAGGCAAAGATGGTGAAGCTTCATCCCACATATTTTGGGCATGTTGTTAGGAGAGAACATCATGCCTGGGAAGGTGGGGGATCAGTAGAGGAGAAGAAGACCCTCAATGAGATTAATTGATAATCTGCAGCAATGGACTCAAATGTGGAGAAGAAGACAAGGATGGTGAAGGATAGGACAGAGTTCAGAGCTGTTGTTCTTAGGGTTGCTATGAGTCATGCTCGATTCAATGGCACTTGACAACAATAATAACACTGCCTCTGGTCAAAGGAAGGCAAGTGAAGCTCATTCTACTAGGTCTTAGCCCACATCGATTGAGAGCTTTACCTCTAGACAATGCCTTTAACAGACTTCTAAAAATTATTAACAAAAGGATGATGTGATAAAAATATGAATCTACTACAATTCAATTCAAATTATAGAGAAGCCTGAACAACAGAATTTAAAAACACAGTAGCCCAAAGTTGAGACCTGCTTAGTTGGGAAATAATTTTTCCAGTAATTCCCAAAAAAGTGACTGCTCTTCAGGCTAGATGACGGAAAGAAAAGGAAGAAGTCTACTCTTCAAAAAAGCATGGGTCAAAGAATGACTTCAGAACTGCTGCTGATTACATATTTACCAGATTTACTCATTTGCAATTTTATAGAATGGTGCGTGGGAAAAAATATCTATTGTTGTGGAACTGTGTTTGTTATCTGAGAAACATTTTGCGCCTAATTTTTTGTCAGCTCCACATCAATGCAATGATTCTATTTCATCGCCACCACCTCCACAGCAGTGAACTGTCAATAAAACGAGCTATCGTGTCCTTTAGAAATCCTCTATAAAACACAAAGCTCCAACGTAAAATGAAATTAGAACCCAGTATTTTCTGTGGCACTGTATGAACAGAGTTTATATGGACTTCAGTAGATTTATAGAATTTTGCCTTCAATGTTAAATCAGAAAATCTAAGACGCAGTAAGAACACGTGGTGGCGCTGCAGGTTAAGATGATGGAAACTAGCCTCGCCCGAGCGGCCAAAATACCCGCCCCAGGAGCCAAAGAAACGCTTTCTCTCAACCAGAGTAAAAGCAGATGATGTGATAGCCTCAAAAACCTGTTTAGTGGCATATTCTAGCCTTTCAGACGGCAGGACTGTGCTACCGGGATCCTGGACATACCTGAAGCTCCTTTGAACCATATTTTCAGGAAAGAATGGAGATTGGGAGGCTACACAATCAGAGACAAAGGCAAGTCCTGGTTTTCTTTGTTTTACTCAGATTGTCTAGGGCGGGTACTGAGTTGGGGCCTTATTCGGTGGTTGAAGAAACCGAGAGAGGCTCCTTTGTGGCAAACCTAGGGGTGGACCTGGGGGTGCACCTGACAGAGCTGTCCACCCGAGGGGCTCGGATTATTTCCCAGGGACAAAAGGAGCACTTGCAGCTGAATGTTCAGACTGGGGATTTGCTCATTAATGAGAAACTAGACAGAGAGGAGTTATGTGGCTCCACTGACCCATGTGTAATACATTTCCAAGTGCTCCTGGAAAAGCCCTTAGAGATATTTCAGGCTGAACTGAGAGTAAGCGATGTAAATGACCATTCCCCCGTCTTCACTGAAAGAGAAATGACTCTAAAAATACCGGAAAACAGTCCCCGGGAGCATATGTTCCCTCTGAAGAATGCTCTGGACTTGGACGTTGGAAGCAACAATGTTCAGAACTACAGCCTCAGCCCCAACTCCCATTTCCAGGTTCTCACCAGCAAGCGCAGTGATGGTAGGAAATACCCTGAGCTGGTGTTGGATAAAGAGCTGGACCGGGAGGAGGAGGCTGAATTCAGATTAACCCTCACGGCGCTGGATGGCGGCTCTCCTCCCAGGTCTGGGACCGCCCAGGTCCGCGTTGAAGTAGTGGATATAAATGACAACGCCCCTGAGTTTGAGCAGACTCTCTATAAGGTGCAGGTTCCTGAGGACAGCCCCGTAGGCTCCCTGGTTGCCACGGTCTCTGCCAGCGATTTAGACAGTGGAACCAATGGGAAAATAGCGTACACACTCTTTCAGCCTTCTGCAGATGTTAGCAAAATTTTAGAGGTTGATCCCATCACTGGAGAAATTCGTCTAACAACCCAAGTAGATTATGAAACAATTCTGTCTTATGAAGTTGACATCGAGGCCAAGGATGGAGGGGGTCTTTCCGGGAAATGCACTCTTCTCCTGCAGGTGATGGATGTGAACGATAATGCCCCCAAAGTGATCCTATCCGCACTCACCAGTCCCATCCCAGAGAACTCGCCCCAGCTTGTAGTTGCTGTGTTCAGTGTTTTGGACCCTGACTCCGGGGACAATGGAAAGACAGTTTCTACCATCCAAGATGACCTTCCCTTCCTTCTGAAACCTTCAGTCAAGAACTTTTACACGCTGGTAACAGAGAGAGAACTAGACAGAGAAACAAGAGCCGAGTACAATATCACCATCACTTTCACAGATCTGGGTACTCCTCGCTTGAAAACCGATTTCGGCTTAACCGTGCTGGTCTCCGACGTGAATGACAACGCGCCCACCTTCTCCCAAGCCTCCTACACCCTGTTCATCCGCGAGAACAACAGCCCCGCCCTGCACATGGGCACCATCAGCGCCACAGACAGAGACTCAGGAGCCAACGCCCAGGTCACCTACTCGCTGCTGCCGCCCCACGACCCGCACCTGGCCCTGGCCTCCCTGGTGTCCATCAACGCGGACAATGGCCACCTGTTCGCGGTGAGGTCGCTGGACTACGAGGCCCTGCGAGCCTTCGAGTTCCGCGTGGGCGCCACTGACGCGGGCTTCCCCGCGCTGAGCAGCGAGGCGCTGGTGCGCGTGGTGGTCGTGGACGACAATGACAACGCGCCCTTCGTGCTGTACCCCATGCAGAACGGCTCTGCACCCTGCACCGAGCTGGTGTCCAGGGCGGCCGAGGTGGGCTACCTGGTCACCAAGGTGGTGGCGGTGGACAGCGACTCTGGCCAGAACGCCTGGCTGTCCTACCAGCTGCTCAAGGCCACGGAGCCCGGGCTGTTCAGCGTGTGGGCGCACAATGGCGAGGTGCGCATGGCCAGGGTGCTGAGTGAGCGCGAGGCACCCAAGCACAGGCTCCTGGTGCTGGTCAAGGACAATGGGGAGCCGCCCCTGTCTGTCACCGTCACTCTGCACGTGCTCCTGGTGGATGGCTTCTCTCAGCCCTACCTGCCTCTGCCTGAGGTGGCCCCTGAGGAGCCCCACGCTGACTCCCTCACTGTCTACTTGGTCATCGCGCTGGCCTCGGTCTCCTCTCTCTTCCTCTTCTCTGTGGTCCTGTTCATCACCCTGAGGCTGTGCAGGAGGAGCAGGGCCACTTCAGTAAATCGCTTCTCAGTAATAGAGGGCCAATTTCCGGGCCACTTAGTGGACTTCAGTGGCACCGGGACCCTGTCCCAGAGCTACCAATATGAGGTGTGTCTGACAGGGGGTTCTGAGACCAATGAGTTCAAATTCCTGAAGCCAATTATTTCTGGCTTTCCTCTTCAGAACACTCCTGGTGAAATCGAGGAAAACTCTGCTCTCCACAATAACTTTGGGCTCAACTATTGATAGCAGATCACCTAATAAAGTCGTCTTATTTTAAAAGTAGGGGGGTTTTTAATTGGTAAATTGTATGTATCCATCTACCACAATTAAATAGATATTATTGACTTTTCTCTATTTTATTTATCATCTATTTCCAATCTTAATTTTACGGTTTTACTTTTCATATTTTATCCCAATTAGGTGTTTCTCCCTAGAATGCCAGTCGTTGAAAGGTGTCAAAGTTTATATCCCTTGAACGTATTCTTTCACTTTTTATATGTCTTTGTTGACTTTGTGTTATATTCATGTTGCTACAGTGTGCATGTTCTCATTTTCCTAAAACTTTTAGAATTTGTGGCACTTGAAAATTATATATATATATAATATTTATTTCTTCTTTCCTTTAAGAAGTTGTTGGTATATGTTTGTTTTCCTTGACTTTCATGATAATACTTTTTAAAACCTTTGTCACACTTTAAAGCAAATTTTGATTGTAACTTTAGAGACAGGTCCTTATTTGAAATGTTTCTGTTACAAACATATGATAAATATCTATGCACTCTTGTTTGAAAATAAGAAGAATAACCACCATAAAGCATTATGTGTGTTTAAGGTTTGGTGATAGGGAACAAGGCTTAGACATAGTATAATGACAAAATCATTAATAATTTGTTGCTTTTCATTTTTTTTTTAAAAAAAGCATCTACAGGTGCCTGCCTGTTAATTTTTAAATTACTTACAACCTAGTTCCTTTATGGGTAGGGAAAAAAAAAATCCTATTACAAATCATTAAGTAGAGGTCTATACAGTGTGGCTTTTATAGTCAATTACTAGAGTGTTGTTTTGACTATATTTAGCTTTCCCCACTATATTTCTCAACTTAATTAGTATCTCATGTTTACTTAGGTGGGGCGGGGGTAGTTTTGATGGTGGAGGTAAAAGCCTGCGGGACAATACTCTCTTGTTAAGATTAACAGTCTCTGAATCTTGATGAAGCGTCCCTATGAGCTGGCACCTATTCGATGACAGTGTGGGGGGGTTAATGGGGGGAAATCCATTAGACCTTTGAATAAAATTTGGTTTAAAGCAGATTTACAGTGCTGATTTTACTTTGAAAAGTTTTGGAATAGACTTTAGTATAGTCTATTTTTACCCTCTTTAGTGCAAAGAAAGTTCATCCCAAAAGATGGGTTTACATAGTGTTTGCCACAGTAGGTAATGGAGTATTACAATGTGAGGATGGCACAGAGCCGGCGGTGCTTTGCTCCCTGTACACTGTGAGTTGAAATTTGATGGGCACCAACAACGTATTTCAATTAAGAAGGACTTGGCAAAAAAATTTTACTATTTCTTTCATTCTGAAAGGAAACTTAAGGCTGTTTTGGTGGTTGTTGCAGACCATCGAGTTGGAAACCGACTCATAGCTGACCCTCCAGAGAGTTTTTAGAGAGAGTAAATGGCTAGCGAGGAGATGTCTCATCTTTCTCCTGTGGAGCAGCTGGAGGTTTTGAACTATGTAGCTTTGGATTCACAATCCAGGTCCTTACCACCAGGCCACCAGAATTTCAGGGGAAAAAAATGGTAAAAGAGAAGAAGAAGAAAAATTGCGATGAGTAAAGTCTTCAGATATGAATAAATGAAACAAGTGTTCACGTGGTAGGATTTGAAAGGCATTGGCAATTATTACCTCATTTTGTACTCACAGAGTTTATTTTTGCATGCTCTAAGTGTGGGAGAAGGGTGGGCATTCTCCTCCAATTCAATTCATTGCCTCTGAAAACCAGCTCCAGAGTCAGCCATGAGTCTGTTCTAATTTCAGTAACAACAACGTAAGCATTTAACGAGTTTCTAATGCACCAACAAACATGGTCACCACAAATAGTTTACATATTTAAAAAGGGACAAATTTGCTTGAACCAAGCAGCAGTTCTGTTTACAAGAGCAATTGCTGTTACTTGCAGAAGTTGTTATGAAACTACGGAGGAAAGACAACCTAAATGGTTTGCACTAGATTATGCAGTGGTAAAGGCAACATAATAAGATTACAATGAAGAAGTTAGTTGCATGAGAAAAAGTGTGAACCAAATTTCTTCTGTCACTGCAGAGTTTCTTGTGCCCGGTGTCCCTGGGAAAGAATAAATCACCACAATTCCCTCTTTGGTTCCTAATATTACATTGGTATTGTATCAGAAGTTTAACCACAGCAACATCTAACCGTATAATGCAAATAATTGTTGGTGGAAATACTTTTTGGCAAAAATGGAATTTTTACATTTTCCCGTTAAGCAGTGACGAATTAAAAAAACCGTGAACAGTTCCCTCTATCAACATTCTTTTTAAAAATAAATATAAGAAACAATTAAACATATAGAAGAACCACTGAAAGGAAAATTTTATAAAGACACGTATCAGAATCACATCTTCCCCTAGATGGCTTCCGCCACTTGGTCTTCGATGGCCACGAGGTGGCGCTGCAGGCTCACGAGATGGAAACACCCCAAAGGCCAACCCGAGATGCTAAGGAAGGAAGTCGCTACAAGAAAAGAAGATCCGGACAGATCGATCCGCTTTGAAAAAAGTCCTCATCACCCGAGATTGGGAAAGAGAAAATCCCTGCTACTTCAGGGTATGGGTCTGGAGCTTGCGGCTGCTGGTACTTGATACTGGAGACTGTGGTTGTAACTGAAGTTGTAGGCGTGTCTGCGAGGAAGCCATGGAGACCGGAGGGCTGCGCTTCCCGAGACAAAGGCAAGTCCTGTTTGTCTTTCTATTTTGGGGAGGATCCCTGGCAGAATCTGGGTTTGGACGTTATTCGGTGACAGAGGAAGCCGAGAGAGGATCGTTCGTGGTCAATTTGGCCAAGGATCTGGGGCTAGCAGAGGGGGAACTGGCTGCAAGGGACGCTCGAGTGGTCTCTGATGATAACAGATCACACTTGACCCTGAATTCCCAAACCGGGGATTTGCTCACAAGCGAGAAGCTGGACCGCGAGGAGCTGTGCGGCCCCACGGAGCCCTGCACGCTTTATTTCCAAATTTTAATGGATAACCCCTTTCAAATTTACCGGGCTGAACTGAGGGTCAGGGATATAAATGACCATTCACCGGTGTTTCAGGATAAAGAAATGGTCCTAAAAATTCTAGAAAATACACCCCAAGGAACAACATTTCAACTAGAAAGAGCACAGGATTCAGATGGGGGTCTTAATGGTATCCAAAAGTATGCCATCAACCCCAACTCTTTTTTCCAAATTAAAATTACTAACAGTGATGAAGGCGTCATATACCCAGAGCTGGTGTTGGACAAAGCATTGGATTGGGAGGAACATCACGAGCTCACTTTAACACTCACAGCGCTTGATGGAGGGTCCCCACCCAGATCTGGGACGACTACTGTCCGCATAGTGGTCTTGGACATTAATGACAACTCCCCCCAGTTTGTGGAAGCACTATATGAGACAGAGGTGAGGGAGAACAGCCCCGTGGGGTCCTTCATTGTTAAAGTCTCCGCAGAAGATATAGATTCTGGAGTCAATGCTGAAGTAACCTATTCGTTTTTTGACGCCTCTGAAGAAATTCGAACAACCTTTCAAATCAGCCCTACAACTGGAGAGCTAGCTCTCAGAGCGTTGCTTGATTATGAGCTAATAAAGTCTTACAAAATTAATATACAGGCAGTAGATGGAGGGGGCCTTTCTGCAAGATGCATGGTTTGGGTCCAAGTGTTAGATGTGAATGACAACCCCCCTGAACTCATCGTGTCATCACTTTCCAATTCCATTGCTGAGAACTCCCCTGAGACAGTACTGGCTGTTTTTAAGATCAGAGACAGAGACTCTGGAGAAAATGGAAAGATGGTTTGCCACATTCAAGATGATCTACCATTCCTGCTGAAGCCCTCGGTAGAGAATTTTTTCGTTCTGATGACAGAGGGAGCTCTTGACAGAGAAAGCAGAGCCCAGTACAACATCACCATCACCGTCACAGACTTAGGCACTCCAAGACTGAAAACACACCGCAACATAACCGTGTGGGTTTCTGACGTGAATGACAACGCGCCCACCTTCTCCCAAGCCTCCTATACCCTGTTCATCCGCGAGAACAACAGCCCCGCCCTGCACATGGGCACCATCAGCGCCACAGACAGAGACTCAGGAGCCAACGCCCAGGTCACCTACTCGCTGCTGCCGCCCCACGACCCGCACCTGGCCCTGGCCTCGCTGGTGTCCATCAACGCGGACAATGGCCACCTGTTCGCGGTGAGGTCGCTGGACTACGAGGCCCTGCGAGCCTTCGAGTTCCGCGTGGGCGCCACTGACGCGGGCTTCCCCGCGCTGAGCAGCGAGGCGCTGGTGCGCGTGGTGGTCATAGACGACAATGACAATGCGCCCTTCGTGCTGTACCCCATGCAGAACGGCTCTGCACCCTGCACCGAGCTAGTGCCCAGGGCGGCCGAGGTGGGCTACCTGGTCACCAAGGTGGTGGCGGTGGACAGCGACTCTGGCCAGAACGCCTGGCTGTCCTACCAGCTGCTCAAGGCCACGGAGCCCGGGCTGTTCAGCGTGTGGGCGCACAATGGCGAGGTGCGCATGGCCAGGCTGCTGAGTGAGCGCGAGGCACCCAAGCACAGGCTCCTGGTGCTGGTCAAGGACAATGGGGAGCCGCCCCTGTCTGTCACCATCACGCTGCACGTGCTCCTGGTGGATGGCTTCTCTCAGCCCTACCTGCCTCTGCCTGAGGTGGTCCCTGAGGAGCCCCACGCTGACTCCCTCACTGTCTACTTGGTCATCGCGCTGGCCTCGGTCTCCTCTCTCTTCCTCTTCTCTGTGCTCGTGTTCATTGTCATGCGGTTGTGCACGAGGAGCAGGGCTGCCTCTGTGACTGGGGGCCACTTTCCTGGCCACTTGGTAGAAGTCAGCAGGACTGGGACCCTTTCCCAGAACTACCAGTACGAAGTGTGTCTGACTGGAGGCTCAGAGACCAGCGAATTCAAATTCTTAAATCCCATATTGCCCAATATTCAGTCTCAGGACAGTGAGAGAAATAATGAAGAAAATCCTAGCTTTCGAAATAGTTTTGGGTTTAATATTCATTAAAATAATCTATTCATATTTTCATCGGTATTAGGTGTGTGGTGATAAGAATATTAATTTTGTCTTAAAATTACGTTGAGTACTCTATAAGTTTTACAGTACCATTTCATCATCTCATTAATTCCTAACAGCTAGCTCAAATTTAATTAGTGTCCATCTCCAAATAATGATCGTAAGGTTTTAGTCCATTAAAAAAAATCTGACTATTTAATTATTTTTATGTGTCTTTGTTGAAAACCAACATTGGTTCCTCCCCCACCCCAGTAAATGTTAAAGTCTGCATCTCATGATCATAACCACCTCTGTTGCACTTTTGCTATGTGAGAACTCATACTTAACACCTACACCTTATTCTAATGTTTTATATCTTCAAGTTCATCATTAGTTCTAAATTAAAAAATTTAATTTTATGAGCGATACTGGACCATAATAATATCCTTGTGTATCATGTTATTATTTCATTACTCTGAAATACTCTACTTTTCTTTGGCTAATAATTCCTAAGTTCACTTTTGTTGGTGAGCAAAATAAGACTGTCTTATGATTCAAACCTGCATGAAAATAAATATGGATAAAACATTATGAAACTTTGTGAGAATTTTAATGCACTCTTGGAATGATGTTAATTTTACTTTGCAAGTATATGTCAGTCATTATCAAGTTCAAAAGTCAAGTAGAATTAAAGGTTATATGGAAAGTAGGAGTGCTTTCTTGGTTGTTGTGTACCTTCGAGTCTCAGAACTGACCCAAATCTGACCCTCCAGAGGGTTTTTAGAAGTTGTAAATCAAATGGGAGGAGATTGCCCATCCCTCTCCCATGGAGAAGCTTATGGATATGAACTATGTACCTTTGGGATTGCAGCACAGTTTTTTCCCACTTCGTAAATCTCCAGTCACCTGCAACAAAATGGTTATTCTATAGGGACTAGTCTCTCCTGATAGAATGTTGAGATGAAGTCTGACCACCTTTGCACTAGTCATGGGAAAAGAACATTTTGCTTGGATAATTAGAGAGTCAGAGAAAGAGATGGACATCCTTGAAGTATTGACCAACCATAAAATCCACTTTATTAATGCAGTAACTGCGACAATGGGCTTTAGCGCAGAAGAGATGGTGAGGATGGTGTAGATCTGAGCAGAGTTTCATTTTGTTGTGCATATACTACTGCTAATAGATCCCTGTGGGTGGGCTCCAGGGCTCCAGTCCATAGGGAGTTGTACTGCTAACCCAAAAGTGGTTTCAATCTACCAGCAGCTCTGTAGAGAAAGAGGGGCAATATCCTTCCATACTATTTACAAAATCAGAAACCCAATGAAATGGTTGATTCCCTTTCATGAGTTGGATACAACTCTGCAGCAGTAAGTTAGAGTTTTGAGTGAGAGCCAAGTCCATGACACCTAACAATTCACATAGCTTGATAGTCAACCTTATATTTTAATAACTTCTTTCAATTGATAGATATATAAATTTCTTATTTCTCAACACCTGAAAATATTGTACATTCCTTCTATTTTTCCAATATAGTTGTAATTTTTTAAAAAAAAGCTAAACCAATGTCTACATTACTAAGATTCTCATAAGATCATATTATTAGTGGGTTATGATTACTTTATTTCTTAAAAGCACTCTCCTAAAGCTAATAATTACAGTTATATAGTTGTACCCTTTTCTATGAACCACTATTGATATTTCCCCTTACAGTTTTTTACTTATATATCAATCTTTTGTCCTTAAAAATAGTAAGAAGCATCACATAGTTTACCCATTATGTTTATTTCCTAGGGACCATTCATCAAGAGCCCTTGCATCTCTGACTCATTTACAGTAGTTGCTCTCTGGGCTGTCACTGTACTCTTTAATACTTTTTGTATTAGCTGTCTTTTATAAAATCTGGTTTCTTTTTTCTTCATTTATTTCTGTAGCATATTTATCAGTATCTTTATAGAAATAGATTAAGAGGAGTAAATTTTTTTAAACTTTGTATTGTGAAGATATTCTTTACATTTGATTGATAGTTTGACTAGGTATAAAAATCTAGGTTGAAAACCATTTTCCTCAGATTTTAAAAATATTGCTCATTTTACTTATTGCATGTAGAGTTGTTGTTTGGAAGACCTATTCCATTCTGTTCATGACATCTTTATTAATTTCACTTACCCCATCCCACTCTACCTGCATCCCCCAGGAGCACTTAGTATGGCCTTTTAATTAATTTTTTAAATTTGATCTCATGAGTGGACCTTGTTAACTTTCAAATTCTCACTTTCAACTCTTGGAAATGATGTTCTTATTATGTTTTAATTATCTTTTCGTCCTGCACTCTCTATATTCTCTCTTTAACCCTAGTCTCACTAGTAAAATGTTGGACTACTTGAGTTAAAAATGTCTTGATTTTTTCCTCTTCTCTAGTTTTCTATCTTGGCCTATTTTCTAAGAATGTAATTTACTATCTAGCTTTTAGGGAGCCCTGGTGACTTACTCTGGTGGTAAGGAGTTGCACTGCCAAACCAAAGGTACAGTTTGAATCCACTAACTGCTCTGTGGGAGAAAGATGGTCAGTCTCTTCCCGTGAAGTTTACAACTTCTGAAAATTCACAGGAGGGTCAGTAAGGGTCAATTCTGAGTTATAACAACAACATGTTTTTTATAAATATAGATGTATTTATATAAATCCTGATAGGGATTTGCAAATACAATATCTTCTCTTGTCTATTATTAATCCATTTATTCTCTGAAAATACTTTATGTAGTAAAACTTATAATTATGCTTCTCTTACAAATGAGAGTGGATTGTGAGGCTGTGAAGGGTTTCAACATTGTTAGTAAGGGATACTTAAGACAAATTTTTCTTTATTTGATAGTAAGAATCTCTGTTTCATGTAATTATTAAGATTAAATGGGTAATATATGTTTAAATCCCGGAACACTTCCTTCTAATGCAAAACCTATACTTGGACCAGGAGGCAGTCGTCAGAACAGAGCAAGGAAACACTGCATGGTTCAAAATTGGGAAGGGTGTATGCCAGGGATGCGTCCTATCTCCATACCTCTTCAATCTGTATGCAGAACAGATTATCTGGGAGGCTGGGCTCTATGTGGAGAAATGTGGGGTCAAGATTGGGGAAGATCGATCAACAATCTGTGTTATGTAGATGACACAACCCTGCTTGCTGAAACTGAGGAGGACCTGAAGCGCTTGCTGCAGAGGGTCAAGGACTGCAGCCTCCAATATGGATTGAGGCTCAATGTCAGGAAGACAAAGATTCTCACCACTGGACCAACTGGCAGCATCAGGATGGATGGTGAAGAGACTGAGATTGTTCACAGCTTTAGTTTGCTTGGCTCCACAGTCAACACTCTTGGCACCAGATGCCAGAAATTAAAAGGTGGATTGCCATGGGAAAGTCTGCTGTTAGAGATCTCTCCAAAGTACTGAAGAGCAATGTTGTCTCTCTGGAGACTAAGGTGCGTCTGATACAGGCCATGGTCTTTGCAATCACTTGTTATGCTTCAGAGAGTTGGACAATGACCAAGGAGGATAGAAGGAGAATTGATGCCTTTGAGCTGTGGTGCTGGAGAAGAGTATTGAGAGTACCATGGACTGCTAGGAAAACAAACAGATTCATCCTGGACAAGGTTAAACCGGGTGGCTCCTTGGAGGCAAGGATTCTGAGGCTCCATCTAATATACTTTGGACATGTTGTAAGGAGAAACAGGTCCTTGAAGAAGGACATCATGTTTGTGAGGGTGGAGGGGCAGCACAGGAGGGGAAGGCCCTCTATGAGGTGGATTGATTCAGTGATTGTGGTAATCAGGATGGGAGTGTCAGAGACAGTGCAGTTGGCACAAGATAGAGCAGAGATTAGGGCTGTTGTACATAGGGTCGCTATGAGTCGCAAGCGACTCGACAGCATATAACAACAACAACACCAATATGTTTAAAACACTTAGAAAAGTGGGTGACAAAGAGTAAACATTCAACACATTTACCTTTTGTTGTATTTTAATTTCTTTAAGGATTACTCAAACATTGTAAATACTTTCTTCTATTTCTGTATTATATCTCTTTCTTCCTGGTTGTTTTGTTAATGGTACTGGTGATTCTGGCCTTTATCCTCATATGGTTTTTTGTTTTAAGTATCTTATATTTAAGGATAATGAGATATTAAAATGCTAACAAGATGCTCTTTTGCATATGTAAGCCTTATTTATCTATGACGTTCATGTTAGTATTCTACAATACCTTATGTATGAGGGTAGGGAATGACTCAGACGTATACATTGTGCTGTATGAGCTGAGAACCTTACAAGAGAAGGTGATAGAAATGTTACCATTCAGAAGGCAGGTTTTTTCTTTGTCATCTTGTTTTACTTTCATATGTCCTATTTGTACTCAGGTCTGCCAGCGTTCTCCAAGATTAGCAATATTCAAACCTAAACTCACTGTTGTCAAGTCAGTTCTGATTCATAGCGACACTCCTTCAGGTTTCTGAAGAGACTGCCCACCTTTCTGTCATGAAACCACTGTTGGATTCAAACTGCCAGAAGAGGCATAGCCTGTGGATTAGCAGTACAACTCTCTGCAGATTAGGACAGAGAATTGCTTTGTCTTTGTAGTCCTTTCCTGAAAGAAAAAGCAGGGAGACTGACTTGCTGTTGAAGTAAATCTCCAGAGGAGCCAGACTTAAATAAAACTAGCATATTTGAAATACCATTTGACCCAGCAATTCCTTTACTGGGAATAGACGCTAAAGAAACCATAAGTGCCACCCAGGCAGATATATGCACACCCAAGTTTATTATGGCTTTGTTTACAATAGCAGAGTTGAAAACAACCCAAGTGCCCATCAACAAATGGATAGAGAAGCTCTGGCATATTCACACAATGGAATACTATGCTGCATTGAAAAACAAGGAGCTCATGCAACATTATTCAAAATGGGTGACTCTGGAGGACATTATGCTGAGTGAAGTATCTCAGTCACAAAAGGACAAATATTGCATAGTGTCACTGTTGTAGAACGGGACTGATCAGGATAAATTATGTATACTGCATTGAAACAGATGAGGGAGAGAACTGTTTGAAAGCGATGGTATTATGGTTATGACAAGAGTCCAGAATGAAGGTTGTGGAGTGTACTCGGGACAGGGGACGGGGCTAGGGCATTGTATACCAATGAAAGAATTTTTCTTTTACTTTTCAAAGAGAAGATTAAACTGGGGAGGATAGCTGGACAGGGAGAAAAATGCAACAATGAATGAATGGAAATCCAAAAATCTCTGTAAACATTCATTAAAATTAATGAAATTTTTAAAAAACTAGCATATTTGTGTACTAATTAAGTATTTTGTATTTTACCAGAATCTGAAAAGAAACTGCGAATATGCATATTATGTCAGTGGTTAATATAGTTAGTTTCATGTGCTCTCCGAGAACTTCTGAATAACTCAGGTGCATCCCTTCCTTTATTACCTAAGGAAGAATAGGTAGTACAGGGACTTTCTTTAGTTTAGTAATCAGCGAAACCTTCCTTGTCTCAGGCTTTAAAAAAATATTTTTCTAAAGAAATTACTAGCTTCTGGAAGCCAGGAGTTGTGGTTTGTGCCACTGTATTCAGGACATAATTGAGCACATTTCGTTATGTGCAGAGGGAGAGGTCTTAATAAAGGCTTAAAATAAATACTGGCAACACCACAAACTATAAAGAACTTAAAACAGTTCAAGGAATGGAGAGTATATTTGTAATTCATTTTTAAACAAAATGCATAAGGCAGTATTTTTTTCCCCCCCTGAAAGACCTGTATGTCAATGGGATGTAGTTCGCTCTTCCCAAACTGTAAAAATCTGGAGATACACATGGTGGCGCTGCAGGATAACATCATGGAGAAAATGACGCCGGTAATGCCCTGGATGTAACCCAGTGCGTACAGCATTGAAAACACTGAACAGCTAGAGATGACCTAGAAGCCTTTCAACAGGGTTAGAATCATTACCGCTGAGGATTTGGTGGACAAATCAGAAGCACAATTTCCAGAACTGGAAGGAAGACTGAGTGAAGCGATTCTGTGGGAAGACTGAAAAGGGAGCTATGGAGAACAGAGAGCCGGACACACTGCGGATAAGGCAAGTCTTGCTTCTCTTTGTCTTGCTGGGAATGTCTCAGGCAGTCTCTGAATCAGGGCGGTTTTCTGTGGCGGAGGAAATGCAGAGCGGGAGTTTTGTGGGCAATTTGATAAAAGACATGGGACTGGAGCTGGGGGAGCTGGCCTCACGGGGGGCCCAGGTGGTCTCTAAGGATAACAAACATCATTTGCAGCTGGACATAAGCACAGGAGACTTGCTTCTAAGGGAAAGGCTAGACCGGGAAGAGCTCTGTGGCTCCACCCAGCCGTGTGTGCTGCATTTCCAAGTGTTAATGAAAAACCCCTTACAGTTTTTTCGAATTGAGCTCCAGGTCAGGGACATAAATGACCACTCTCCCGTTTTTCTGGAAAAAGAAATGCTTCTAGAAATTCCAGAGAATACTCCTGTTGACACTGTGTTCTTACTGGAAAGTGCAAAGGATTTAGATGTAGGGATCAACACACTACACAACTATACAATCAGCCCCAATTCCAACTTCCACGTTAAAATTAGAGTTGATCCAGATAATAGGAAATACCCAGAGTTGGTTTTGGACAAGGCGCTGGATTACGAAGAACAGCCTGAATTCAGTTTCATCCTCACCGCTCTGGATGGTGGGTCTCCGCCTAGATCTGGGACTGCCTTTGTTCGGGTAGTTGTTGTGGATATCAATGATAACTTCCCTGAATTTGAACAGCCTTTTTATGAAGTGAAGATTCCAGAAAATAGCATCTTGGGGTCACCGATTGTGACTGTCTCAGCTTGGGACTTAGATTCTGGAACAAATGGGGAAATATCATACAGTTTTTCTCACACCTCAGAAGACATTTACAAGACATTTGAAATTAATCAAAAGTCTGGAGAAGTTAGTCTAACAGGACTCTTGGATTTTGAAACTATTAAATCATACTCAATAATTATTCAAGCCACAGATGGAGGTGGTCTGTTTGGAAAATCAACAGTGAGAATTCAAGTGATTGATGTGAATGACAATGCACCTGAAGTGACCGTGTCATCAATGACCAGCCCAATACCTGAAAATTCCCCTGAGACTGTGGTTCTGGTTTTCAGTATCATAGACAGAGATTCTGGGGTCAATGGGAGAATGATTTGTTCCATCTCTGAAGACCTTCCATTTATGCTAAAACCTTCTGATGAGAATTACTATTTATTGGAAACAAAGGGAACACTGGACAGAGAAAGCAAAGCAGAGTACAACATCACCATCACCGTTACCGACCTGGGCACCCCCAGGCTGAAAACCGAGCACAAGATAACCGTGCTGGTCTCCGACGTGAATGACAACGCACCCACCTTCTCCCAAGCCTCCTACACCCTGTTCATCCGCGAGAACAACAGCCCCGCCCTGCACATGGGCACCATCAGCGCCACAGACAGAGACTCAGGAGCCAACGCCCAGGTCACCTACTCGCTGCTGCCGCCCCACGACCCGCACCTGGCCCTGGCCTCCCTGGTGTCCATCAACGCGGACAATGGCCACCTGTTCGCGGTGAGGTCGCTGGACTACGAGGCCCTGCGAGCCTTCGAGTTCCGCGTGGGCGCCACGGACGCGGGCTCCCCCGCACTGAGCAGCGAGGCGCTGGTGCGCGTGGTGGTCGTGGACGACAATGACAACGCGCCCTTCGTGCTGTACCCCATGCAGAACGGCTCTGCGCCCTGCACCGAGCTGGTGCCCAGGGCGGCCGAGGCGGGCTACCTGGTCACCAAGGTGGTGGCGGTGGACAGCGACTCTGGCCAGAACGCCTGGCTGTCCTACCAGCTGCTCAAGGCCACGGAGCCCGGGCTGTTCAGCGTGTGGGCGCACAATGGCGAGGTGCGCATGGCCAGGGTGCTGAGTGAGCGCGAGGCACCCAAGCACAGGCTCCTGGTGCTGGTCAAGGACAATGGGGAGCCGCCCCTGTCTGTCACCGTCATGCTGCACGTGCTCCTGGTGGATGGCTTCTCTCAGCCCTACCTGCCTCTGCCTGAGGTGGCCCCTGAGGAGCCCCACGCTGACTCCCTCACTGTCTACTTGGTCATCGCGCTGGCCTCGGTCTCCTCACTCTTCCTCTTCTCTGTGCTCTTGTTTATTGGGGTGCGGCTGTGCAGGAGGAGCAGGGCCACCTCGCTGAGTCACTGCTCAGTGACCGACGGCCGCTTTCCAGACCACTTGGTGGAGGTTAGTGGCATGGAGACGTTGTCTCAGAGGTATCTCTATGAGGCATTTCTGACAGGAGGTGCAGGGACAAATGAGGTCACATTCATGAAGCCAGTCATGTCCAATTTTCTATCCCAAGACCCTGGAAAAGAAATAGAGGAAAATCCTTCCTTCCGGAATAGCTTTGGGTTCAATATTAAGTAACCTAATAGACTTTTATACTCCATCCATATTTTCTTTTATAACATATCCAATGTTTATTTTCCACAATTTATGTGTATTCTAAATTATACTAATATTACTCAATATTCCCTCATGTTCTCCCCACTTTTACTTTTAAATGAAAGTTGCTTATTCTTTATTTGTAGTTGTAATGTGAAGAAAATTTACTTTCCAAACCCAGGTTACTTTATAATTAACTTGCCTCCTAAAATAACATTAACATCTTCTTTCAGTGTCTCCTCGCTCCACCTAGTTGAACTTCCACTCACAATTATATATATTGCAAAATAAAACCGACCACTTTGCAAGTTACAAAAGTGTTCAAGCATTTCCTCATCTGATTGTGTTGCCAGTTGTTCTTATGGTTCAATAATGGGGTGCGGTTCTGAAATGTCATTTTTCTCTTTAAAAGGTTCATTTCATTTTCTTGGCTAATGGCTTTAAATTTTAATTACTATGCAAAATAAGCCTCAACAGTCAAGTTCTATGATGTGTGTGCTGTTTCTCAGTAGAAAAGATGAGAAGGCAAGTTTCTCAATTTCTCTATACATTTTGGAAAATGTTTCTGAAGGCACGGTAAATACCTGGCCACTTACAGAATCTTGGAATATGAAATAATACTTTTCCAAGTGCCTTGTCAGTGTTCTAAGACAGTGGGGAGCAGGCACTTGAATAATAGTAATTTGGACACCAAAAAATGAAGTGGTATGTTAATGTGTGTAAAAAAAGTCTACTCATATGCTACTTACTGCCTCTGAAAACCCACGGGAGGGTCGCAATTAATTAGTTCTGACTTGGTGGTACACAATAGACAATTAGCCTAAAGAGATATGTAAAGTATCATAGAAGATGTCTAAAGCTCTGAAAGTTAAAATTAAGATGACCATATAGGATTGACAAATCAATAAGTGTTGATAAGGATATAGAGAATTTAGAATCTGCATACATTACTGGTGAAATGTAAAATGGTGCAGCCACCTCAGAAAGCAATATTTATCCAACCCAATTTAAAATACATGACTACACACATGAATGTGTATACCATTATTCAAATACTGTTCTAAAAAGGGAAATAATGCAAACATCTATCAACTGGATACATTTGTAATGGATAAATGAAAATGTGGTACCTCCTGATAATAGAGTTTTACTTAGCAGTAAGAAGGAATCAAGAACTAATACATGTAATAACATTAATGAACTTCAAAACCATTGTGCTAGATGAAAGAAGTCAGTCACAAAGGCCATATATTGTATTATCTCATTTATATAAAATATCCAAAATAGGCAAATTTACAGAGCAAGAAAGTAGATTCCTAGATTAGTGGTTGCTTAGGGTGGAGTGTGTCTCCTCATGAGTACAAAGTTAATTTTTAGGAAGACAGAAATTGTCTAAAATTATATTATGATGATGTCTGTACCCTCTATAAATATACTAGAAACCATTAACTGGAAACTTTAAATAAGTAAACTTTATGGTGTGTGAATTCTAGCTAATAAAACTTTTTAAAAGAAATAGAATTCTAGGACCCTGTGGTCCCAAGTCAGTCACATCTTATTTATAACCGGCAAGGGAAAGAACAATTTAAGAAGCTCAGATAGAAAATGCCACAGGTACAGTCTCTGTCCTATTGCTTATAATTAATTACTTTTCATATATGACCAGTAGGACTTCTCTATTTATGGAGAGAACTATGTGTTTCCTGACTCGAATGGAAACCAAGCCTTCAAGGGATCAGAATCCAGTATAAGTAACTAAATTCCCTAAAACATAGAAAAGACAATTTTACTCTTCTAGTTTAAATACCTTTCATAGCTAAATTTAATGTGTTGCAATCAAATATCATTCGCTCATTTTATACAAAGTAACTATAAACTGTATGTAATTTAAAGAATGATCTTGTATCCATTGGACATTGTATGGAATTAGTTTAGAGTATGAGAAAGTAAGCACGTAAGTGTATTTTAGCTTACAATTACATCCTTATAATCTTCTTTTCCACCTCAACTTCTGCCACCATCCCTGTCTCCCATGATTAATACGGCTTTACCTCTTGGTCCCAAGGTCTTCACCTCTACTCCAATTCAAGCACTCATGGATACATACTTTCAAATTCAGATAACTCCATCTGATAATATAATCCTTTATCCTTTGAACTCTTTGATCTTATTACTTTGATTACAACTTGTGCTTTGGCCTTATTAGGCTTTTCATTCCATGATGCTGCTACTACCTATCACTCTCTTTTTTCAATATCCTTTCTATGCTACTGATTGTGTGGCTTAATCTTCTCCTAATCACCCTCTCATCTCCATTATTACTTTTTGTTTCATTTTTTTCCCTAGATCAAACTCTATACCACATGAATTTAATTACCTACTTCTTCCTTTTTCATACATGGACCATTACACTATAAAAGAAAATGACAAATTATTAATTATATTGGTAGAATAAATTTATGACATCCAAACATAGTTAGACCTTCAACAACAAGAAACTGTTTTGTATTTTCATAATATTTCTTTTTCTTCTGTTCTCCATAGTAAGTATTTCAACTTTATTTTACTCTCAATTTCTCATCATACCATTTACATACTCACTTTTTAGAGATGAACCTGACTAACATCCAGAAAGTAGAATCTATCAGTTTGGAGTTCTCTCAGGTCCCTTACCCCTAAACTTTTCTTTGAGAGCAACTGTCCCTCATTACCTCTGCTAAGCTCTTTTCTTCCACCTCAACTTTGTTTCCTTTTCCAGTCTTCTGAGGTTTAGTGAATAACATTACCAGCAATCCATATACCAACCCAGAGGTCTAATAGGAATCGTTCTTGAGTCGTTCCTCCTTCCCTCCCCACACAACCTATCAATTGTCAGGTTCTAATTCTTCTTTTGAATGAATATGGTCTAATCATTCATTTTCTCTCCACCCACACTAGCATTGCCCTAATACAGGTCACTATCATCTTCTATCTCTTCTTTCTGATTCTAGTCACATTTTCTAAAACTAACTTTGCAGCATGAAAGATTTGTCAAAGGTATAAATGTATGATTGTTAATAATGTTTTAAATCTTATTTCCATTGCTCTCAAGATAAAGCAAAATATTAAATACATAATATCATGCTTAATAAGTATTTTATACCTTTTATCCCATTATATCTCTATTCTAATCATCCTAGGAGATAAATACTACTATTAATTCTATTTTGGGAAATGGAGGCCTATCCTAGCTAAGTAATTTACTCAAGTAAAGTGAGGGAGCAAAGCTAGGATTCTAATGCAGACATTTTGGTCCAGAATCCATAGCTTTATCACTATGCTAACTCCAAGGTACGTGATGCTTCTTCAGGTATTTCAACATTACTCTTTATGTGTGCATGCATTAGGACATATTTGTATTATTTGTCTGCCAATAATTCTAGCCTATGAGATCCATCCAATCAAGGGCTATATTGATCTATTTTATTCATGTCATATCCTTAGAGCCTAGTGTGCCTGAGACTAAGAAAACATTTGAATGATGAAACTTTATTTAAAAGTATGCTATTATGTTATTTACTATAAAATAAACTATTTTGAGAATGGACTCAGGTTAGCAACTAAAACATTTCTGTGTATAAGCAATAGTTTCACAAATTTTCAGAAATGGAAACTAAATACTCCTGTGATCTTATTTCTTGGGAGAGTGTTATTGCTTATCTCTGCCTCCGTCATGAATGTCTTCTTTGTACGTCTTCATAATTCTACCTTCCTCACTGTGTTCCTCACTTAAAATGTTCTCAGACTTTGAGTATAAATTCATATATGTACTCTAATTAGGACTAACCTCAGTTTTACTTGTTAAGTGAGCAGTATTGGAAACAAAAGAAATATAATTATACTTGAATGCCCACTGCCATTTTCTTACTCACTGTCCACAAAACTAATCCTGCCTAGTTTACCAGTTATTTGTTCTTCGTTTATATTTTTATATCTAAGTGTCATAAGATTTTAAAGAATGTGAGAGCCCTTTTTTATTGTTCTTTTCCTATACATGAATAAAAGTGTAATAGTTATTTACTTATCATACTTTGCTATCTGCAAGTATGGACACTGATATCTACAGAAGAAACACAAGAGATTGCAATTGCCTCTGAGAAAGTAGTAGTAGTAGTATTTGTTGTTGTTGTTGTGTGCTGTCAAGTCAGGACCAACCCGTAATTGACCCTCCAGTGGGTTTTAATCATATAGGAGAAGAGTGCCCATCCTTCTCCTGCAGAGTAGTTGGTGGACTCGAACCGTGTACCTTCAGGATTGCAGCACAGCTTCTTATCACTAGGCCACCTTTAAAAACTGTAATTAAAATTCAGTACATAGATATTATTTAGATCTTAATTTAAGAGAAATCTGTAGGGGGAACAGACTAAGTTTATATTAAGGCACTGTTTCTAAATTTGCTGATTGTGATAGTGGCCTTGTGGTTATGTTTTACATATTCTTATCTACTAGAGATGCTTACTGAGGTATTTGAGAGTAAAACTGTGTAGTCTCTAGGATCTGTTTTTAAAACACCCAGAGGTATTTATGAGTTGTCAAGAGACAAGAATATTTAATGAAAGCATTCTGAAAGACACATGGTGGCGCTGCAGGATAGGAGGAGAACGATGCAGAAGGTGCCTCTGGGCACCATGATTCAGGGGAGCAAGATCGTTAGGTCCATTGAAAAGAAATGAATTAAAGGAGCGTCATTTTCAAAGCTACTGGGGGCTGTTTTAGCTTCCAAAGATTTCATAGAAAAATCAGAAGGTCAGCTTCCAAAATTGGGGCTGAGATTTTAAATACTACGCACAAGAAGCTGCCTGAAGTGACGATGAAGACCAGAGGCGCGCTCACTCGGCGGAAAAGGCAAGTCTTGCTTCTCTTTGTTTTACTGAGATTGTCTCAGGCGAGTCTTGAATCTGGGCGTTATTCTGTGGAGGAGGAAAACGAGATTGGTTTTTTTGTGGCCAATGTAGCAAGGGACTTGGGGCTAAGGGTGGAAGAACTATCCTTAAGAGAGGCACGGGTGGTGTCTGATGATAACAAAAAGTATTTGCATCTTGATTTGCAAACGGGGGATTTGTTCTTAAATGAGAAACTGGACCGAGAGGAGCTGTGCGGCTCCACTGAGCCATGTGTACTGCATTTCCAAGTGTTACTGAAAAACCCTTTACACTTTTTCTGGGCTGAGCTGCACATCAAAGATAAAAATGATCACTCTCCTACATTCCTGGACAAGGAAATACTTCTGAAAATTTCAGAAACTACCACTATTGGAACCACGTTTCTAATGGAGAGTGCTCAAGATTTGGACATAGGAAGCAATAGCCTCCAAAACTACACTATTAGCCCCAATTCACATTTCTATATTAAAATTAGAGACAGTGGTGAAGGCAACATAGACCCAGAGCTGGTCCTGGACAAAGCATTGGATCACGAAGAAGAACCTGAACTTAGATTAACACTCATAGCTGTGGATGGAGGGTCTCCACCCAGGTCTGGGACAACCTTGGTAGTGATCAAAGTCTTGGATGTCAATGACAATGCCCCTGAGTTTTCTCAGGAAATCTATGAGGCTCAAGTCCCAGAGGACACACCAGTTGGCTCAAGCATTATCAGTGTCTCTGCTAAGGATTTGGATGCAGGAAATTATGGGAAAATATCTTACACACTTTTCCATGCATCTGAAGATATTCGTAAAACATTTGATATCAATGCAGTATCTGGTGAAGTTCATTTGAGAACTCTCTTGGACTTTGAAACAGTACAATCATACACTATAAATATTCAGGCAACAGATGGTGGGGGTCTTTCAGGGAAATGCACTCTTCTAGTTAAAGTAAAAGATATAAATGACAATCCACCAGAAGTGACCATGTCCTCAGTTACAAACAGAATTCCAGAGAACACGCCAGAGACACTTGTGGCTGTTTTTAGTGTCCGAGACCAAGACTCTGGAGAAAACGGGAGAGTGATTTGTTCTATTCAGGATGACCTCCCCTTTATCCTTAAACCAACCTTCAAGAATTTCTTCACTGTGACTACTGACAAAGCACTTGACAGAGAGATGAGAGCTGAGTACAATATCACCATCACCGTCACAGACTTGGGCACCCCTAGGCTGAAAACTGAGCATAACATAATTGTCTGGATCTCAGATGTTAATGACAACGCGCCCACCTTCTCCCAAGCCTCCTACACCCTGTTCATCCGCGAGAACAACAGCCCCGCCCTGCACATGGGCACCATCAGCGCCACAGACAGAGACTCAGGAGCCAACGCCCAAGTCACCTACTCGCTGCTGCCGCCCCACGACCCGCACCTGGCCCTGGCCTCCCTGGTATCCATCAACGCGGACAATGGCCACCTGTTCGCGGTGAGGTCGCTGGACTACGAGGCCCTGCGAGCCTTCGAGTTCCGCGTGGGCGCCACGGACGC
>NW_006399845.1:9514045-9516320 GCF_000299155.1 Elephantulus edwardii | reverse complement strand
GCGCGAGGCACCCAAGCACAGGCTCCTGGTGCTGGTCAAGGACAATGGGGAGCCGCCCCTGTCTGTCACCGTCACGCTGCACGTGCTCCTGGTGGATGGCTTCTCTCAGCCCTACCTGCCTCTGCCTGAGGTGGCCCCTGAGGAGCCCCACGCTGACTCCCTCACTGTCTACTTGGTCATCGCTCTGGCCTCGGTCTCCTCGCTCTTCCTCTTCTCTGTGGTCATGTTCGTCACCCTGAGATTGTGCAAGAGGAACAAGGCCACTTCTGTGGGTCGCTTTCCAGTGCTAGAAGACCACTTTCCAGACCACTTGGTGGATGTGAGTGGCACCGGGACCCTGTCCCACAGCTATCAGTATGAGATTTGTCTGGCTGGACCTTCTGGGACTAATGAGTTCAAATTTCTGAAGCCCATAATTCCCAATCTCCCAGTCCCCGGCCCTGGCAGAAATATTATGGAAAATGCCAATATACGAAATAGCTTTGGTTTCAATATTCAATAGAAGAGTGTTTTTCAACTTTTATTTTTATTATTATCATACATACTGCTGTTGCTTTTTACATAAGCTACTGTAGGTTTTAGGTTGTACCATGGCATTGGATGCATCATTAACATTGTTCATGATTTCCTCAACTTTGCTTTAGACTTTTGTATTGGTGTCAACAACAACAACAAAACCCTCATCTCATTGTCATCCAGTTGGAACTGACTCATCCAGTGGGTTTTCAGAAGCTTAAATCTTGCAGGAGATTGCCCATCACCTCCTGCAAAAGAGCTGGTGGAGTCTAACCACCTACCTTTGGTTTCTCAGTGCAGCCCTTTACCCTCTTGGCCTCTAGAAGTGAAATTAGAATCTGTATACATTAAAAAAATTAATTTGGTCAAAGATGTTACATTAAGAAATTATCACACATACACACGCACCCCTCCCAAGCCCTGGCTCTGAGATCTGGCTCTGAGATCTTGAAATCCTAAGCCAAAAATATCTCAGATATTCAAACCAAACAATTGCTTATTAATAAAGAATGTCTGCCTTAAGCATTTTGTCTTTTTATTAACTCAGAAAGTTAGACAGGAAGCTTGAGGACCAATGAGTTGAGGAGGAACAATTCTGAAAAGGCATGTGAGAATGGTTATACAACTTGAAGACTGTAATCAATGTCCGTGAATAGTACACATAAAATTGTTGAATTGATACATGTTCTCGTGTATGAGTAGTCTCAATAACAACAAATTACATAAAAATGGAACTCTTAATTGTTTTTTGTGATAATAATATTGTTTATGCATGATAGTGTTCTTAATTTTAAGAGATGCGTACCGAAGTATTTAAGTATGAAAGTCACAGTATGTGTTTTTACTTCATCGCATATATTAGGCAAAAATTTTTAATTCCTTTAAATCTTTGTGGAGAGCATTTTGGAATAATTTCAACATAAAAAGTCCTCCTTTTAATATTAAGTGTTACAGAAGTTGTTGTAGAATGTTATTCAAAAACTATGACAAAATAAAAAGTACCACATTGAATTATTGATTTGTTAAGTGTGTAATTTAAAAGAACTATTTTTTATTTATACTTTTGTAAGAGAAGAATCTTATAACGTTCTGGGCCTTGCTTGGCATTGCTATTTTGTTTTCTTTAAGTACACTATGTGTAATAATTAAAGTTTCTATTATTTTATGTTATTCTTTATTAAGGCAGAATAAAAGTCCTAATATCATCCTAAATTAAATAGCTTTTATCAGAAGAATACAAGATGACAGATTCTTAAGAAATTAAAATGGAAATCCAAACAATTGAAGAAAATTACTTAGGTTCATTTTTTATGTAAGCTTAAGAATTAACATTAAACATCATTAATATTTTTACCTCTCAAAGATATCCACAAAAAATAATGTTTCTTCATTTAAAATTTATGCATGTCGTCTCTGTGTTACAAATTTTAAGTATCTAATCTATAAATAGGGAGTTGTGATGCTTTAGTAGTAAAGAGTTGCACTATCAACCCAAAAGTATGCCAGTTCCAATGCAACGGATGCTCTGAGAGAGAAAGATGGACAATCTCCTCCCATGCAATTTTTAGCTTCTGAATACCCACTGGAGAGTCAGCTGTTGGTTGGATCCAACTCAACAATATCTGACAACAATCTATAAATGGACAGCTTAATGGATGATTGTAGCTAGAGATTTTGATAACTGGAATGTTGTTGTTGTTATGTGCCATCGAGTCGTTTGCGATTCATAGCGACCCTATGTACAACAGCCCTAAACCCT
>NW_006399845.1:9506642-9508895 GCF_000299155.1 Elephantulus edwardii | reverse complement strand
CACCTTAATCTCCAGAGAGACACCGTTGCTCTTGGGCACTTTAGAGAGGTCCCTAACAGCAGACTTTCCCATCGAGATAAGGATGAAAAATTTGCATAATATCAAGCAGAGCACTAGAAAAATATCCTGTGTAGTCTGTTTGGTTTTTTAAAAGTGAAATTTAGTATGTACCTAATATATAAGCCAGAGAACCCATACACAGTTTATAAACAGATATTTATGAGAATGCTTTCAAATCAGAATCCACTCATCACTGACCCTCCAGTAGGTTTTCAGAGGCTGTAAACCAAACAGGAGAAAAACATTCTTTCTCTCAAGTAGGCATTGTTGGATTCAAACCAATGGAAAAACATGGCCTGTGGGTTATCAGGGCAACACCTTATAGACTAATAAAAAATAATTATTAATTTATTATTTTTTAAATTAAGGGGTTACTTGCTAATGATATAATGCTCATTATCAACAGAATGTGCAAACAACTGAACAATATTATTAATATTATCCAAGTAAAATCTTGCTGAAGAGAATTTAATAACATAGTAGCACATGAACGGAGAACTGTCAAAAATTCAAGCCAGAATCAAAAGATGACATGAAATGAAGGATATCATTGCTGCTGTCAGATGAAACTTGGCTGAAAGCAGAGAAAGCCAGAGAGATGTTTATTGTTTTATTGACTATGCAAAGGCATTTAGCTATGTGGATCATAACAAATTAAAGATAACATTGCAAGGAATGGGAATCTCAGAACTCTTAATTGTGCTCTTGAGCAATCTGTCCATAGACAAGGAGAGTCTAACAGAACATGGATAATGTTTAATTTAAAATCAGAATAAGTATCTGTCAGAATTGTATCCTTCCACCATACTTATTCATTTGAATGTCAAGCAAATAATCTGAGACATTGAATTATATGAACGGAAAGAAGAATCATTAACAATCTATGATAACAGAGCCTTGCTTCTTGAAAGTGAAGAAGACTTGAAATACTTATTGGTAAAGATCAAATGCTGCAGCCTTTAATATTCATTACATCTCAATATAAAGAAAAAGATCTCACAGCTGAATCAATAATCAGCATAATGTTAAGTGGAAAATTTATTGCAATTGCCAAGAATTTCCTTTTACTTGTACCCACAATTCATGCCATGGAAACAGCAGTCTAGAAACAAAAGAAAAAGGGCAACTGTTGATCTCTCCCTGTACAGAACAAATAAAAAGAAACATAAAGATGTACTGAAATAAATAGACCATGTGAACTTCAACTTCCTTGAACCTGAGACCAGAAGAACTAGATGGTGCCCAACTATCACCATTGATTACTCTAAACAGAATGACAGTCAAAAATCCTGGGTAGAGTAGGAGAAAATGTGGAACAAAATCATTTTTGTCTGTTCTAATAGAAACTGTAGAACACCTGACACTATAGCCATTAGTGACCTTTCAAACCTCAAACAAAATTCAACCCTCACCCCTCACTGGGTCAACTTGCACCTAAACAATAGACAGACCTATAAGGGGACCTACAGCACCAGGGAGGTGCTAAATTTTGGAATATACAACTGTATAAGATCTAAAAGTAGCATTCACCCAATGATAAAGAGAAAAAGATAGGAATGTGGTAGGATAGGATTAATGGAAATGAGACTTAAAAGGACGAGGGAAACGTATGCTTAAATGTAGATGTTATGATTAATGTGATGAAAAATGTATGAAAACACAATTTTCTTTGTAAACTTCCATTCAAATTTCAAGGGAAAAAAGAAGAAATCAAATAACATATTGCAATGGGCAAATGTGACAAAAGTGTCAAAGGTAAAGATATTACTTTGAGAACAAAGTGCACCTGACTCAAACTATAGCATTTTCTATTGACCCATACAAATACAAGAGTAAGGAAGACGAAGAATTGATGTCTTTGAATTATGTTGGAAAAGAATATTAAATTCTCCATGGACTACCAGAAAAAATCAGCGACTCCATGAAAAAGAAAAAGGAAAATCTCCTCTATGCAACTTATAGCCTTGTGTATCTGCTGAAGAAACAGTTCTGAGACAGTTCCAGCTCAATAACAACAACCTTGAGCTTCAGCTTGACAAGAAAAACCAGCAATTTTTTTTCTTGTGGAAAGTACAACTAGAATACTCATCAGAAATTAAAATGGTACAATTTAGACATGTTATCAGAAGGAACCAATACCTGGGCCTGCTTGGTAAAGTTGAGTGACAGTAAAAAAATGGAAGACCCTTAACT
>NW_006399845.1:9504194-9505725 GCF_000299155.1 Elephantulus edwardii | reverse complement strand
GTTTTTGAATAATCTTCAGTAGAATCACAACTGGACTGTACTACAGATAAAAGGTTAATGTATATGCATATTTTCACATGTGCTAACATAAATTAAATACTATAGACTAGAAGATGTAGTTAAAACAGAACAGCACTTGTAATTTTGAAACAAGAGAAACAAAACCTAATTTCCTTAGGAATTTCCCCACCCATGCACAACTTCTTGCATTTTTAACTGGTTTTAGTCCATCTTGAAACAGGTGTTTACTAGTTATTAGAAATCCATATAATGAAATACTTCAACAATAAAGCATTAAAGAAGTTTTTGTACTTTCTTTGCCCTCTAGAATCCCAAGAAACAAAAACTGTGTTCAAAAAAGTTATTTTAAGGTTTAATGAGTAAATACTGAAGAGTGTAAAGAGAACTGAAAGACCACTTGATAGATAATAAAATAACATGGTCATGATTGAGAAGTGAAAGACTGATTACTTATCAAATGCTTCTGGGGAAACTGGCTCATTATTTAAGGAAACAAAATTTTTATCTTGTGCCATATAAAAATAAGCTTCATATGGTAAAATAAACTAAGTTATAAAGTAGAGATATTTGCATTGGAAACAAAAATAAAAACTAGGTAAAAATACATTTAAAATTGGTTTGAACTTTTGAAACAAGCTTTTGCAAGTATACTCTATAAAGATAATATAAAAATTCTAAAAACTAGGAGACAGCATGCACATTAGTAGGTGTCAGGGAGAAGTTACTTGGAATATTTTAAATAGGAAAGATCAACATTTAGATTATTCAAATAATCTGAGAATGGGGGGGGAATTCAGGAAGTCAATGATATTTAAAAGAACAAACCAAACCAAACTTTTTGCCACTCAGTTGATTCTGACTCACAGTGACCAAACAGGACAGAGCAGGAATATCTCACAGGGAGGACTAGTGGCCCAGTGGGAAGGAGTTGCACTGCAGACCAAAGACATGTGCTTCTAATCCACTGACTAGCTGCCTTGTGGACAAAAGATGCGCAATCTCAGCTTGTGTTATTGGCAGCCAATGAAGGCACAAAATAATATCAACAACATCCCACAGTGTTTCCGAAGTTGTGAATCCTTACAGAAGCAGACTTGAAAGGAAAAAAGCTTCTTTCTCAAGAATAGCTGGTAGATTCAAAGCCAACCTAACAGTTATTAGGCGAGTGTGAGTGCTTAATAATTTTATAAAGTTCCTTTATAAAAAAGGGATGAAAGAGATAGGGAATTTATATAAGCATCAAATGGAATATCTGAAAAGAACTTGATGTTGAACTGCATGAACAATTGATTAATTTCTTAACAAAATAAGATGCCAGTTTACAACCACAAGATTAATGTTGTTGCTGTTGTTGTTGTTGTTATGTGCCGTCAAGTCATTTGCGGCTTATAGCGACCCTATTCAAGCTAAAGCTGAGGAAAATTAAACCAAATCCGAGGCAACCAAAATATGACCTTGAGTCTATCCCACCTGAATTTCAGAACCATCTCAGGAACAGATTTGAGGCTTT
>NW_006399845.1:9492558-9498984 GCF_000299155.1 Elephantulus edwardii | reverse complement strand
TTGTCAAAGATTTCATCTTACTCAGATCCACAATCAAAATGCTTCGGAAAAGAAAAAGAAAAGGAGGAAAGAAGAAGAAGGGGAGGAGGGACCTCCAAAATCCTGAAGATCAATGATGTCAGTTTAAAGACCAAGGTGCACCTGATTCAAGCCATGATCTTTTCACTCACTTGCAATGCCTCTGAGAGCTGAATAAGGAATAAGGATGACAGAACAAAATTGATGTTTTTGTGTTATGATGTTGGAGGAGAGTACTGACTATCTCATGGGCTGCCAAAAGAATTAACAGATATGTCTTGGAGAAAGCGCAGCCATAGTGCTCTGTACAGGCAAGCATGGTGAAGAGTTGTCTCACATTCTAGGACATGTTGTTAGGAGAGGCTATTCCTTAGAAAGGGACATCATGGTTGGAAAAGTGAAGGGTCAGCAAAATAGAAGATAACCCTCAATGAGATAGATTGATACAGTGACTGCAGCCATGGCCTCATATGTCAGAGATGACAAGGATGGCACAAAATAGGACATGGACCTGTTCATTGGGTTGCAATGAGTCACACTGGACTTGATGGCACTTAACATGCAACTCAAAGTGATAATAAGATTTTTAAAATATTAATGAGATGGTTATAAACATGGTATAAAATAGGAAGATCTAACAAATCTTTAATCACAATGTCAGAAGAAGAGATAAATATTACAACAGAAGCAATATTTGAAGAAATGTATGAGAATCCTCTGGAACTAATGGAAATTGGATTGCACAGATTAAAATGACATAAATAAACCCAATAGAATATGTTAAAAATATACCTTTGCATAACATATCACAATGCCATTTCAGAAAACCAAAAGCAGAAAAAAGTTACTTTAGACAAAATGATATTAAACCCTCAGAAATGTATTGATTAGACTGACATCTGATTCGTAGTAACAATGGAACAGTAGTAGATGAAATTAAAATGAGGTAATGTTTTCAATGTTCTGAAAGAAAATAGAAATCTTCCTGTTTAAATAGTCATTGCATGTAAAAGTTATAAAAGAGAGGATCAGATCAACTCAGTGTTCCAAGTTTGAAATTAATCAAGTACGTGGGAGTATAAGAACCTAAGGACATTTTCTCTCATACATTTTCCCATATAACTCCTAAATTTTGCATTAAATAATTCAACTTATCTGTTTCTAAGCTTTTTTTATCTCAAGTAAGGGAAGAAAATAGTCTTACACTACTACAGTCACCTGTGATCATGGTCACTCTCTGGAGATGAATTCAAATATCCTTCTCTCAATCTATGATTTGCCATTGTCCTTGGGAGGCTTCAATCCCTATTTATGCCAATAAATCTGAAATTTATTTCTATAGTACAAACATCTTTATTTAACTTTGCCCATATAATTAAGATAATTTAATTATATTGGTTCTTTAGAAGCCCTGGGAATACTGTGATTAAGACATTCATTCAGCTACTAATAACAAGGTACAAAACCACCGTCCAGTACGTGGGAGAATGATGAGGTTGTCTGTTTCCATAAACATTTCATAACCCTATGAGATGATTCTGCTCTGACCTGTTCAAGAATGCTGATTTGAAATGGACTTCATGGCAGTAGGTATATGGATTCTTGTTGTTGTTGTTAGATGTCGTCAAGTCAAGTAAGACTCACAGTGATCCTATGAACAACAAATCTGAACCCTGTCCTATCCTTTGCCATCCTTATAATTTCTAACACAACTGATTGCTGCAGTTACTATCAATCCATCTCATTGAGGATCGTTCTGTCTTTCATTGACCTTCCATCTTTACAAGTATTATGTACCTCTCCAAGGAATTAGTCTCTTGTAGAAACATGTCCAAAGTATGAGAGATGAAGCTTCACCATCTTTTTTTCTTTTCCCCTGCCATCATTTTTCTCCTAAGGAACACTCAGGCTGCACTTTTCCCAAGATTTATTTATTTGTTCTTTTACTAGTCCATGGTGTGTTCAATACTCTTCTGTAATTCTCTATAGATTGACTGCACAGTCAATAGTTTTTTTAAAAATCGCCATCTTTAATGCTGAACATGTTTTTACAACTCAGATCCCTACCTGTTTTTGTCCCTTATCCTTTTTCTATGTTTACTCTATCAAGTAATAGTATGAATAACCACTAAACTCCCTTGGTCTTAGATAAAAGCAAAGTATACCTACTTTATTTCTTCTCTACCACACTCTCTATATCAATCTATCACAGCATCTTGTATATTTTACCTTGATCTAGTACAAATCTACTACTCTGTTTCTACTAGTGTACCAAAAAGAACTGGTTGTTAATGAAAATTTTCAGGACGTATCATATAAACAAAAGCCAATGGTAATGAAAGAAGAAGTTCAAGCTTCACTGAAGGCATTAACAAAAGATATAGCCCCAGAAATCAAGGGAATACCAATTGACTTGTTTCAACTAACAGAAGCAGCCCTGGGTATGCTCACCAGTCAATGTCAGGAAATTTGGAGGACAGTTGCTTGGCTGACTGACTGGGAGAGATCTGTATTTGTTCTCATTCCCAAGAAAGGTGCTCTACAAGAATGTGGACATTATCAAACAATATCGTTAATATTACATGCAAGCAAAATATTGCTGAAGATTATTAAAAAATGGCTAAACCAGAGCATTGGAAAAAAACCCCATGAGGCTATGGTACCAGGGATATAACTGTTGATGCCAAATGGATCCTGGCTGAAAGCAGAGAATACCAGAAGAATGTCTATTTGTGTTATATTGACTATGCAAAAGCAGTTGCCTGTGTGGTTCAGAACAAACTATGTCTAACATCGAAAAGAATGAGGATTCCAGAACAATAATTATATTCATATGAAACCAATACCTAGACAAAAAAGCTATTGTCTGAACAGAACAACAGAACATTGCATGGTTTATAATCAGGAAAGATGTACATCAAGGTTGTATCCTTTCTTGGTATCAATTCAATCTGTATGTTGAGCAATAATCCGTGAAGCTGGCCTATATTAAGGGGAATGTGGCATCAGAACTGGAGGAAGACTCATAAAATAACCTGCGCTATGACACAACCTTGCTTGCTAAAACTGAAGAGGACCTAAAATACTTACTTCAGAGAATCAAAGACGTCAATTTGGATTGCTTTTCAACATCAAGAAGACAAAAATCCTTACCACTGGACAGGTAGGCAACTCATGATAAAAGAACAAACAGTTGAAATTGTCAATTATTTTATCTTACTTGAATCCACAATCAACATCCTTGATATCAGCAGTCAAGAAACATAATGTATTGGAAAGTCTGCTGTCAGAGACCTCTCCAAATTATTGAGGAGCAATGATATCAGTTTGAGGACTAACGTGTGCTTGATCCAGTGCTTGATACAAGCGCTTGCTATGCATCTAAGAGCAGAACCATGAAGAAGGATTACAAAAGAAGAATTGGTGCCTTCAAGCTGTGGTGTTGGAGAATAGCACTGAATATTCCATGGACTGTAAAAAATGTAAACTGCTATGTCCTGGGAAAAGTGCAACCAGAGTGCTCCAAGGAGGCAAGGATGGTAAAACTTCATCTCACATGTTTTGGGCATGTTGCTAGGCGAGGCTATTCCTTGGAAAGGGATATCATCTACACTCTTCTAATAACAAACTTCCATTTGTCACATTCCTTATGCTTTATTTTAAATGTGTGATCTGTTTTCAGACATTTACATGTTTACTTTCACACATTTATGTGTGTTTTATAATTCTCTCTGACATATATTATTATCCTGTTTTCTATAAAGAATAATCTACAAATACCTTTGAAGGTACAAATATCTTCAAGTGTATCACTCTAGTATTTTCTAAGTGTTTGCGTGAATAGCCAGAGGAGACAAACGAGCCTTGATGTGTTGGATTATGTGCTGGTCTGCTGACTGAATGGTGAGTTGGATAGATCAGCCAGCAGTGTGTTAAGAGAAGACTAGGACCTTAGTCTCCCATTCCTAGTTTTCCTGAGGACCTCTTGATTACTAATGCAATTATTTGCCAAGTGCTGCTCTTAACTATTTTTAATTCTCATAAATTATCTTAGATAATTTAGTTAAGGCATAGACTTTTATTCTGTAAATACTAGAAATTTATTTCCCTATAGTTCCAGAGGTTAGAAGTGCAAATCCAAAGTGTTGACTCTAGAATTATGTTTTGTCTGCTGGTTCTGGGGGCTAGTACCTGAATCTTTCAACTTCTGGAAATCTGGTGTTTAAATATACTTTTTATATTTACCATAGCTCTCACAGATTGTGGCTTATTGTATTAATGGCTGGGGAATAATACCATTACATATCACAAAGGATGGAACTGGGGAAAATACAGAAATGTGGGAGAAAATAGAAATTCAATTCATCACCAGAGGCAAGATAAATATTTTTGTTCGCACTACTTGGCTTTATCTATGATGAAACAATCCTAACAGACAGGTGGTGGCGCTGCAGGATAAGATGGTAAGATTTTTGCAGCGCTGCAAATACTTCGTTCCATTGACCAATGCCACCTAACCTGCCGGAAACAAAGAAGGAAAAACCCCAACAAAACAGGCTTTCAAGAGAAAGGTACCGAGTCAATTACAGCTCCCCCTGTCCGGAATAAGAGCTTATAGAGCTTCTAGGATCCAGGCTGAAAGGTGAAAGAAGCAAATTTCTGAGCTGTGTGAGATAGAGTTGAAGCATTTCTGCAGAAAGACGTTTGCCACCGGAGCCATGAGGACCCAGGAGGGGAGCGCACGGCAGAAAAGGCAAGTGCTGCTTTTCTTTGTTTTCCTGGGAGGGTCCTTAGTGGATGCTGAGACCCGGCGCTATTCAGTGGCGGAAGAAATGGAGATTGGCTCCTTTATGGGCAATGTGGTGGAAGATATGGGATGGAATGTGGACGACTTGGCTGCTCGGGGGCCCAGAGTGATCTTTGATGACTATATGCCCCATTTGCGGTTGGATCCACAGACGGGCAACTTGTTCATAAACGAGCGCCTGGACCGAGAGGCACTTTGCGATCTCGCTGAGCCGTGTGTATTGCATTTCCAAGTGTTATTTGAGAATCCTTTGGAATTTTTTCGGGCTGAGCTTTGGGTCAAAGACATAAATGATCACACTCCTACATTCATAGATAAGCATATACTCCTGAAAATTCCAGAAAATACCATCCCAGGAACTTCATTTCAAATCGATAATGCTCAGGACTCGGATGTAGGAAAGAATGGCATCCAAAACTACACAATCGGTTCCAATCCTTATTTCCGCCTTAGATTACAAAACAGTGGTGAGGGCAGAAAACTCCCAGAACTCGTGTTGGACCAGGCTCTGGACAGAGAACAGGAGCCTGAGCTGAGGTTCACCCTCACCGCGTTGGACGGTGGAGCTCCGCCCAGGTCTGGGTCCACACTGATTCGTATTGTGATCCTGGACGTCAATGACAACATCCCCCAGTTCGAGAAGCCGGTCTATGAGGTCCAGGTGCCAGAAAACAGTCCTCTGGATTCCTTGGTCATCGCTGTATCGGCTATAGATTTAGATGTAGGAACAAACGGAGAACTCACTTACTCATTTTCCCAAGCCTCTAGAGATGTACGAAAAACATTTGACATTCATCCAATTTCAGGTGAAGTTCACTTAAAAGCACTTCTGGATTTCGAGTTAGTGCAATCTTACACAATAAATATTCAAGCCATTGACGGTGGAGGCCTTTCTGGAAAATCAGCCATTCTAGTTCGGGTTGTTGATGTGAACGACAACCCACCGGAAATAATCATGACATCTCTAACTAGTCCCATACCCGAAAACTCCCCTCCTGAGACCGTGGTCGCGGTTTTCCGAGTAAGAGACAAAGACACTGGGGACAATGGGAGTATGGTTTGCTCAATTCAGGACAATCATCCCTTTCTCTTGAAGCCTACCTTCAAGAACTTCTACACCCTAGTAACAGAGCGTCCACTGGACAGAGAGATCAGTACAGACTACAACATCACCATCACCGTCAGTGACTTGGGCACCCCCAGGCTGAAAACCGAGCACAAGATAACCGTGCTGGTCTCCGACGTGAATGACAACGCGCCCACCTTCTCCCAAGCCTCCTATACCCTGTTCATCCGCGAGAACAACAGCCCCGCCCTGCACATGGGCACCATCAGCGCCACAGACAGAGACTCAGGAGCCAATGGCCAGGTCACCTACTCGCTGCTGCCGCCCCACGACCCGCACCTGGCCCTGGCCTCCCTGGTGTCCATCAACGCGGACAATGGCCATCTGTTCGCGGTGAGGTCGCTGGACTACGAGGCCCTGCGAGCCTTCGAGTTCCGCGTGGGCGCCACGGACGCGGGCTCCCCCGCGCTGAGCAGCGAGGCGCTGGTGCGCGTGGTGGTCATGGACGACAATGACAACGCGCCCTTCGTGCTGT
>NW_006399845.1:9445285-9492274 GCF_000299155.1 Elephantulus edwardii | reverse complement strand
ACAATGGGGAGCCGCCCCTGTCTGTCACCGTCACGCTGCACGTGCTCCTGGTGGATGGCTTCTCTCAGCCCTACCTGCCTCTGCCTGAGGTGGCCCCTGAGGAGCCGCAAGCTGACTCCCTCACTGTCTACTTGGTCATCGCACTGGCCTCGGTCTCCTCGCTCTTCCTCTTCTCTGTGGTCCTTTTTGTCACCCTGAGGCTGTGCAGGAGGAGCCGGGCATCTTCGGTGAATCGCTTCTCAGTACCTCAAGGTCACTTTCCCGGCCACTTGGTGGACTTGAGCGCCACCAGAACTCTGTCTCAGAGCTACCAATATGAGGTGTGTCTGACGGGAGGTTCTGGGACAAATGAATTCAAGTTCTTGAAGCCAATTATTCCCAACCTTGAACCCCAGGACACTGAAAGGGAAATGGAGGAAAGATCTACTTTTCTTAACGGCTTAGGGTTCAGTTAGGATTCTGATTATGATGCAACTTTGAAATTTTATTCCTTGTACTTTTTTTGGGGGGGGGTCATTTTATCTCAGACTTTAAAAAAAATCAGTGTGTAATTTTAGCCTCTCTTTTCTTCTCTTCTTCATATTACCTTTGTAAAGATAGAAAGCGTAGTATCTGTTCTCCTACTGACCGCAATTCATTTATTTACATTTGTAGCATTTTCCCATCAAGCTTAACTACACACTGATTCAGTCATGGTCCTTAAATGCTCTGGCTCTACATTCTGCTGAAAAAAAATTAATCTGTTTTATAATTGTTGAGAATAGGCATGTTTGATATTATTTAGAAAATGTATGCAATGAATACAAATATAAGTACTTTACTATTAGGTCAGGTTAGGAGCCCAATGCACAATGATTAAAGTGTTCAGGTACCAACTGAAAGGTCAGCATTTCAAACCCATGTGCCCTCTCGAGGAAAAGTTGGCAGTTTGCTTCCCTAAAGATTTACAACCATTGAAGGCCCCACAGTACATTTCTCATCTGCCTTTACGGTTATTATTAGAATCTATGCAATGGCTCAGCTATTCTCTGGTAAGACTGGTTTAAGAAACAGTATCTCGCTTAGGTTTTGCCATTTAGCCATTGTAATTAAGTACATTGATCAATGGAAATGTTATACAACAAAATGTCTATGAATGATTACATGAAAAGCCAATGATTTGTAAACCTTAAAAAATTTTTTAAAGATGTAATCAACCCATTCTACTTTTTTGCCAAATATTCCAAGTAATTTTTCTGCATTTCAGTCTTTTTATTTTTTTTTCCATAAGTACTTGTAAGCAGAGTTGTGCAGAATAATGCTGGGCCCATAAATATTTGTAGACTACATTTATTGCTGATAATCTTTTCTTAACTCAAATTCTTGTTTAGACACTTACACTGTATCTCCAGCCCTCATTTCTTTCTTGTCTGAGAACTTCCTTGTACAACTCACTACATAGTGTATGTGCCTCTCTTGGCCTTTTTAAAAAATTTGTCTAGTCATAGGCATTTGAGGAAAGCTGGAAAAATCACATTGTTATAGCCCCTGGATTTGCAGTTAAAATATAATTCACCTATTTTCTCCCTTTCTTGCTTACTTATAACTAGGAAATTAATGTTAAGTATAGTCTAAAGTGACCATGTTTGTGTAGACTGGGAGTAAAACATAGCATCTAATGAAGGAGGGAGGAAGGGAAGAAGAAAGGGAAAAGAGAGACGGAATAAGGAAGTGGAAGCAGGAGATTAGAATACAGTGGATATAGCTCTAGTCCCTACTGTATCCTCAATGCATTGTTGTTCTTGGATTCTATAAAAAGATTCACATGTCCTAATGATAAAAGTCCTTTCTCTAAACTACTGGAAAGTGGCGGTTTTCCAACCAAAAGAGACTTTCCAGGTACTTAAAGAGTACTTAGGAAGCTCTGGTGGCCTAGTTGCAAGAAGCTGCGCTGCAGTCCCGAGTGTGCATGGTTCAAATCCACCAGATGCTCCTCTGGAGAAGGAGGGGCAGTCTCCTCTCCTGTGCCAGTTGGATCTGATTCGACAGCTCACAACAAGTTAAAGGAGGGGCAGTCTCCTCTCCTGTGCCAGTTGGATCTGATTCGACAGCTCACAACAAGTTAAAAACAAAACAAAAACTCCCGCGAACACTCAGAATGCATCATTAATTTTTTTTTCCGTAACAAAGGTGTGGCATACTTCTCATTACAGGTTATATTTACCAGATCATGGCAAGTTTTTTAACTCCCAACAGTAGAATTCTAGTGGACCCAGCTAAACAAGTGTGCCATCATTTGTGCAAATCCTTATAGACCCAGCCATCATTTGTGCATATCCTTATAGACCCAGCTTGGTCCTTCTCCAGTGTCTTCTCTTGGAGTTGTATCTGATTTTGTTGCTAGTTTTCATTAGAATCCATTGGGGAATGGGACGATTCTGCTTTTGCTTCTTGGCCAACACACTCTTGATCCTGAAAGTCTTATGAGAAGGCATATTGAAGATGGGAAGCTGTTGTGCTCAACACGATCTGGAAGAAATTAATGTTCAGCATATAAATGTATGATATTAAAGATAAGTTATCTGTACCAAAAGCTTTTGTTTGAGATTAATTTATGTAAGTAATGGAGTCTTTTAAAAGATAAATGCTACAACAAATTTTATGGACTATCTTATTAACTGGGTTTCGTCTATTGTTATATTTTTATTTGCCCAGAAATATTTAAAAATAACATAGAAATTTGAGATATCTTCACTTTTTCTCAGAATTATATCCTCATAAGAGAACATAACACAAAATAAAACAGAGGAGTTAGAATTTATTTGACAGCGGTAATTTTGTGTATTTTTGTTGTTACTAATAAAACTGAACCCATAGAAAAATAATTCTTATAAACTTGACCCATGTTACATTTTCCTAGCTAGCCAGGTTAGTTGGTATGTTAGAATACTTTGGGTAAAGACTAATTGAGTTGAAGAAATTGCAAATACCCACCCAACTTTATGCAACTACCTGACAAAAGTGTCCCCTTCCTTAGGAGTAAAAGATCCTCAGTCCCATGTAAGATGCACGCACTTGGTATAAAAATATATTAATAACCTAAATGTATGGACAATTGAGGACATAAGCCCATTTAAAGAGTTCACTCTATTATGGATCTGTAAATTTCTTGCTGAAATAGAGTTGAGATGTTTAATGGTTGAAAATAAGTTTAACCTGCTACTTCAGATTAATCTCCCATATTTTCTTCTGCATTTTACTCTTTATTTTCATTTAATTCTTTATCTTTACAATCTTGTTTGTTCCCCTTTTCAAGATCTCAGTTAATCTCTACTTCAACGTGTATACATCTTTAATAATGAATGCAAATGTTCTTTACTAATAGAAGTTGATATAATATGCTCATAGAAATACAAAGGAATTTTCCTTAGACAATATCTACAAGTAAATTACAACTTCATGAACTTCTGTTGTGAGTAGAGCATGACTCATAGCGACTCTATGAACAAAAGACCTAATACTTTTCTATAGCTACTGTTGTTTGTCCAAGTTCAGAGTTTCCACAGACATGTGCTTTAGGAAGTGGATGCCACTCCTGTTATTTTCACAATAATCCAGTTCTAGTAGATCTATCACTTAAATTTATACTCCCAAAATATGTAATTCAGTCTCTTCACTCCCCACAGCCGTGGGTTAAGTTTAAAGATATATTCTTTCGTTAGGAATAGACTGGCGGCTACATACCTTGTTTGTTTAGTGTCCCCACTGTCCCTCCACATCACTCAGTACACAGTAGATACTGTGCTCTAAGCCTCAAGAAGGCAGACCGGATTTTTATTTCCAGCACTTAGCACAGTGCCCAACATGTCAATATTTGTTGGATAAACAAACAAATTAAAAATAAAGCATTTGATCCCATTTCACGTTCACAGTCTTACAAGAAACGTTAATTACCACTTTTATTTGTAAAACACCCCCACATTATCATTGGGGTTTTGTCCCAAATCTCAGGAAGTGAAACACGGTTTTGTAGCATTGTATAGAAAACTTGGTTTAACACAACACATGGTGGCGCTGCAAGCTAAGGATGCGGAAAACAGGTCGGCAGATAATCCATACTAAAAAGAAGAGGCTTTCTTAATTGAACTGTATTACTGCGAAGATTCGTTGTCGGACACATCTACATTCCGGAGCAAATAGTTAGTAGATCCAATAGACACCTGGCCCCGAAGCTGTGAGACTTTACAGCACGAAACGTTTTGGAGTTGGCAAAATGGAGGCAAAGTCGGAGCATTTCCCTAGACTGAGGCAAGTTCTGCTTCTCTTTGTTTTCCTGGTTCATACTTGCGCGGAGAGGGGAGACTATATTGTGGTAGAAGAAACAGAGAGCGGTTCTTTTGTGGCCAACCTAGCAAAGGACCTAGAACTAGGGACAAGAGAGTTGTCCTTGCGGGGGGCGCGGGTCATTTCTAAGGATAATAAAAACCACTTTAAGCTGGACATTCAGACAGGAGATTTGCAAGTAAATGAGAAACCTGACCGGGAAGAACTGTGTGGCCCCATTCAGCCTTGTGTGCTGCAATTCCAAATGTTACTAGAAGAACCTTTAGAGGTGTATAGGTTTAACATTTTGGTGACTGATATAAATGACAATGCCCCTGTGTTCCCAGAAGCAGAAATGATTTTGAAAATTTTGGAAAGCAGTCTTCCAGGGTCTGCATTTCCCCTGAAGAATGCACAAGATTTAGACATAGGAATCAATGACATTCAAAACTACACCATCTACCCTAATTCTCATTTCCATGTTCTCACTCATAATGGCAGCGAGGGCAGAAAATACCCTGAGCTGGTGCTTGACAAATCCCTGGATCGCGAGGAGCAGCCCAGGCTCAGATTAACGCTCATGGCAGTAGATGGTGGGGTTCCTCCAAAGACTGGCACTGCTCTGGTCCTCATTGATGTCTTAGACATCAATGACAATGCACCTGAGTTTGCTCAGCCCTTCTCTCGTGTACAGATCGCAGAAAACAGCCCACTTGGATCCCTTATTGTCACTGTCTCTGCCAGAGATTTAGACACAGGAACAAATGGTGAAATAGTCTACTCATTTTTTTATGGTGATGAAGAGATTGCTAAAACATTTGCAGTTAATGAACGCACTGGAGAAATAAAAATAATCAAGACTCTAGACTATGAAAAGATTGTTTCATATGAGGTAAACATTAAGGCCTCTGATGGGGCAGGTCTTTCTGGAAAGTGTACTGTCATCGTAGAAGTACTGGATATAAACGACAATACTCCAGAACTGATCATGGCTTCCGTTATTAGTCCCATCCCGGAAAATTCCCCGGAGACCACAGTAGCTCTTTTCAGTATTCAAGATCGAGACTCTGGCGAAAATGGAAGAATGGTTTGTTCTATCCAAGAAGATGTTCCATTCACGCTGAAACCCACCATTGAAAACTTCTACAAGTTGGTGACAGATGGAGCTCTGGACAGAGAAACCAGAGCTGAATACAATATTACCATAAGAGTCACCGATTTGGGGTCCCCAAGACTCAAAACTGAACACACAATAATCATACTTGTCTCCGACGTGAATGACAACGCGCCCGCCTTCTCCCAAGCCTCCTACACCCTGTTCATCCGCGAGAACAACAGCCCCGCCCTGCACATGGGCACCATCAGCGCCACAGACAGAGACTCAGGAGCCAACGCCCAGGTCACCTACTCGCTGCTGCCGCCCCACGACCCGCACCTGGCCCTGGCCTCCCTGGTGTCCATCAACGCGGACAATGGCCACCTGTTCGCGGTGAGGTCGCTGGACTACGAGGCCCTGCGAGCCTTCGAGTTCCGCGTGGGCGCCACGGACGCGGGCTCCCCCGCGCTGAGCAGCGAGGCGCTGGTGCGCGTGGTGGTCATGGACGACAATGACAATGCGCCCTTCGTGCTGTACCCCATGCAGAACGGCTCTGCGCCCTGCACCGAGCTGGTGCCCAGGGCGGCCGAGGCGGGCTACCTGGTCACCAAGGTGGTGGCGGTGGACAGCGACTCTGGCCAGAACGCCTGGCTGTCCTACCAGCTGCTCAAGGCCACAGAGCCCGGGCTGTTCAGCGTGTGGGCGCACAATGGCGAGGTGCGCACGGCCAGGCTGCTGAGCGAGCGCGAGGCACCCAAGCACAGGCTCCTGGTGTTGGTCAAGGACAATGGGGAGCCGCCCCTGTCTGTCACCGTCACGCTGCACGTGCTCCTGGTGGATGGCTTCTCTCAGCCCTACCTGCCTCTGCCTGAGGTGGCCTCTGAGGAGCCGCACGCTGACTCCCTCACTGTCTACTTGGTCATCGCGCTGGCCTCGGTCTCCTCGCTCTTCCTCTTCTCTGTGCTCATGTTTGTCGCTATGAAGTTGTGCAGGAGGAATAGAACAGTATTTGAGGGTCGCTATTCATTGCCTGAGGGTCACTTTCCAGGCCACTTGGTGGACATCAGTGGCACTGGGACCCTGTCCCAAAACTACCAGTATGAAGTCTATCTGGCAGGAAGTTCTGCAACAAGCGAGTTCAAGTTCCAGAGGGCTTTAAATGATATGGAAGGAAATGCCAACTTGGGAAATGATTTTGGATTCAATTAAGATTCAACTGGCTTTTTAGAGCATTCAGCATGAATATTTTAAATATATTATGCCTACATTACCTATTTAGAATCATATAAAATATGATTTTTGGAAACTTTCCTTTCCCAAGCCCAAGTAGAAAATCTTGAGTACTGTATAACATTATATTTATCACCTTTTTGTTATTTCATTTTGCTGCAGACAACAGACCTTTCAACTTCTTTATTGAAGTCTTGATTTTTTTTATGCAATTAATCAACTGTACAATTTAAATTCTACTGAAGGTTGGAGCAATCCCTTTCTCTGTAGTATTCGTTGACAAAATTTTTCTAAATTTTGGATTTCTGTATTTACTTAGCAGTGAAGCATGATATAAATATAATGAATGCCTTCCAATTAAATTGTGCTTATTCTGTGAGTTTTATGAGGGTTCTGAAAAAATTGCATTATTTTGCTCCACAGCAAAATCTTACATATAAGATTATAGTTTCTCCTATACTTATAAACTTCATTTTCTATTTATATCAGTCTTCAGTATATAGATTATTAATAATTATTGACAAATAATTGCATATGCCAAGATTTTTTAAAAAATTATTTCCCTAAAAAAAAATAAATTATTCCCCTCCCAACCTCCCATCCTCATCTGTCTAGCTTTCCTCTCTTTTCCTAAAGACTACTTCTCTCTTAACACAATCAGATAAGGTAACAGGAACCAATTATCTAATCTGGGCTGATGCAATTCTGTTTAAAAAAAATTGCTTTAGAAGCCAAATACAATATATTCTGTTAGCAATTTAGCTAGAAGGTAATATGGCTTGGCTAAGTGTATAGAAATAAACACAGAAGTTAGCCCACTGAAGAGACAAGAATGAAGGAAATAGCAGAAAAGAAGCAGAGTCCAAGAGGATAATTTTGTTGTAAATATTCCTGTTATAGTCTGTAATCTCCCAGCTCTACTGTCTTGGGTTTTTATAAACTCATATATACTGTATTAATTAATTTTCTTCTAATTAAGATAGCTAAGTGGGTTGTTGTTTGGGTTGGTTTGTTTTTTTTTTGGTGGTTGTTGTTGCCAAAACCATTTTAAAATATTCTTGCATGGATTCAGAAGGAGCTCTAGTGTCCTAGTGGTAAGAAACAGCTGCAATTCTGAAGGTACATGGTTCAAATTCAGTAGCTGCTTTTTGGGAGAAGGATGAACAATCTCCTAAGTGATTAACTGCCTCTGAAATCTCACTGGAGGGTGAGCTATGGAGTGGTTCTTAGGGCACACACAATAGTTAATTCAAATTTGATTTTGGGTTTGGTCTCAGGGCACACAACAACAATTAATTAATTAATTAATTAATGCATGCTTACAACCTTTGATAACACCCTCAAGGGTCACCTATGAGTCAGTTCTGACTCAACAATAATAAGACCAGATGACAAAAAAAATCCTTTTGCTTAATGAGAGCCAGAGGGAGTACTTTGCCATTTAATGAAGAAAAAAAAAAAAGACAACAAAACATTTTAGGTCTTTCTGAGCTTTTTAAATTACCACTCAATAAGCATAGAAAGTAGTTATTTGAAAGCATACTATCCTGCAGGGTTCCCCCCTCCCCCAGCTCATACAATGAACTGCAAAAGAGGACACTTCTACAATAAAAAAGAGTGACTTCATTTGACAGACTCTGAAAATGAAATGTAATTTATTAACAGATCTATCCAACAAATACTTGTTGGTTGTCTATTATTACTAGTCATTAGTCTAGATAATGGGGATGCAACAGTAAGGAAAATAATGTTCTCAAACACATAAGTGACACAAAAAATAAACAAATATACACACACACACACACACACACACACACATATAAGATGTCAGATGGTAATAAATGATAGATACCATGGCAGGATAAGAGAGAAAGGAAGTGCATGTATATATTTTTCCATAGTTAAAAAAATTCATAAAACCAATACTTTCTGATCTATGTAGAAAAGGTATCATAAACTGAGATGTATCTTTTTAACACATTTAAGCCAACACATAGTACACAGCTATTAATAAATCACATCTTACTTTCAAAGTCTAAGAAATGGAGTCTCTCTTCCTACTGTAGAAGTCTTCTCTTTTGCTGGGGTCTTATTTCATCACATGAACTGAAAAAAAAAAAACAGGACAGCATGTTCTTAAGTAGCACACAGGCTGCTTAGAATGTGAATGAGAAAACTCTATTAACGCCACACACGTGAATCTAAAGGAATTCATCCATTTTGCTGAAAACATTTAAAGAACTTTCATGGATTTATGTTATCACCATTCTTACAAAAGGACTGATTACTACTATGTCTCCTTCAGGCCACCTTCTCATACTACAAGCGATACAAAATAGGAAATGTTACTGATTATTCACTAACGTGTTGCAAGACCTAACATGCACAGGTCATTAATAACTCATTGAATGAACTAATGAATCATAATCGCATGGTTTATGCTTAAAACACACCTTAAAACAATTTCCAAACTCTTTAGTAGCAGAATATATACACTTATACTGTTTCTGTATACATTACATACATATTGTAGTTGTTGTGTACCATCGAGTTAGAACTGACCCATAGCTAACACTCCGGCGGGTCTTCAGAGGCAGTTAGTCGCACAGGAGGAGATTACGCAGCCTTCTCCCGAGAAGCAGCTGGGAGCCTCGAACAGCATGCCTTTGGGATTGCAGTGCGGCTTTTTGGCACTAGGCCACCATAGAGACTAGAATAATTGCAGCAATTCTTCACATAGCAAAGACAACTCCTAGTGCTGTTGAAGGCTAAAACAAACAGAAAGCCAACCATGCCACAAACTTTACCTGGATCTCCTTTCAAAGAGAAAAGACTGTAAGCAGAGCTCAAGACCTGTAAGTCTTATGAGAGTAGTTGGATGTTATCACGATTTCAAGGAAGGCTGTACAACGGACTGACCCGTCGCGGTCTCAGTCCCTTTCCCTTTCCCGCGGCGGAACTGGTTCCGGTTCATCCGAAGGCGGTTGCGAAAGTAATCGTGGAGGCGGCGTGGGGGGCGGGGATTCCTAAACAAAGGTAAGTACTAAGGATATTTCACTTGCTGGGAGTATCTCTGGCGGGATGGGAGGTCCTATGTTACTCCCTGCTGCTGAAAAGAGGGAGGGCTCCTTTGTAGCCAACCCGGTCGCGGGAAGTCGCAGAGCTGCACGGGAAGCTCGAGTGGTTTCTGAGGGTAGAAATGCTTACATAAAGCTTGACCTGCAGACCAGGAAGTTGATATCAAATGAGAAATTGGACCAGGAGGAGTTGTGCGCCCCCACCGAACCCTGTAATGTATTTCCGAGTGTTATTGAAAAAAAATTACTGACCGTGTTTCACTGACCTGTTGGCAAGAGACACAAGTGATTGTTCTCCCGAGTTTTCGAGAAGAGAAATGACCCTAAAAATCCCAGTATACAGTATACAGTATACCCAATATGAGGCAATATTTCCTCTGAAAAAAAAAAGCCGAGGACTTGGGTGTGGGCAACAACAATGTCCAAAAAGATCATCTTAGTCTCAGTTCTTATTTCCATGTTTCCGCCTTCCAGAAGGGGATAGATGGCAGGAAATAACCTGAGCTGGTGCTGCATAAGAAACCCAAAGAGCAGTCTGAGTTCAGAATAGCAATCACAGCTCTAGATGGCGGCTCTCCGCCCAAATCTGAACCAAATCTTGGTTTTGGACGTCAGTGACAATGCCCAGACAGCCCCAAGGCTCTTTAGTTGTCCAAGTCTCCCCTAAGGGTTGGTACACTGGAACTAATGAAGAAATATCATACTCACTTTGCTCTAGCAAAACTCTTGCGCTAAACTATCTTTCCAGAGAAGTTTGACTGATTGAAAACTTAGATTTTGAGGCAATATCCTTATATGAGCTGGATATAGGGGCATCTGGGCTTCCTGGGTAATGCTGTCTCCATTAAGGTGGCAGATGTCAATGATAACTCCCCCAAACTGACTGCTTCATCACTTACGAGCCCTAATCCCTTAACTCTATTATTCCCTAACCCTAATGTAAAAATTCCACAGAGACAGAAGTGGCACTGTTTAGAATTTGAGATGGCACCTCTGGAGACAACAAAAGATTTGTTCCATTGAGGGCAATCTCCCTTCTAAAGCCATCTGCCAAGAATTTCGACACTATCCTAGCAGTAGGGCACTGGATAGAGAAAGCAGAGCTGAGCATAGTATCACCATCATTGTCATTGATTTGAGATTTCCCAGGCTGAAAACTGAGCATATAATAACAGAACTGGTGTTCGACTCAGTGATAATGTATTTACTTTCACCCAAGAAGCTGCGCTGCAATCACAAAGGCATGCAGTTCAAGGCCACCTGCTGATCTGTGGGAGAAAGAGGCTCAATCTTCTCCCGTTAAGAGTAACTGCCTCTGAAAACCAGCTGAAGAGTCAGCTATGCCTCGGTTCTAACTTGACGGTACACAACAACAACTTTCACCCAAACCTCCTACATCAGCCCTGCCCTGCACATGGGCACCATTAGCACCACACACAAAGATTCAGATCCCAACACCCAGATTAATTACTACTGCTGACCCAGAACCCCCACCTCTCTCTCGCTCAGCTCCTTGGTCTCTTTCAGCGGCAATAATGGACACTTGTTCGCTGTCAGATGGCTGGACTATGAGGCCCTGGAGCCTTGAATTCCACATGGGGTTCCCCCTGCCATGAGCAGCGAGGCCTAGTGGGCATGGTGATCGTGGACGACAATGACAACACGCCCTTCCTGCTGTTCCTAATGCAGAATGGCTCTGTGCCCTGCACTGAGCTGGTGCCCAGGGTGGCCGAGGCAGGCTACCTGGTGACCAAAGTGATGGTGGTGAACAAAGCCCTGGCTGTTCAGCATGTGGGCACACAGTGGTGAGGTGCGCACTGCCAGGTTGCAGAGCAAGCGCAGAGTGCCCAAGCACAGACTCATAGTGCTAGTCAAGGAAACTGGAGAGCTGCCACTGTCTGTCACTGTCAGGCTGCGGGTGCTCTTTCTGGTGGATGGCTTCACACAGCCCTACATGCTGCTTCCCGCAGTGGCCATGGATGAGGATCAATCTGACTCCCTGTCTACTTGGTTATTGAGTTGGAATGCGTCTCATCACTCTAATCTCTTTGCTCTTGTTTATTGTGGTGCAGTTGCAGAAGGAACAGGGCCACCTCAGTAAGTTGCTTTTCAGTGATTAAGGGCCACTTGGTGCCCGTGAGCAGCACAGGGACCCTGACCATAGATACCAGTACAAGGTTATGGGAGAATCTGCGCGTTGTAAATTAAAATTCTTGACGCCTATCTTCTAACGGGGATTCTGACAGGAAAACAGGGAAATTCCAATTTTCAGAATAGTTTTGGTCTCTGAAACATCCCATTGACTGTATTAATTTTGAGTCCTTGCCTATCTTTATTCCTCTTTTTAAACCATGTAATAATCTTTAATTCCACTTTCTCAGCTATATTTATTGTTACTGTTACTCATGGTTTTATTGCCTGGGTAGTTCTACAATATTTTTTCAGTTACTGATTTCCTGGTAAATATTTTACCATGAAATTTCATAGTTCATATTTAATTAGTTTTTTAATACTCATCCTTGAAGGAAAACATGACTTGAAACCTCTTGCAAAGCATACTTATAATTTTAAAAAAGCATATTCCTACTATTTAGAGATCACATAGGAATTTCTTTAATCTTCATTTTTGTTTTTAATGTTCATAGTCTTTTTGTTCTTTTCAAAGGCAAGGCTTTTCTGTACCTTTTCAGCCTGCAGTGCAACAATACATATTTATCCATAGCTAATTTCTCCTGAATATCTTATTTTACATTTTTGTTTTTCCAAAGGAAACAATATGTATCTTTCAATGTATTAATTTTATTAAACAATTCCCAACCTGTGATTATTCCATACAATATGGAAAAGTTTCAATCTTTACTGCATTTATCATGATTTTGTCCATAGGTCCAGTGGTGAGAATTTTTGTTTTCTTGACCTTGAGATGCAGTTCATATTGAAGGCTGTAGTCTTTGATCTTCTGCAGCTAGCACTTCAGGTTCTCCTCACTTTCAGTGATCAATGTTGTCAGCAATCTTCTCATCAGCATAACAAAGGTTATTGATGAGTCTTCCTCCAGTCCTGAGGCCATATTCTTCTTTGTAGAATCCAGCTTCTCGAATAATTTACTCAGCATACATATTGAATAGGTGTGGGGAAAGGATACAACTCTGACACATACCTTTTAAATTTCAAACCATTTAGTATTCCCTTGTTCTGTTTGCATAATAGCCTTTAGGTCTAGCTGTAGGTTTCTCATAAGCACAATGAAGTATTCTGGGATTCCCATGGAGAAAAATTGAAACTGTCAGCTACTTCATCTTACCTGGATTCACAACCAATACACGTGGTATCAGCAGTCAGGAGATCAGGAGATGTAGACCACTTACAAAGTCTGAGTTAGGGACCTCTCTAGATTATTGAGGAGCAATGATGTTAGTTTGAGGACTAAGGTATGCATGATGCAGGCCATGATCTTCTCAATCACTACTGTGATGCTGAGAGCTGGACAGTGACCGAGGATGACAGAAGAAGAATTGATGCTTTTTTTTAAATTTTATTTTTTTTATTTTATTATTTTTGTGTGCGTGTACCGTCAAATCAGATCTGACTGGTACAGGGGGAGATTGCCCCTCCTTCCCCGGCAGAGCATCTGGTGGATTCGAACTGTGCACCTCTGGGATTATAGTTGCAGCTTCTTGCCACTAGGCCACCAGAGCTCCCCTGAATTGATGCTTTTGAACTGTGGTGTTGGAGAAGAGTACTGAATATCTTATGGGTGGACTACCACAAAAACAAACAAGATATGTCTTGGTGAGGTTCAGCCAAGAGTACTCCTTGGAAGCAAAGATGATAAAACTCCGTATCACATACTTTGGACTTGTTGCTAAGAGACATGATAAAACTCCATATCACATACTTTGGACTTGTTGCTAAGAGACACTATTCATTGGAGAGGAATATCTTGCCTGGGAAGGGGAAGGGATGACAAATGAAAGGCCCTCAACCAGGTAGATTGACACAGTGACTGCAGCAATAGGGTCAAGTGTGTCAGAGATTGTGAGATGATACAGGATAGGAGAGGGTTCATATTTTTAATATGGTCACCACAAGTCATATTTGACAGCACTTAACAATATCAGCAACAACAATATAGAAAGAGGAACTAAGTTTCATGTGAAATTTGTTCTGATTTTTGCTGCATACCAACTCATAGTTGACCCGCTAGTGGGTTTTCAGAGCTAGTAAACCATACAGGATTAGACTGCCTGTCTTTCTCCCACAGAGCAGCTGGTAAATTTGAACCAGGTTTGGTGGACAGCAACATCAGGTTATACCCCAGAGTTCCAACCTTCTTTTTTTGATAGGCTAGCCCATGGATTTTGGACTTACCTAGCCAGCCCCCATAATTAAATTGTTAATTACTTGCTATCAATATCTGAACATTTATATCCCATTATCCTTTTTTATTGAGCCCTGACTGAAATAGATTTTTTAACATTGGAAGTGGTGCTGCTTTAATAAATACCTAAGAGTGTGGAAGTGATGTTAGAATTGGACAACAGACAGAAACAGAAAGAATTTTCAGATGCATTCTAGAAAAAGCCTAGAATGCTTTTAGTTTTGTTATACAAATAAGAATGTTGACAATTCTGCTAGTGAGGGATTGGAAGCATGAAGCATAGGATGCTGTAATGGCTTGGTGGCAAGGAATTGTACTGCTAATGTGAAGGTGGTGTTGTTGTTGTTGTTTGATGCCGTCGAGTCGTAGACGACTCATAGTGACCCTATGAACGAACAGCCTGAGCACTGTTCATACATAGAGTTTCCAGAGGCAAGCCATTTCGGAAGTGGATGCCGCTCCTGCTCCTGCTACCAGAATGTGAAGGTAGGTTTTTTTTTTTAAATCCACTAGCTACTCCATGAAAGAAGATGGGCATCCTCCTCCTGGTTTGATTTACTGCCTTTGGAAACCTGCTGGAGGATCAGCTCTGGGTCACTTCCAGCTTGATGGTACAGACCAAGAACAACATGAAAAATAGTTGAGAAAATGGTATTTATTGTCTTTAGAAACTAAATCACTGTTAACTGACTGTTGGTAGAAGAAATCTGGATATTAAAGGCATTGCTGGTGGTGAGGGTTCAGAAGGAAATGAGGAACATGTCATTGGAAATAGAAACTAGATGAACAGAAATATGTTCTATTGTGGGGAAAATCTTAGTTTAATTATATCCTACAGTTATGTGGAAAGCAGAAGTTATAAACTATGAACTTGGGTGTTTAGTCAAGGAGATTTCCCTACCGAGTGTTGAAGTTTCGGCCTGGTTTCTTCTTGTTGTTTATAGTAAAATGTGAGAGAGATGGTCCAATAAAATCTAAGTGAAAAAAAAACCAAAAAAACAAAACACAAACCCTTATGGTCTGAGAAATTTTCCGCTTATTTACATTGCAAAATATGTGAAAATAAAAAATATGATGGTAGTAAAGCATAATATGGACATAAAACCAGGAGGATACTGGAAAATCTTTTGCTGGTGTCTCAAAAAAAAAATCACGAGAGCAGAGTACTCAGCCATATTGAAAGTTCTTTGAAGAGATTAACTCAGACATCTCAGCCAAAACCAGGGGTAGAGATGGAATCATCCAGGAAAGAACTGTGTAGGTGCTTTCTGTCTAATGGAGTGAACCCTTGTGACATTCATAGGGGATCCATTCTTAAGTTTCTTAAGAATGTTGTTACCAGAAATACTGTTACTTTGGATTGAAAGAAACAGAGGGTATTCAACAAAACGTCTGTACATCAATAAAAGTAGAGCAAAATGTAGGGGGGAAAAAAGAAACAGAGGGGACATAAAGAAAGAAGGATTTTGTGCCCAATTTCTGTAGGCAAGCAATATATAAAAAGAGCTACACAGTCTCATAAAACCTTGCAACTAGTTGTTTCATGTGATGTAATTATTACCAATGAGTTAAAACTGCAGTTGGGTGATGACCTTTAGACTCTTCTAAAAGCTAGTATGAGGGGGCCTATTCTTTAGGCCTTCCCTCTTTATTCCATTCTTGACTGGGATGAGTTTAGGTGAAAACCTAAATTTGAACAATCTGCCTTGCAACCATAAAGTGAATACTATAAGAAAAAGGTGTTGTTGTTGTTGTTGTTATGTGCCGTCGAGTCGTTTGTGACTCATGGCGACCCTATGTACAACAGCCCTAAACCCTGCTCTATCCTGTGCCAATCGCATTGCCTCTGACACACCCATCCCGATTACCCCAGTCACTGAATCAATCCACCTCATAGAGGGTCTTCCCCTCCTGTGCTGTCCGTCTACTATACCCAGCATGATGTCCCTCTCCAAAGACCTGTCTCTCCTTGCAGCATGTCCAAAGTATGTCAGACGAAGCCCCAGAATCTTTGCCTCCAAGGAGTAGCCTGGTTTAACCCTCTCTAGGATGAATCTGTTTGTTTTCTTGGCAGTCCATGGTACATTCAATACTCTTCTCCAGCACTACAGCTCAAAGGCGTCAATTCTCCTTCTGTCCTCCCTAGTCATTGTCCAGCTCTCTGATGCATAACAAGTGATTGCAAAGACCATGGCCTGTATCAGGCGCACCTTCGTCTCCAAAGAGACACCGTTGCTCTTGAGTACTTCAGAGAGGTCCCTGACAGCAGACTTTCCCATCGCAATACGTTTTTTGATTTCCTGGCTGCTGGTGCCAAGAATGTTGACTGTCGAGCCGAGCAAACTGAAGCTGTGAACAATCTCAGTCTCTTCGCCATCCATCCTGATGCTACCAGTTGGTCCAGTGGTGAGAATCTTTGTCTTCTTGACATTGAGCCTCAGTCCATACTGAAGGCTGCAGTAGATACAGTAAAATAGAAAGATGGAAAGCCTCTGAATTTCTGATAAAATTGTTGAACCATTGCGCTCCAACTAAAATTTCATTATATTAAGTTAAAGCCATTGTATCTTCTTATATTATCCCTTTTGTCTTTCTTTTTGTCCCATATTCTCCCAGAATTTCTGTTGCATGAAATAAACACATTCCTATCTGTTGAATAACTGTAGCTGTGTTTTCTGTTTATTAGAGATTTAGACATATGTATAAATATATTACTGTTGTTGATTGCCATCAAGTTGAGCAAAAATTATAGTGACCCTATGAACAAAAGACCTGAAGTCTTTCTATAAGCATCGTAGCGTATCAAAGTTCATAGAGTTTCCAGAGGCATGTAGTTTAGAAAGTGGATGCCACTCCTGCTTACAAATATAAATATGTTGATATAGACAAATTTCAAGCTGACAGGCTTGAGTAAGTTTTGTTTATAGATTTCTCAATTGATCTCAGGTTGTTTATTTAGGATGTGTAAGATATATGTCAGGGAAGTCGTTTTTCATACCCTTAGATGTTATCAAATGACAGCATTCTGAGATGGTGAAGCTGAATTTATATCTTAATCCTCTTTCAGTTGGGCTAATAGAAAATATATACAATTAACTGAGCCTTAAAAGGAACATCCCTGGCTAATAGCATAAAAATAAATCCTTTTCACTGACCAGAATGCAAAAATAAAATGGAAAAATGCAAGCATACATTTAAATAAGCATTAGTGTCCATTTTGTAGTTGGATTATTGGACTTTTTCTTGTGGAGTCCCTATAGTATTCTGTAAATTTCATTATTAGAGACCTTTGTCTTAGATGTCATTGCCAAATGTTTTTCTCCAGTCAGTTTTTTCTTTTCATCATATATGAAAAACATTTTGTTGTGCATAAGGGCTTAATTTTTAGAAGGTCCCTTTCATTGATGTTATCTTCTACTGTTTGTGCATTTCTGGCTGTATTTGCCAGCCTCTTTACATCATTGGCTAGACCTTCTAAGTTTCATCTGATTTTATATCTTCTGATCTTTGTGGGAAGACCTTCACAGAGGAAGAGATTTGAATGACCAATAGACACATAAAGAAATGCTCAAAATCATTGTCAATAAGAGAGATGCAAATAAAAACCACAGTGAGATATCATCTCACCTCAGTAGCAGGGGCAAAGTGTAGCAGAATAGTAAGCAATGTTAGAGAAGATGTGAAGAGATTGAAACTTTTATACACTGTTAGTGGGATTGTAAAATGGTACAACCATTCTGGAAGGCAGTTTGATGTGTCCTCAGAAAGCTGAAAATAGAGATTCCATATGACCCAACTATACCACTGCTAGGAATATACCCCAAAGAAAACAGAACATTATTCACAATAGCAAAATCATGAAAACTGCTCACATGTCCATCAAACTTCAACTGGATTGAAAAACTGTGGTATAGTCACACGATGGAATACTATGCAGCACTCAGGAGAAATTATTTTGAAAAATACTATATAATGTGGGAGATGCTAGAGAGCATTATGCTGAGTGAACTAACTCAGGTGAATAAGAACAAATACTGTATAAGATCATTACAACCAGTAATATGTGTATGGATATCCAAAGAGGGAAGGGAAGGAGGCAAGGGGACTGAAGGAGGGGAGGGGGATGGGAAATCATGGGATCACAGAGTTTGGTAGGTTGAGGGGGGGGGGGGGAAAGCAGTGTACATGAATGAAACCTAATAAAAATGAAATAAACAAAAACAAAAAATAAGCATTAGTGATATTAATGGGCAAGATAACTAGAATGTTTATACAGTAATCTAAAATACCTTTTACCTCTTAGAGAAATAACAGGGCAAAACTTTTGCTTAAATTGTCTAAAAGGGGATCCTGAAAATTATTATAAGCAAACCAGCAATCTTCATATTTTTACAGAATATAGCTATTTGAAGAATCAGAAATTAATTCTTTATGTCACATATGATGCTTAGAACAGTATTAAACATGATTGACAAATGATTATTTGATGATGAATGGAAGTCAATAATACTAAGTAAATTTTTTGGAGGCTACTAGGAAAGATTCAACAACTCTATCTTGGGTGAAGTGCAGCCAGAAAATCCCTTAGAAGAAAATATTGTGAGACTTAGTCTCACATCCTTTTGGCATGTTATTAAGGGGTACTTGAAAAAGGACATCAGGCTTAAAAAAGTAGTGTGTTAGCAAAGGAGAAAAAGACCTTCAATGAAGATTGATGCAGTGACTGCAATAATGTTCTTAAGCACAGTGGAGACTTCAAGGATGGTGCAGGGTCACGAAAAGATTCGCCATGAGTTTGCATCAACTCAACAGCCTTAACAACAGTAAAGATTCTCTCTTGTTAACACAAGCAGAGCCATTTATTTCCTCTTTTTTTTTCTATTCCAAATTTCATTGCTTTCTATTGAGATTTTTGAGCTCTGGCTATAATTATATTAAGTTAAAGTCATTGTCCCTTTTTGTATTATCACTTTTGTCTTTATTTTCTTCCCAAATGAAACTTGGAGTACATGCGTACTTTTGGTGATATTTCAGCATTCATGTATGAATTACTGTCTTCTAAAAATTAGGAAGTGAAGGAAAGCTTTCATTCTTTCCATACACATGCAAAAATTATGTTGGAGAAACAGTTTCCTGAAAATCAATTTGCTGTATTTTTTTTTGCATATTAAAATAGCGGAAGCATTTCCTCTTCCACACTGCCTTTTAAAGAATGATGTTCTTAAAGTAGTTGGAATTTGGCCATGCCAGCAGGAATTTATCTGGGTGTTACGAAGTCATCATGAGTATTATGAGTTATCATGAAGATACTCCTCTAGAAGGTTTTATAAACCATGGCTTGGAATTCTGCATTAATATATTGTCTTCATGTAAGAACAGAAGAAACATAAAGCTAGTGATTTAAAAACTATTCTCTGATCCCTTTCCTGAAAAACCAACCAAATATAAAGACTAATGAGTCTTTTCATATGTATAGTTTCAATTTATTCAGGATGATACTTTTCTCCACCAAACAAATAAAAATTAAATAAGAATTTGCCTTGGTAATTGTTAGTGAGCATTAAATTGAACAGGTTTTTAATTCCTAATTGGAATACTCAATGTACAAAGAAAGACTGACTTTGTAAAACATACCATCATCTTTATTCTTAGAAAGGAAATAAAAATAATGAGGAAAATTTTGTACATTTGATGGATAAGTAACCTGAAAATTGCTTGAGATTTTACCACCAACTCTGCACACTCCCTTCTATCATGCACTCCAAAAACATGAGTTCAAGAAATAGGGCTGTTTACAGCGATGTATGGAAACAATCTAAAAGACTAATGAGTCATGCTGTTGTTGTTGTTGTTGTTATGTGCCGTCGAGTCGCTTGCGACTCATAGCGACCCTATGTACAACAGCCCTAAACTCTACTCTGTCCTGTGCCAATCTCACTGTCTCTGACACTCCCATCCCGATTATCCCAGTCACTGAATCAATCCACCTCATAGAGGGCCTTCCCCTCCTGCGCTGTCCCTCCACCCTCCCAAGCATGATGTCCTTCTCCAAGGACCAGTCTCTCCTCACAACATGTCCAAAGTATGTTAGATGGAACCCCAGAATCCTTGCCTCCAAGGAGCCACCCGGTTTAACCCTTTCCAGGATGAATCTGTTTGCTTTCCTAGCAGTCCATGGTATTCTCAATACACTTCTCCAGCACCACAGCTCAAAGTGAGTGAGTCATACATACTTTAATTCCCACTATCCTGAGACAAGAAGAACTAAATGATGCCCACCTACCATGACTGACCACTCAAAAAAAGATCACAGTAGAAGATCCTAGATAAAGGCTGGGGAAATGTGGAATAAAACTAAAAAGGACCAGGCTTACAGTTCCAATAGAGACTGGTGAGCCCCTGAGACTATGGCCATTAGTAATCCTTCCAACCTGGAACAAAATTCACTCCCTAGGCGCAACTTAAGTGATCAATAACACCAGGAGGCCATAAACACCTTAGAATATCCAGCCATATAAAGTGAAAAGAGTAGTATTCACACTAAGTTCCAGAAGTCAGGAAAGTGTAGGATAGAGAGAGTAATGGAAATAAGAATTACAGTGAGGAAGTGAGGAAAGTAGGATGACATTGTGGGTATTGTAATTAATGTTATAAAACCAAATATGTATGAATCATTGAATGGAAAACCACATTTTATTTTTTACTCAAATCACAATTTTGAGAACCAGTGATATTCAAATAACTGAAAATACCCAAATTCCACCTGAATTTAAAAAGTATCTAAAGAATAGATTTGATACTGTATAAAACCATTATTGTAGAATGATTATGAGGATCCAAGGTGGGGAAGGGTGGAAACAGAGGGGTGAGGATGTGTGTGTGTGTGTGTGTGTGTAGATTAATTATGGTGTCATACAATTTGCTGGGGGCGAGAAAGGAAAATGGGAAGGAACTGGTGTGAAAAACAATGTATTCAAATTTTGTAAATAAACTAGTATATTAAAAAAATCTATGTAAAGCTTTCTCTGTTATACAAGCTTTTTTCAGAAAGAATTATAGTGACCTTGTTAGATTTAGGGAGTTAATGGTGTGATTCATGTCATTATCCTTTCAACAAATGTCCCAATCATTCCTTTCACTATAAAGAACTCTGATGGTACCGGGGAAAACAACAATAACAATAACAAAAATAACATATTTGAAACACTGAACACCAATAATAAAAAACCAGATAAGTTGTGGGATGACATCAAGGTTATTTGGCATGAAGAGTGTGAATGGTCACAACAGAGAAAGAGAAAAAAAAAAAAAGAACCAAAGTGGATGTCAGAAGAGAACTTAGAAATTGCACTAGATCATCAAGAAGACAAAATAAACTGTAGGGTACATTATCAATTGTTCATATGAAGTTCAAATTGAAGTTTAAGAAACTTAACAAAATCCATGAAAGCTAAAATATGACATTCAAGATTTCAATCTTAAAATAGAAACAATCTAAAGAATGTGTGTGAAGTGTTGAACACTAGTAACCAAAGAAAAGATTAATTGTGAGATGACATCAATAATATTATCTATGAGTGAGCTCTGGTGGCCTCGTAGTAAGAAGCTGCCCTGCAGCCCCAAAGTCACGCTGTTCAAATCCACCAAATGCTCTGCTGGAGGATGGGCAATCTCTTCCTGTGCAAGTTGGATACAACTTAACAGCAAATAACAAGGGGTGGGGGGGAGAATTTATCTATGAAGAAAGCAAAAATCATTAAAAAGGCATGAAAGAACCCTAAAGAAACCATCACCACCACCCAGGCAGATATATGCACACCCGTGTTTATTGTGGCTTTGTTCGCAATAGCAAAGATCTGGGAAACAGCCTAAGGGCCCATCAACAAACGAATGCATAGAGAAGCTCTGGTATGTTCACCCACTGGAATACTATGCAGCACTGAAAAACAAGGAACTCATGAAATATTATGCAAAATGGGTGAAGTGACCCTGGAGGACATTATGCTGAGTGAAATATCTCAGTCACAAAAGAACAAATATTGCACAGGGACACTGTTGTAAAACGACACTGACATCAGGGTTGAGGGAAGACAAGAAAAGGAGAAGAATGATGTATATTGCACTGAAACAGATGAGGGAGAGATCTCTTTAAAAGGGATATATGAATGGGTATTCTTGTCATTACAGAAGTCCAGAGTGAAGGCTGCATAGTGGAGTTAACTTGCGGGGAGAGATTGCATAACAATGAAAGAGTTTTTCTTTTTCTTTTCAAGGAGAAGAGTGATTTGGGGATAGGGGGTAGGAAGGGAGAAAAGTGCCACAATGAATGACTGGAAATCCTAAGTCTCTGTAATCTTTCATTAAAATTAATAAATAATTTTTTAAAAAGGCTTGAAAGGGGGAGCTCTGGTGGCCTAGTGGCAAGGAGCTGCAACTATATCCCAGAGGCACACGGTTCGAATCCACCAGATGCTCTGCTGGGAAAAGGAGGGACAATCTCCTCCTGTACCAGTCAGATCTGATTTGACGGTACACTCACACAGAAATAAAATTTAAAAAAAAGTTTAAAAAAAAGGAGGGGGAGGGGAGGGAAAAAAAGGCATGAAAGAAAGAAAATACCAATATGGGTGTCAGAAGAGACTGAAACATGTTCTATAATGTATAAAAACTAAACTGAAGGAAAGACATTATAAAGAGAATTGAACAGAATATTTCAAAAGGCAATTAAAGAAGATAAAGTCAAATATTATAATAACATATGCAAATATGTATAATTGTTTTTATGTGCCATCGAGTCGCTTGAGACTCATAGCGACCCTATGTACAAGAGTCCTAAATGCTGTTCTATCCTGTGCCAACCCTACCATCTCTGAAACACTCACTCTCACCACCCCAATCACATAATTGATCCATCTCATCGAGGGTCTTCCTCTCCTGTGCCATCCCTCCACTCTTCCAAACATGATGTCCCTCTCCAAGCACTGGTCCCTCCTTGCAACATGCCCAAAGTATGTCAGACAAAGTTTCAGAATCCTTGACTCCAAGGAGCAGTCTGGCTTCACCCTCTCCAGGACAAACCTGTTTGTTATCTAGCAGTCCATGGTACACACAACACTCTTCTCCAGCACCACAGCTCAAAGGCATCAATTCTCTGTTTATCATCCCTATTCACTGTCCAACTCTCTGATGCATAGCACGTGAAGACTATAGCCCGGATCAGGCGCACCTTAGTCTACAGCCTGACGTCATTGCTCTTCAGTACTCTTGAGAGGTCCCTCACAGCTGACTTTCCAATGCAATTCATCTCTTGATTTCCTGGCTACTAGTACCAAAGAGTGTTGACTGTGGAGCCAAGCAAACTAAAACTGTTAACTATCTCAATCTTTTCACCATTCATACTGATGGCTGCCAGTTGGCCCAGTGGTGAGAATCTTTGTTTTCTTGAGGTTGAGCTTCAATCCATATTGAAGACTGCAGTCCTTGACCTTCTGCAGCAAGTGCTTCAGGTCTTCCTCAGTTTCAGCAAGCAGGGTTGTGTCATCTGCATAACGCAGGTTGTTGATGACTCTTCCACCAATCCTGATGCCACATTCCTCGGATGATCTGTTCTGCAGACAAATTGAAAAGGTATGGAGACAGAATACATTGCTGGCAGACCCCCTTTTTTATTTTGAACCGTGTAATGTCTCCTTTCTCTGTTCTGGTGACTGCCTCTTGGTCCAAGTATAGGTTTTGCATAAGCACAATCAAATGTTCTGGGATTCTCATTCTTCTCAGAGTCAGCCATAACTTGTTGTGATCCACACAGTCAAAAGCCTTTGTATAGTCAATGAAGCACAGATAGACATCCTTCTGGTACTTTCTGCTTTCTACCAAGATCCATCTACCATTAGCTATAATATCTCTAGTACCACTACCTCTTCTAAATCCAGATTGCACATCTGGCAGTTCTCTGTTGACATATTGCTCCAATCATTTTTTGATAACTTTCAGCAAAATCTTGCTTGCATGTGATATTAATGATATTATTAGATAATTTCCGCACTCTGTTGGGTCACCTTTCTTTGGAATGAGAACAAATATTGATCTTTTCCAGTCAGTTGGCCAGCTGGCTGTCCTCCAGATTTCTTGGCACAACTTAGTGAACACATCCAGGGCAGCGTCTCTTTGTTGAAATATGTCAATTTGTATGCTTTCAACTCCTGGAGCCTTGCTTTTTGTCAATTCTTTCAGAGCAACTTGAACTTCCTCCTTTATCACTATAGGCTCTTGCTTATATGTTATTTCATTAAATTCTTCTTTGTCAGCCAGTTCCTTCTGATACAGTGACTGTGTACTCCTTCCATCTTCTTTTAATGCTTCTTGGATCATTTAACATTCTACCCAAAGTATCCTTAAGTATTGCCACCCATGGCTTGAATTTGTTTTTCAACTCCTTCAGCTTAAGAAATGCTGAGCAAGTTTGGCCCTTTCGATTTTCTGACTCCAGCTCTCTGCACTTTTCATTATAGTATCTTGCTTTGTTGTCCCGAGCTGCCTTTTGAAATTTTCTGTTCAGCTCTTTGATTTCTTCCTTTAGCTTTGGATTCTCAGCGCTGTAATGCAATACTCAGAGTGTCATTTGACATCCATCTTGGTCTTTTCTTCTTTCTCAGCCTTTGTAATGATCTTTTGCATTCTTCATGGATGATTTCCTTGATATCCTCCCAGAACTCATTTGGTCTATGCTCGTTGGTGCTCAAGGCCTCAGACCTGTTCCTGAGAAAAGAAAAAGTTCAGATACACTATATATTTCTCAAAATAAAAGAACTGAAGGAAGAATTTAAATCTTAAGTTGCAGTACTGAAGGATACCATTAAGCAAAAACATATCACAGAAATCAAGGGTGAGAGAAATACATAGTCACTAAAGCAAAAAGAACTGGTCAAAACTGAACCATTCAGGAAATAGCAAATCACCAATGGCCAATGGTAATGAAGGAAGAAGTCAAAACTGCACTAAAGGCACTGGAAAAACATAGCTCCAATAATTCAAGAAATACCAGTTGGCATGTTTCAAGAAGTGGATGTGTTCCTGGACATGCTTACTTATCTGTACCAAGAAATTTGGAAGTCAGTTACAAACTAGAAGAAATTAATATTTTGTATTAATTTTAAAATGTGATTACAGAAATTATATTTTAAAAATCATTAATATTACACTCAAAATACTTCTGAAGATTATTATAAAAGTGTGGGAGCAGAACTTGGGCAGGGAACTTCCAGAAATTCAAGCAGAATTCAGAAGAGGCTGTGAACAATGAAAACCAGAATGATGTTTACTTGGGTTTTATTGATTATGCAAAGGCATTTGACTGTGTGGGTCACAAGAAATAATAATATTGAAAAGAGTGGGAGTTCCAGGCTACTGTAATTCGTGTATTTTTTAGAAGCTTCAACATGGGCCAAGAAGGAATCTATTAGAACAAGGGATACAGAGAGGATTAAAATGTATCCTTGCACTATAGCAATTCAATCAGTATGCTGAGCAAATAATTTTAAAAGACAGACTAAAGAAGAAAATGATATAAAGATTAGAGGAAGATTGAGCAGAGTTTTGTTGTACTTTTTGTGAGGATACTATCAGCTTGAGCTAACTCCCTATCATCTAACAACAATAAAAACACTGTTTTTATTCTATTATGTTGTGAGTTGCCTTTGAGTTGGTTTGAAATCCTATAGATCCTAGTCACAGTATAACAAAACATTGCCTGGTCTTGTGTATCTTATATTTCTTATGTTTATGGTTTTCATTTTAGAGACACACACAGAGAGATTGTTTATTAACAGCTTTGGTTTGCTTGGCTTCACAATCAACACTTTTGGTACCAGCAGCCAGGAAATCAAGAGAAAAATTGCATTGGGAAAGTCAGATGTCAGGGACCTCTCTAGAGTACTGAAGAGCAACAATGTCCATCTGGAGACTAAGGTCTCCTGATCCAGGTTTTAGTCTTCACAATTCCTTGCTATGTGTCAGAGAACTGGACAATGACTAGGGTTTATAGAAAGATAATGGATGCCTTTGAGCTGTGGTACTGAAGAAGAGTGTGGACTGCTAGGAGAACAAATAGGTTCATCCTAGAGAAGGTGAAACCAGGCTGCTCCTTGGAGGCAAGAATTCTGAGGCTTCATCTTGACATACTTAAGGCATGTTGCAAGAAGGGACCTGTCCTTAGAGAGGGACATCATGCTTGGAAGGGTGGAGGGATAGAGAAAGAGAGGAAGATCATCAATGAGATGGATTGATTCAGTGACTTGGGTAATGAGAGTAGGTGTGTCAGAGATAGTAAAGTTGGCACAGGATAGAGCAGGTTTCAAGGCTATTGTACATAAGGTCCCCATGAGTCACAAGCCACTTGATGGCACACAAAACAACACAAATATGTGTCTCTGTGTGTATATATATGTATATGTATGTGTATGTGTATATATGTATATATGTGTGTGGGGTGTGTATATATCTATATGGTGTACTGAAGTAACCTGGGGTTGCTGTGATGCTGAACCTTGTGCCACTGGGGTGTCAAATGCCATGACAGTTAGCCATGGTGGATAGTGTTTGATGGAGCTCCTGGTTTAAGACAGGTTTAGAAGGTTTAGAAGCAGGAGTGGCATCTACTTCCTAAGCAACATGGTTCTGGAAACTCTATGAACTTTGATAAATTATGATAGTTATAGAAAGATTTCAGGGCTTTTGTTCATAGAGTCACTCTGAGTCATGCTCAACCTTCCAATCTCTATTTTTAAAAAAATCTAGGTGCATAATATTATCCTTTAAATGGCAGAGTTTATACCATTTATAGTTAAATGCTATTATTTGTGTGATTGTGACTATTCTATTATTTTAACTTGTAAACTCTATTTTTATTCTTTTGTTTCTTAAGAAAAGTATACAATTGGGCTTAATTATGTATTTTTAATATATTCCTTTATATCCTTATTTGACTCTTTAGCTTTTCCTTTTTTATGAAGGAATCTTAAATTTTACTATTTGACATACAAAGTAAAAAGAAAATTCCAACTTGTCAATCTTTTCCCCATGCTACAAAAGAAAAGCACAAAATATAGAGAGCTATTTGAGAAATTACAGGAGGGTAAGTTTTAAGAATATAAACAAACTGGCAAATCTTTCAGAAAAACCTTGATTTCTACTAGGCAGAAGAGATATCAAACCTTAGGGAACTATAATGGCAAGAATCAATGTGGAAATACCTTCACCCAGATTCCAAATCTACATTTGAATTAGAGAACTCATACTGAATAAACCAACTGAATTCAGTGGATATAAGCATCTTCATTGATCATTTATCTGTAAAGACACAGAAGATCCGTCCATTGGACATAGACCTTATTAATTAAGTAAAATGAAGATACTCTTAACTATTTCTTTTTTTCTTTTTTTTTTACACTTAACTATTTCTTATATCCCAGACACAAGTAAAAATTCACTTAAGAAAAATATCAATATACGGAATGTGGGAAACATTAATTTCTCATCCATTATTGCAAATGTAAGAACTCATAGTGGAGATAAGACTACTGGATATATGAAATATGAAAAACCTTCCGTTTATTTTTCTCTCTTAATGAATGTGAACATTCTTACTGAAGAGAATTTTTATTAATACTAAAAAATGTACAAACTTTATTAACCACCCCTTATTCTTTAGAGCTTATGTGAGAACTCATACTGGAAATATGCTCTACAACTATAAAGAATGTAGGAAAAAAATCTCATTTTGTCCATATACTTTCCTGTATATAAAATGATCTTATGAATATGAGGAATGTGGGGAAAACTTCATTTATCTCTTATACTATGTATGAGAAAATATTATATATATATGAGAAGACATGAAGAAATACTGTATATGTAATTAATATGGAAAAGCCTATAGATTTTCTTTCTCCTTTACTAATCAAATGACTTGCAAACTTTCTCCATTAAAAGCCCTATAACTAGAGAGATTATTAATTTAAACTATGTGAAAAAGTCTTCATCTATTAATAACATTTTACTATCCATGTATAGTAATGCAAATTGTATTGAAACATTATGGATATATGAAAAGCCACAATATCTTCAGCTTTTCCTCATCTTTAAGTTAACATGTCAGTATTCCCCTGAGAAATTTCTATTAATGCGGAACTGTTGGAAAGTCTTAAATTGTATCTAAATATTTTCAATCATATGAAAATTCATGTTGGAGAGAAATTATATTTAAAAGAAATATGGGAAAGTATAATTTACCACTCTTTTTTCAAATCTAAGAACACAAATTGAAAAAATCATAAATATAAGGTATGTGGGAAAATCTTCATATGATTTTTTCATTTGCTTAGGCAACAAATGAATATTCATATTGGAAGAAACTACCCAAATATACAGAGCATGGAAAATAATTTTGTGATCCCTGATATTTTCAAAGAGATGTGAAAACTCTCATTAGAAAAAAATTACATAAATTTATTTAAAATGTGGGAAACTCTTCAGGTACAGTTTTTTTCTCTATATGTAAGAAATTTAAAGATAAAAATACTATAAATATGAATTTGCTATCTCAGTATGCCTTTTATGAAGCTGATGTCTAGTTCACACATTACAGGTTTTATTTAACAACAACAACAAACCTTCTTTAGTTGAAGTTATTACTCCCAGTATGTTTTCACCTTTACCACACAATGTTTTGTGTATATAATTTTTGTTATGTTTTATTTAAATTAATATTGTCTCATTACCACTTCTAGATTTTCTAAGACCTATGGTTAATATTGAGTTTCTTTTTTTTTATTATGTAACTACGTGTATTTGAAATAAATTTTGTTACTATTTTAATATAATTCATTTCCATTATAATCATTGTGATACTGACTTTGATACTTTTTAGGATTTTATTTCTGGCCTACTCTGGCAGACTTGGAAATCTCCTACCTGATATGCATTTTCTTTTCTTCTTTACTACAAAAATGTAGAAATCTTTTTGTTAATTAACATTATTGTGTTGTTGTTGTTGCTGCTGTGTGCTGTTGAGTTGGAACTGGCCCATTGCTGACTCATTATAGGCAGTAAATGGCATGGGAGAGATTGATCAGCCTTATCTTGTGAAGTAGCTGGTGGATTTAAACTGTATGCCTTTGGGCTGCTAGTACAGCTTCTTACTATTATGCCACCAGACTGATGGATGGATCTTTAGCATTTTATTGACTAGTGTTGTTGTTATGCTGCTGAGTTGGAACATCCTCCAGTGGATTTTCAGAAGAAGTTAATCACATGGGAGATTATCCATCCTTTCTCAATGGAGCAGATTGTGGATTTGAACCCCCATCCTTTGGAATTGCAGAACAGCTTCTTACCATTGGTGATTATATAATAGACTATGGATTGTGAAAAGAACAAAAAAGTCTATCATGCCACAGTGCCCCTTACAAGAATGGTAAGGTTTGATCTCACTTACTTTGGACTTGTTTTCAGAAGAAACCAATTGCTAGAGAAGGACATTACACTTGGTAAAGCTGAAAAAGAGGAAGTCCTTTAATGAGATGGACTGGCACAGACTACAATAATGAGTTTGAATTTAACAATGCTGTGACAATAGTACAGGAGTGAAAAAAATGTTTCATTCTATTATACATAAGGCTGTTATAAGTAGGAGCCAACTTGATATTACTTCAGAGCTACAGCATAGACTGTGTAAAACTTCCTTGGTCAAGAAGTAATTTATAGAAATTAATAAATGTGCTATGTTTTGGAAAATAATAGCTTCATCTGATGTTGTGTACCATCGAGTTGGAACCAACCTATAGCTGACCCTCCAATGGGTTTTTAGAGGGAGTTAATCACATGGGAGGAGACTGCTCATCCTTCTCCTGTGAAGCAGTTGGTGGATTTGAAATGCATGCATTCAGGAGTGTAGCACAGCTTCTTCTAGGTCACTAGAGCTCCCTGATGATAATCTCCCCCCACACACACACACCCTTTTTTCCCCTTTTCTTCTGTTTGATCTGGACACAATGATGGATTAAATTGTACCTTCCTCCTCAAAAAAATTGTGCCAACTAGGCTGAGTCACATTCTCAGCAGATTGGCAATTATTTAATGGTATAATATGGCCATCATGTCATGCTGTGATCTGCTTTGATCAACCCTGGTTTAATGAATGGTGATTAGGGAAGGATGAAGTCTGGTCACAGCCTTTATCCAATATAAGAAGAGTTTCCCTGAGATTCAACTTTCTTCATGTTTTATCTTATAAGAGCTAAGAGAGTGATAGGATATATGTTGGAGGTGGGGAACTATGATTACCAAGAAAGAAGAGCCAGTAGTGGATAGTGTCCTTTGGACCCAGGATCCATGCACAATGAACCTTCTGTTGTTGTTGTTATGTGCCATCCAGTCACCTGCTACTCATAGTGACCCTATGTACCACAACTCTGAACCCTTCTCTATCTTGAGCCAATTTCATTGTCTCTAACACACTTACTCCATTACCTCAGACACTAAGCCAATCCATCTTGTCCAGGGTCTTCCTCTCTTGTACTTTTCCTCCACCCTTCCAAACATAATGATCCCTCTCCAAGGACTGGTCCCACCTGGCAGTTTCCCCAGATATGTCAAATGGAGCTTCAAAGTTCTTGCCTCCAAGGAGCAGCCTGGTTTCACCCTTTCCAGGACTGACCTGTTTGTTTTCTTAGCACCTATGATATATTCAATACTCTTCTCCAGCCCATAACTCAAAGGCATAGATTCTTCTTCTATCATTCTTATTCATTGCCCAGCTCTCTGATGCATAGCAAATAAATACAAAGACCATGACCTGGATCAGGCATACCTCAGTCTCCAGACTGACACCATTACTCTTCAGTACTCTGCAGCAATCTCTGACAACAGATTTTCCCAGTGCAATTCTTCTTTTGATTTTCTGGCAACTGGTGCCAAGATTGTTGATTCTTGAGCCAGCAAGCTGAAGCTATTAACAATTTCAGTCTCTTCTCCATCAATCATGATGCTGCCAATTGGTCCAGTAGTGATAAACATTGTTTTCTTGATATTGTGCTTCAATCCATGTTGACGGCTTCAGTCCTTGGCCTTCTGGCAACAAATGCTCAGGTCCTCCTCAATTTCAGCAAGCAAGGTTGTGTCATCTGCATAATGCAGGTTGTTGATGAGTCTTCCTCTGACCCTGGTGACACATTCCTCCTCATATAGTCAAGCCTCCTAGAGGAACTGTTCAGCATATAGATTGAAAAGGTATGGAGGTAGGGTGAAACTCCTAGACACAGGGAACTACTAATGCCAAGAAACATATAAATCTCTAAGAAATGCAAAGCCTATAGATGCTGAAGATGGCCTTCATCTTAAACCATGAGATAACAGAGAAAGCTTTCCCTTAGAGCTTGTGCCCTAAATTTGGACTTTAGCCTCCTAAATGTTAATAGAATACATAGCTCTTTGTAGAGTCATCTACTAATGAGATTTATTTTATAGAAGGACTAGATCACTAAGATACATACAGTACTTCAAATTAAAAAGAGAAATCTATAACCATAAGAATTAAAACAAATTAACTAAGCCCTTTGTTGTCCTATTATTTCCAACTCAAACAACCCAATAGTAGAGCTTCCCAACAGGGTTTCTGAGTATATAATCTTTATGGAAGCAGACCACCATATATTTCTCTCACAGAGTAGCTGGTGGGTTCAAATCACCAAGCATTTGTTTGCAGCCAGAAGCTTTAGTCATTGTACCACCAGGCTCATATGTGACAGACATATAAGATTAATGATTTTTGTGCTGAATTGTGCTATATGAGAAACACCATGACATTTTCCAGAATCTATTTTTATTTCCCCTTAGCATACAGATTGCATTGTTGCTATTTCTAGATGCTGTCAAGTCGACTCATAGTGACCCTGTGAACAAAAGATCTGAACTCTGGTCTATCCTGCACCATCCTCACACTTCTGGGTACACAAGAGTCCATTGCAGCAGTCACCATGTCAATCCACCTGGTTGAGGGTCTTCTCTTTTGCCAACCCTCCACGCTTCCCACCATCATGTCCTTCTCCAAGGAATAGACCTCCTAGAAACATGCCCAAAATATATGAGGCAAAGTCTTATCATTCTTGCCTTCAACAAGCACTCTGTCTGCACCCTCTCCAAACATATTGTTTTGTTCTTTTGCTGTCCATGATATGTTCAGTGCTCCTCTCCCACACCAAAGGCATCAATTCTTTTCCATCATCCTCGCTCATTGTCCAGTTCTCAGATGCATAGCAAGTAATCAGAAACACTATGGCCTGAATCAGACACACCTTAGTCCTCAAACTGTCATCATTACTCTTCAGTAATTTGGAGTGGTTCCTAACTGCAGATTTTCCCAGTGTAATACATTTCCTTATTTGTTCACTGCTGGTACCAAGAGTGTTAATTGTAGATCCAAGCAAGATGAAGCTATTGGCGGTTTCAATCTCCTCTCCATCCATCATGTTGTTGCCTAGCAGTCCAGAGGTAAGCATCTTTATTTTCTTGACATGGAGATACAATCTACACTGAAGGCTGCATTCCTTGATCTTCTGCAACAAGTGCTTCAAGTCCTTCTCACTTTCAGCAAACAAGGTTATATCACCTGCATAATGCAGGTTATTGACGAGTCCTCCTCCAATCCTGATGCCAAGCTCCTCTTCATAGAGAAGCTTTGGATATACTCACCAATCTATACCAGGAAATTTGAAGGACAGCTGTCTGGCCAACAGATTGGGAGAGGTCCGTATTTGCCCATTCCCAAGAGAGGTGATCCAGCTGAATGTGGAAGCTATCAAACAATATCATTAATATCACAGACTGAGTAGGCATGGAGAAAGGATAAAATCTTGAAGCACACCTTTCCTAATTTTCAATGATGCTTCTTGGACTGTGTATAAATTTCACAAAAGCACAATTAAGTGTTCTGGGACTCCTATTCTTCTCAATGTTGGTCATAATTTGTTATGCTCCACACAACCAAATACCTTTACATAGTTAATAAAGTACAAATAGACATTTGTGGTGTGTAGAGTTTAATGTTCAAAATGGCTTTCCTAGTCATTGTGTTTTGTTACCATGTGGATGAGTGAATATATGCTAATAGGGCATGCTAGCCTATCCACAAGGGGTCAGCTAGTCTCACCATTAAACTGAGCAGATATAGCAGCAACCATAGCAGCCAAAGTGGAGAACCACAGGTCTGACATGAGATGAGACCTTGAAATTGCTACACCACTGGAATCAGAGCTAAGAGACTATGTCCAAATTTGTTGGAAAATTGGGAGTGGGGGGCCGTAATTCGCAGGACTGAGCACTTTGTAATACTGGCCTAAAACCATGAAGCTCAAGGCTGAGTTGCCTTCGAGCACATTTCAGAAGCTATCCTGACTATATCCTGCTATTGACCTGGATTATAACCTTTTGATTCTCCAATATGGTTGTATGTGTCTGTGAGCTATCACATTGGATTTTGGACTCAGTAGAGCAGTAATATTGGTGTTGAGGTGAGTGGAGAGAGGTACGGTGGAGGGAGGATATCAAGAATGTTGCAGTTATCCTCAGGACTAGTCACTCCCTGAGAAACCTTATAGCACCAAGGGCAGCCAGAACTAAGGCCAGACCAAATAATAAATCATGATAAGGTTCTAAGACTAATCATGAAAGCCCAGACCTTAGTTAATTAATGGCTTCATATCCCGAGAGGTGCCATCTTCCCTAGCCCTCCCCAAGATCCCTGTAAAAATAAACTGCCCCTAATTGCATGCCTTTTTTTTTTTTACTTTATCTGCTCCTGGTCACTTGGAATCCCACTCAGAAGATGCATAAGGCCTTTTCATTTCTTGGGACCAGTTTCTTTCTTTCTCTCTCTAGGCCACAACTCTTTTTCTATTTAACATAAGGTTCCTTGACAAGGAATCATCCTGACTGGAAAGAACGTGAAGTCATAGGCTGAAACCTCCTTTCCACTTCTTCACAATTGGCCATAAAGGGGAGCAAGCCTACCCTGTGAGCTCACTAACAGCTAAACAGCAGCCCTATTGCAACCCAGAGCTTAGCTGCCCTCTGAGAGGCAGTGGCTCTTGCAGCCTCATAGATAGAGAGTTATGCTACCAAGCCAAAAGTCGGTTATCTTAATCTGCAGCTCTCAGGCCTGGTTTTAATTGTTTTTGGTCAAACATTCTTCTAAGTGGTATAGCCCTGGTCTGTCCATTTGCTGTACAGAGGTAACTTGTGGTTGCTGTGATGCTAAACACTGACACTGATGTGTCTAATGTGATAATGGTCACACATGGTGGACAGCGTTTGGTGGAGCTCCCCAATTAAAACAAGCTTGGAAGCAGGAGTGGAATCCACTTCCGAAACAGCTTGCCTCCGAAAACTCTATGAACATGGAGAAATGATGAAAGTTATACAAGTGTTCAGGTCTTTCGTTCATAGGGTTGCTATGAGTTGTCTATGACTCTCGAGGGCTCTTAACAGACAACAAGGCCATCCCAACCACCTAAATCCTAAAGCCATTCCTCCACTGTAAAAGCCCATGATCAGGGGAGCTCTGGTGGCCTAGTGGCAAGAAGCTGCACTGCAATACCATAGATATGCGGTTTGAATCCACCAGATGCTCTGCCAAAGAAGGAGGGGCCATCTCCTCCTGTACCAGTCAGATCCGATTTGACGGTACACATACACACACACACACACACACACACACACACACACAAAATAATAATAATTTTTTTAAAAGCCCATGATCACTCCCTAAGACACCCAGGGACTGATCAACACCCTCTCCCCCTTACCCCTTCTTGGACGGGGGAGGGGAGAAGAGCGGGGTGAGGGGTGGAGGGGCGGGGGGGAGGCCCTCCTGACACCTTCGAGAGGATGCTTTCTCTGCTGTTAGAAGGATCTATCCTTTCGACAAGTTCCTGGCAGTCGGAGATATCCAATTCTGTTAGATTCTACAGGCCCCACCGCTACTTTACTTCGGTATAGAGAGGCCCGACCTGTCCCAGACCATTCCTTTGTTTTGCCTCCTCTAAAACTGACCCACCTTTGGCATTACACCTAACTTAAAGCAGTATCAAACGTCATAACTTAAACTTGGCTCCCTTATCCCTTAATATGGGATCTGGACTTTCTGTCCCAGAAGACAGTCCTCTGTTCTGTCTTTTAAAAACTTGCATACCCTTGGCCTTATGCCTGATCTATAGCAGAAAAAACTTATCCGTTTATGTACTCAAATTTGGCCACAATACTCTCTGGCCAGCACTCCTGGCCTGATTTTGGCACGTTGGATCCATCTATCCTCATGACATGATTTCCTTCAACGAAACAGCAAATGGTCAGAGGTCCCCTATATCCAAGCATTCATTACCCTCCACTCTCATTCCCCTTTGTGTTTATCCTGCTCAGCTTTTCAGCTCCTGATGACTAGCCTCCCCACCAGAAGAGAATCTAACAAGAAACTCCCTACAACCAAAGCACTGACTTTTTCCTTTTCTGACCCTGACCTCACAGATGGAACACTTCCCTCTTCTTTCTCCAACGCTGATCCAGCAAACACCCCTCCCCTGTATTCTTCCCTCAAATTCACAGGAGCACCTCAGATCAAAGTCCACCTACTAGTCCACCAGACCCCTCAGCCCCTCCACTGGCACCAAAACCCTTCACCTTCCTCCCTGCTCCATCACCACCCATTACCCGCTCTTGCAATCAACCTCGAGGGATGTTCCACCTCAGGGAGGTTGCTGGATCCAACGGGCTTGTTAAAGTCCATGTTCCCTTCTCAATAACAAACATGTCTCGAATAGAAGACCATCTAGGCTCCTTCTCAGAAAATCCTACCCACTTCCAAAAGGAATTCTAAAAACTAGAACAGGGCCCCCAGACGTCCCAAAAAGAACTACAAGAACTACTCAATGCAGCATTTAAAGTCTTTAACAATAGGAACAAAGAAGCCAAATGTGAAAAGGAGAAACATATGAATGCCAAATACCAATTTCTGGCTTCAGAAACTTTTCATAGCCCCAAAACTAATCCAACATCAGACTCAGTCCCTATGATTTGGCTAGATAGCACTCCTCAGGCACAGCTAAATTACACTCCCTGCCCTGGAACATGCTTTCAGTGTGGCAATCCTGGACATTGTGCTAAAGCTTTTCCTAACTCACAGCCTCCTCCTAAGCTTTGCCCTATGTGTGGGCAATGAGTTCCCTGGAAAATGAACTGTCCCCAAGCCAGTACACCCTGAGCTCGGGCACTGCTACTGCCACCATCCAAACCTGAACCCCCACTTCCGCAACTATTGGAATAAAGAGCCCAGGTTCCCTTGTCCCCACTAATGAAGCCAAAAAACCTGAGCTCGGGCACTGCCACTGCCACCGCCACCATCCAAACCTGAACCCCCACTTCCCCAACTATTGGAATCAAGAGCCCAGGTTCCCTTGTCCCTACTAATGAAGCCAAAAAACCTAGGGTAACAGGAATGGTGCCTGGAAAACCATATACTTTTGTGGCTGACACAGGGACAACCTTCTCTCTTCTCACAGAATGGCATGGTCATTTCCTAAAAGGGAATCAACCCATAATGGGAGTATCAAGGACCATAACTTACCCCTATGTTGCCCTTCCCCCAGTCATCTCAGAATTTGGGGCTTAATCACTCATTCTTTTCACATTATGCCCCAATGCCCAGCAGCCCTTTCAGGTAGACATTTACTCTGCAAAATGGGGGCATCTCTCCATCTGCCCCCCTTTAATCCCATTACCTACTAGGAAAAAAGTCCCCTGCCTTAACTCCTGATCACCCCTATATCAATCCTATTGTTTGGAAAATCCCAAATCACAAGTCATCTGATCCCATTACCCCACAATCTATTTCACTAAAAAGTCCCTATGCCTCCATTACTTCTACACAATACCCTCTAAAATCAGAAAATCTAAGAAGACCTAAATCCATAATCCACTGTAAGGTCACTAAGGAAGGACAGAACCCAGTTCAGGCCAAGAAAGCCAGTTTATTGAGGAGAAACAGCCACACTGGCTCTCAAGCAGAAGACCAGCCCCCACTAAAAGTTAGAGAGGGATTTTACATTCTCTTACAAGGAACTTGGGGAAGGGGATGCTTACAGATGCTTCCTTCAAGATAGGGAAGTGGGCTGGGGTCTCTGATAACTATTCCTGGGAAAGAGAGGGTAGGGTAGTTTCACATCCTTGACAGAAAAAGCACAGCTGCTGTTTCCTGTGATTGGATTTTCTCAGTAGCCATTCTGAGAGAGGAAAGAAAGGGCTCTGCAGACCTAATATCCACCATCTTCTCAAATCCCGTCTATTAGCTCCTGTACATTCCCTCCAAAACTCTCCCATCCTAGGTGTAAAAAACCCTAATGATCAATTTTGTTTAGTCCAGTATCTCCGCAAAATCAATGAAACCATCATCCCCTCTCAACCAATTGTTCTTAATCTTTACACTCTTCTGTCACAAATCTCTTTCAACTTCCCACTTCACAGTACTTGCTCTAAAGGATGTTTGTTGTTTTTGTTTGTTTGTTTGTTTTGTTTTGTTTTAACAATATGTCTCTAGGCTTCCTCACAGCCTTTGTTTGCATTCACCTGGAAAGACCCAGACACACATGCATCATCTCAACTGGTGTGGGTAGTCCTCCCCCAAGATCTCTGGGATAGTTCTCATTATTTTAGCCAGGCTTTACAAAAAGACTTTCTCACCCTAAAGTTAGCCCCCAGTCATATTAGCCAATACGTAGATGACCTCCATCTGCTTAGTCCATCTGAGACCAAATGCCAGGATCATACTATCATGCTTTTAAATGCTCTTGCCTCCTGGGGTTACAGAGTATCCAAAGAAAAAGCTCAATTTCACCCACCATAAGATATATGGATCCCTAATTTTTCTCTTATCACCCAACCACTTTATAAAGCCATTAAGGGAACTCTTGAAGAACCCCTTCCTCTTCCTCCCTCCTCTTTCTTAACAGCTATAAACCAATTAAAAAATTCCCTTTGTAAAGCTTTTAGCTTCTATCCCCCAAACCCTACAGAATCCTTTGTAAGGTCGCTGAGGAAGGACAGAACCCAGTGCAGACCAAGAAAGATAGTTTACTGAGGAGAAACTGCCAGGCTGGCTCTCAAGCAGAAGCCAGCCCCCACTAAGAGTTAGAGGGGGATTTTATACTTTCTTACAAAGGACCTGGGGAAGAAGATGCTTCCTTCAAGATAGGGAAGTAGGCTGGGGTCTCAGATAACTATTCCTGGGAAAATGGGGTGGGGGAGTTGGGGGGGACAGGTAGTTTCACAGAAAGAAAAAGCACAACTGCTGTTTCCTGTGATTGGATTCTCTCATAGCCATTCTGGGAGAAAAAAGGAAAGGGCTCTGAAGTCCTAATATCCTTCCTCCTTTTTCTACTCTCAAAGGACAAGCCCTTGGGGTCCTTTGTCAAAAAGCAGGAGACATTTTCCACTCTATTACTTATTTCTCCAAACAATTAGACCAAATCTACCTAGGATGGCCTCTTTGCTTACACATCCTGGCTACAGCAGAAGTCCTAATCCCTGAAGCCAACAAAATAACACTCTCTCAACCATTTACAGTAATCTTGACTCACTCCATCCAAGATTCATTCAGTCACCAGGCTTTCCTCTCTCTCTCTCCCTCCTTCCCTTTCTCTCTCCCTCTCTCCTTCCCTCCCTCCCTCCCTCCCTCCCTCCCTTCCTCTCTCCCTCTCTCCTCTCTCTCCCTTGAGAATCCAACTCCAGCACTCATACTTGCTGGACCTGGCTATACATTTCCAGCAGCGCTCTTACCTAAACCCAGCCACTGTCCTTCCTCCTGCTGAGGATTCATCTGCTACTCCTCATACGTTCACAGAAATCCTCGCTCTATCCCTTAATCCCTTCTCTCATAATGATTGATAAATATATACTAGATGCTCCAGACTAGTTCATTAATGGGAGTTCCCATTAAAAAAAATCCTGTTCCAAGCAGGCTATGAGATTATCCAAAAGTTTCCAGACTAAGCTTTCCACTTCCTAAACAACATACCTCTGGAAACTCTATGAATTTTGTTAAGTGATAATAGGTATAGAAAGGCATCAGGCCTTTTATTCATAGGGTCACTATGAGTCATGCTCACCTCGATGGCAATCAACAACCAAACAACTTCTCTACAAAGTCATTGAAGCCGCCCAACTTCCTCCCAAAACCACTTTGCAGCAGGCAGAACTTGTTGCTTTAACTAAGGCACTCACCCTGGCCAAATATAATAAAGTCAACATTTATATAGACTCCAGTATGCCTACAACGTACTTCACTCCAGTATCCTCATATGGAGAGAGGGAGAGTTCCTTAACCCAAAAAGAAACTCCCATCATCAATGCCTCATTCATTAAAGAACTTTTAGAAGCCACCCTCCTGCCTCAACAAGCAGCAGTAATTCACTGTAGGGAACACCAAACCAATTGAGACTACATCTCATACTCCAATAATACAGTAATAGATTCAGTAGCAAAACAAGCAACCTTTGGAAACCCCATACCAGAGTTCCTCTTCCTAGCTCAGGCCACTACTCCACCAGATGAATGGGCTCTCCATAACAATAAATCACTGTTTCTACCAGATCAGGCAAATACAATTTTATAACATCTCTATAATATATGTTTCCAGATAAAGCAGCTCTCTATACATTTTTAAACTCCCAGCTCCACCTAACACCCTCAGACAAGGCAGACCTACAAAATATCTCCCAGCCCATCTGTCAATGCTCTAACCTCACCTCCAACATTCGACCCTCTCCTTTCCCTTACCCGCTTGTGTTTGGCAAACTGATTTCACCAATATGACCCCTGTAATAAGGTTCAAATATTTGTAGACACTTTTTCCAGTCGGGTTGAAGTTTACCCCCAATCAACAAAAAGGCATCTACTGTGGTCAGCTTTCTCCTCTCAGAAATCATACCACGATTTGACATGTCAACCTCCTTACAGTCTGACAATGGCCCTGAGTTTACATCAGCCCTCACTCAATAAGTCACATAAGCTCCATGAATTTTCTGGAAACTCCACATTCCCTATCACCCCCAGTCATCCAGCAACCAACCACACAATTAAAAAACACATGCTCACTAAACTAGCTTCCCAAACTCTTTTAAACTGGACCAAATTATTACCCCTAGCCCTCCTCAGCATTCGAGCATTACTCAAAAAACTCCACCCAAGCCCCTTCAAACTCTCCTGCACATGGGCTTCATCCTCATCCCTTCTCCTTATCTACCACACTCTTCTTTCCTATTCATGCAAATCAGAGTCAAACTATGGACATATGCTGACTTTCATCTCCCAAAACCTGCTTCCCCTAGCCAAAATACCACGTCTTTAACACCACTTACCTCTCCACACGCAAACCTTTAACATCACAACAACCCAAATGGTCTGGACCTTTCACTGTAATCCCCACTGCAGCAAAACTCAAAAGACATTCCACTTGGTACCAGACATCACAATTTTTTTTAATTTTTTATTATTTTTGTTTAAGAATTGATGCCTTTGAGCTTTGGTGTTGGAGAAGAGTGCTGAGGGTACCATGGACTGCTAAGAAAACAAACAGATTCATCTTGGAGAGGGTTAAACCGGGCTGCTCCTTGGAGGCAAGGATTCTGAGGCTTTGTCTGATGTACTTTGGTCATGTTGTAAGGAGAGACCGGTCCTTGGAGAGGGACAGTCATGCTTGGGAGGGTAGAGGGCAGGCACAGGAGGGGAAGGCCCTCTATGAGGTGGATTGATTTGGTGACTGGGGTAATCGAGATGGGAGTGTCAGAGACAGTGCGATTGGCACAGGACAGAGCAGAGTTTAGGGCTGTTGAACATAGGGTCGCTATGAGTTGCAAGTGACTCGACAGCACATAACCAACAACAACATCCTTCCTATCCTTACAAGAACCCTAGTTGGGCTTTTTATTGTTGAAAGTGTTAAAAAACAAAATCTTGCCACCAGATGGTACATATGAGACTTGTTTTATGAGGTGAGATGATTCAAATGAATTTTAATAAAAAAAAATAAATCTAGCTATACATACTAAAGTCCATATTTAATACCGTTTGCTTAACATGTTATAATTTATATATTATTATATGCATGCATACTATTAAAATATTTACATTATAATACATACATTTTATAATGGAATACCTCTCTACCAAATTGGTAAAAATGAAGTAAAACTATATATATTTGGATATGATAATATTAAAAGAAAATTCCTAAGATTCAGCAAGAATATTATTGGAGTTGGTTGAACAATTCAGCAAAGTGGCAGAGTATATAATCAACCCACAAAAATCAGTCAAATTTCTCTACAGTAACAAAGGAAAGGAAATAAATAAATCAATACTATTTATAATAATGACCCAAAGGTGAAACACTTAGGAATAAATCTAACCAGAGACACAAAAGGCCTACAAAATTAAAATTACAAAAATGTCTCTTCAAGATCCAAAAAGGAAGAATAATAAGTGGAAGAATATACCATACTTATGAATAGGAAAATTTAACTGTGTGAAAATGTCAATAGTACCAAAAGCTATCTATTGATGTAATTCAATTCCTCTCCATCTCCTAGCATTATTTTTCAAAGAGATGGAAAAAGTAATCACCAAGTATGTATGTAAAGAATTGAGACCCTAGACAAGCAAAGCGCTAATGAAGTAGAAGTCTTAACAATTTGAATTTTTTCTTCATCTCTTATGATGTTACTTATTGACCCAGTGGCTATGGTTTTTGTTTTGACATTGAGAGGGGAAAAAAGATGATCTACAAATACATGAAGAAATACTCAAGATCATTAGCTATTAGAAACACCAAACAAAAATGATATACCATCTCAACCACTGTAACAATGGCAAATTTTAATAGTACAGTAAAAAGCAAATGCTAGCAAAGGTGTAGAGAGATTGGAGCACTCATAAACTGTTGGTGGAACTATAACATGGTGCAAACACTATAAAAGAGTTTGGATCTCTCTTTAAAAAGTTGAAAATAGTTATAACATTTGATCCAGCAAAAAATAGCAGCTTCAACACAAGCAATATATACACACCCATGTTAACTGAAGCATTATTTATAATAGCAATGAACAGTTCAACATTAAAGGAAAAATTAATAAGGAAACCATGATATAACCACACAATGGAGTACTAATCAACACTAAAGAATGATAAGTGATTCATATTTGTTATCCTTTTTTAAAATGTGATCCAACAGACTATGCAAATTATTTAACAGTGTCATTAATAGCATATGCAAGTCAAACCTGACCAAAGATTATTCAAAAATAGCTAGAACATCTACAGCCAGGAGAGAATAAAATAGATTAATGGGACCTTCTAAGAATCAAATCCCTATGCACATCCAAAAACTTCTCCAACAGGGCAAAAAAGGAAGCCACAGATTGGGAAAAAATATTTGGTAATGCCATGTCAAACAAGGGACTTATATCTAGAATTTATAAAACACTCAAGCACCACAAGATAAAGGTAAATAACCTGGTTGAAAAATGGGCACAGGATATGAACAGACAATTCATCAAAGAAGACATTCAAATGGCCAACAAGCACATGAAGAAATGTTCAAAAATCCCTACTTCTAAGAGATGCAAATCAAAACAACTATGAGATATAATTTCACCCGGGTAAGAATAGCAAAATTTAACAGAACAGCAAACATCAAATGCTGGCAAGGTTGCGAAGAAACTGGAACCCTTATTCACTGTTGGTGGAAGCGCAAAATGGTGCAACCACTATGGAAGGCACTATGACGCTTCCTCAAAGAGCTAGAAACACCATTTAACTCAACAATTCCACTACTGGGAATATACCTTAAAGAAACCAGAACTGCCATCCAAGTAAATATATGCACATCCATGTTTATTGCTGCTTTGTTTACAATAGCAAAGAGTTGGAAACAACCCAAATACCCATCAACAAAAAAAATGGACAAAGAAACTCTGGTATATTCACACAATGGAATACTATGCTGCATTGGGAAAAAAAGGAACTCATGAAATATTATACAAAATGGGTGACCCTGGTGGACATTATGCTGAGTGAAATATCTCAGTCACAAAAGGGCAAATATTGCACAGGGCCACTGTTGTAAAACGGGACTGACATCAGGGTTGAGGGAAGGCAGAGAAGGCGGGGAAGAATGTATACTGCATTGAAACAGATGAGGGAGAGAACTGTTTAAATGAGGTATTGTTGTTGTTGTTAAGTGCCATCGAGTCACTTGTGACTGATAGTGACCCTGTGTACAAGAGCCCTAAATGCCATTCTATCCTGTGCCAACCTTGCCATCTCAAACACACTCATTACCACCACTCCACTCACAGAATCGTTCCATCTCATCAAGGGTCTTCCTCTCCTGTGCCGTCCCTCCACTCCACCAAACATGATGTCCCCCTCCAAGGACCAGTCCCTCCTTGCAACATGCCCAAAGTATGTCAGATGAAGCTTTAGAATTCTTGACTCCAAGGAGCATTCTGGCTTCACCCTCTCCAGAACTGACCTGTTTGTTCTCCTAGCAGTCCATGATATATTCAACACTCTTCTCCAGCACCACAGTTCAAAGGCATCAATTCTCTTTCTATCATCCCTAGTCACTGTCCAACTCTCTGATGCATAGCATGTAATTGCAAAGACTATAACCTGGATCAGGCGTACCTTAGTCTCCAGCCTGACATCACTGCTCTTCAGTACTCTTGAGAGGTCCCTCACAGCTGACTTGCCCAATGCAATTCATCTCTTGATTTCCTGGCTGCTGTTACCAAGAGTGTTGACTGTGGAACAAGTAAACTAAAACTGTTAACTATCTCAATCTCTTCACCATCCATATTGATGCTGCCAATTGGCCCACTGGTGAGAATCTTTGTTTTCTTGAGGTTGAGCTTCAACCCATATTGAAGACTGCAGTCCTTGACCTTCTACAGCAAGTGCTTCAGGTCTTCCTCAGTTCAGTAAGCAGGGTTGCGTCATCTGCATAAAGCAGGTTGTTGACTCTTCCACCAATCCTGATGCCACATTCCATCTCGGACAGCCCAGCATATGAGATGATCTGTTCTGCATACAAATTGAAAAGGTATGGAGACAAAATACATCCCTGACAGACCCCCTTCTTGATTTTGAACCATACAGTGTCTCCCTGCTCTGTTCTGACGACTGCCTCTTGGTCCAAGTGTAGGTTTCACATTAGCACAATCAAATGCTCTGGGATTCCCATTCTTCTCAGAGTCAGCCATAGCTTGTTGTGATCCACATAGTCAAAAGCCTTTGCATAGTCAATGAAGCACAGATAGACATCCTTTTGGTACTTTCTGCTTTCTACCAAGATCCATCTCACATTAGCTATAATATCCCTAGTACCACTACCTCTTCCAAATCTATCCTGCACATCTGGCAGTTCTCTGTTGACATATTGTTCCAAACGTTTTTGGATAATTTTCAGCAGAATCTTCCTTACATGTGATATCAATGATATTGTTCAATAATTTCCACACTCTGTTGGGTCACCTTTCTTTGGAATGGGAAGAAATACCAATCTATCTCTTCTAGTCAGTTGGCTAGCTGGCTGTCCTCCAGATTTCTTGGCACAACTTAGTGAGCACATCCAGGGCAGCATCTGGTTTTAAAAAATATGTCAATTGGTATGCTGTCAACTCCTGGTGCCTTGTTTTTTGCAAATTCCTTCAGAGGAACTTGAATTTTCTTCTTCATCACCACAGGTTCTTGCTCATATGTTATTTCATGAAATTCCTCTGTGTCAGCCAATTCCTTCTGATACAGTGACTCTGTGTACTCCTTCCATCTCCTTTTGATACTCCTGGATCATTTAACCTTCTACCCAAACTATCTTTAAGTATTGCCACCCATGGCTTGAATTTGGTTTTCAACTCCTTCAGCTTAAGAAATGCTGAGAGAGTTCGGCCCTTTTCATTTTCTGACTCCAGCTCTGTGCACATTTCATTATAGTATCTTGCTTTGTTGTCCTGAGCTGCCTTAATTTTCTGTTCAGCTCTTTGATTTCTTGATTTCTTCCTTTAGCTTTGGCTTCTTGGCACTCTAATGCAATACTCAGAGTGTCATCTGACATCCATCTTGGTCTTTTCTTCTTCTTCAGCCTTTGTAATGACCTTTTGCATTCTTCATGACCTATTTTCTTTATATCCTCCCAGAACTCATTTGGTCTATGCTCATTGGTGCTCAAGGCCTCAAACCTGTTCCTGAGATGGTTTTGAAATTCAGGTGGGACAGACTTAAGGTCAAATCTTGGTTCCTGTGGACTTGATTTAATTTTCCTCAACTTCGGCTTGAACTTGCATATGAGTAGTTGGTGGTCTGTCCCACAATCAGCACCCGGCCTGGTTTTCACTGCTGATATTGAGCTTCTCCAGCGAGTTTTTCCACAAATGTAATCGATTTGATTCCTATGCATACCATCAGGTGAAATTCATGTGTATAGCCTGCATTTATGTTTTTTATAAAAGGTATTTGCAATGAATAAATGATATGATTAGATATTATTGTCATGACAAGAGTCCAGAATGAAGGCTGCACAGTGGAGTGGACTTAGGTGGAGGGATTGTATAACAATGAATGAAAGAATTTTTCTTTTACTTTTCAAAGAGAAGAGTGAATTGGGGAGGGGGGAGGTGGGCAGGGAGAAAAGTATAACAATGAATGAATAGAAACCCTAAGTCTCTATAAACTTTCATTAAAGTTAATTTTTAAAAAACACACAAAAACCCCAGCTAGAACAGTGTATCAACAGGGAACTGTCAAAAATTTAAGCTGGATTCAAAAGAGACCATAGCATGAGGGATATCATTGCTAATATCAGATTGATCTGGGCTAAAATTAGTGAATATCATAAAGATATATACTTATGATTTATTGATTGTGAAAAGGTATTTGACTGTGTTGTTGCTGTTAGGTGCTGTCATGTATGAGTCACAGTGACCCTATCTATAACTGATCTGAACTCTGTCCTATCCTTGCCAACCTCACAATTTCTGACACACTCAAGTCCGTCATTGTAGTCACTGTGTTAATCCACCTGGTTGAGGTTCTGCCTCTCTTTCACCATCCCCCCTCCCATTTTTTTCCAAGCATGATGTTCTTCTCTAAGGAACAGCCTTTCCTAGCAACATGCCCAAAATATGAAGACTGTTGAAAAGCACCATGGGGCTTGGAACAAAGTTCTGCCTGGTGGCAATGTTGTCAACACATGAAAAAATGTTCAAAATCCCTAGCTCTAAGAGAGATGAAAATCAAAACAACTATGAGATATCATCTCACCCCAGTAAGAATAGCAAGATTCAACAGAGCAGCAAACAACAAATGTGGCAAGGTTGTGGAGAAACTGAAACCCTTCTTCACTGCTGGTGGGAGTGTAAAATGGTGCAACCACTATGGAAGGTAGTACAGCGCCTTCTCAAAAAGTTGCAAATAGAAATTTCATTTGACCTAGCAATTCCACTACTGGGAATATACCCTAAAGAAACTAGAACTGCCACCCAAGCAGATATATGCATGCCCATATTTATTGCTGCTTTATTCATGATAGCAAAGAGCTGGAAACAACTCAAGTACTCATCAACAAATGAATGGATAGAGAAGCTGTTGTATATTCACACAATGAATGCTATGCAGCACTGAAAAACAAGGAACTAATGAAATATTGCATAAAATGGGTAAATCTAGAGGACATTATGCTGAGTGAAAAATTTCAGTCACAAAAGGACAAATACTGCATAACATCACTTATAAAACAGGACTGACAT
>NW_006399845.1:9440691-9445185 GCF_000299155.1 Elephantulus edwardii | reverse complement strand
CCTTATCTGATATGTCATTACCAAATACTTTTTCCTAGTCTGTGGCTTCCCTTTTTACCTTGTTGGAGAAGTTTTTGGATGTGCATACAGCTTTGATTCTTAGAAGGTCCCATTCATCTATTTTATCTTCTCCTGGTTGTAGGTAAAAACACATCTTTAAAGTGTTAAAATAAATCAAAGATATAATCTTGAAGATTGAAAATCCACCTTACCCAAATAATGATATTTTTCATGGCCTCAGAGTATGGAAAACTGATGGAGAAAAGATCAAAAGTGTCAATGACTTCATCTTACTTGGATCTACAATCAGTATACTTGATACCAGCAGTGAGGAAGTCCAGAGACATACTGCATTGGGAAATTATGCAGTCAGGAACCTCTTCAAATTATTGAGAAGCAATGATACCAGTTTGAGGACTAAGGTGCTTCTGATTTAGGTCATGGTCTTTTCAATCATTTGCTATGCATCTGAGAGCTGGAAAATTAATAAAGATGACAGAGAATTGATGTGTTTTAGTTGTGTTGGAGAAAAGCACTGAATATCCCACGGATGGGAGAAAGTGCAGCCACAGAGCTCTTTGGAGGCAAGAATGACAAAGCTTCATCTCACTTACATTGAGCATGTTGTTAGGATAGGCTGTTCCTTGGAGAGAAGGAACATCATGAATGGAAAGGTGGAGTGTCAGTGAAAGAAAACAAGACCCTCAATCAGATGGATTGACACAGTGACTGGTTCAAGTAAGTCAGAAATTATAAAAATAGCACAGAATAGGACAAGGTTTAAATCTGTTGTTCGTAAGGTCACTATGAGTCAGACTTGATTCAGTGGCAGCTAATAATAACAACATATGTATGTAAAATTTGGACTATGAATAAGGAAGATCAAAGAAGAATTGATGTCCTTAAAATTGTGTTGGCCAAGAATATACTATGGACTGAGAGTAAATAAAACTGTCTTGGAAGAAGTATAGTCAGAATTTTTAGAAGCAAGGATGATGAGACTTCCCCTGCCCTGTACTTTACTCTGTGTGTGTGTGTATGTGTGTGTGTGTGTGTGTGTGTGTGTGTGTGTGTGTTTTGTTTTTCTTTTTTGATTTACGTATAATCACTAATATATATTGTGGTTTGTACATGTACTTTTTGTTTTATACAATCATTCATATACATAATGTCTTATATAATTGATGACCATTGCTGTACGCCTATTATCACTCCTTCTTTTCAAGTCCCAATTGAAACTTTCCCACTACTTCATCTCCCTTCTGCCCACTAACTTCTAGCTCACATTCTTTGGAAGTGTGTCAGCAGGAACCAGTCCTTGGAGATGGACATCATACTTAGTAAAGTAGGTCAGTAAGAAACAAGAAGGCCCTCAAAGAGATGAGCTTACACAGTTGGTGAAATGATGGGCTCAAACATAGCAATGATTGTGAGGCTGGCACAGGACCAGGAACTATTTTGTTCTGTTATAAATACAACAACTATAATACAGAACCAACACCATGGTATCTAAGAACAACATACCAGTGGAAATAATCTAATCTTATATAATGCAACTATATTCCATAAGAAGAAGGATTAGACATCCATTTCCAAAATAACAGGCATTTGAAAACCCATGTACAGTATGACACAGTTAGAGTAGACTAGCAGATATAGCAATGAGACTGAGACCTCAAATATGGCATTGAGGTTGGCTCAAGATAGAGCAGGGTTCAGAGCTCTTGTACAGAGGGCTGCTATGAATCGCAAGCAACTTGACGGCACATAACAACAACAACCTATTCCATAAATCTAATATAGCTAACTAATCAACTGAGGTCATACCACTGTAGAGTGGATGTTAAGCCCTCTGAGTTATAAAAAGAGTGGAATGGACACAGACACACATAAATGGAGAGAAGAAAGACACCATATAAGGAGTATCTATAGACTAAGGAATCTAAGAATGCCTCAGAATACTAACTAGTCAACATGACTGTACCCTTAAACGTCATCCCCTTCTGGTATTTTTGTCACAAAAATACAAAGTAACTAAGTCCAAAGAAATAGTATCTGGAGATCTTTCAGATAATCTCACTGATCAAATTATCAATGATATCATGCTAATGGGCTGGGTGATCAAAAAACAGTGTCTTAGAGGTCTTCATAAGCACATGAACTTCAGAGGCTGGAAGATAAATCTGATGAATATTCAAGGACATGCCACATCATTAAAAATGCAAGAAAAAGAAGTTAAGACCATCTCATCCAAAGTAAAAGATAAACGACGATGTTTTGTATCTTTCATCACAAAGAGGGAATTACAACAGTTGATTAGACTATTCCACACATAGGGAGCTTTGGTGGCCTAGTGATAAGGAGCTGCTCTGCCAATCCAAAAGCACATGGATCCACCAGCTGCTTTCTGGGAGAAAGATGGACAATCACCTCTCGTGCGAGTTACTGCCTCTGAATACTCACTAGATGGTCAGTATGAGTCAGTTTCTACTCAGTAGCACTAAACTATAACAACATTCCACACTTGAGGATAGTACATTACATTGAGTGACACTTAAATCTGCAAGCTTTGGGTTGCTTTGTGATTATAGAAAAGGTTCTAAATTAGAGACAAGCTGGCTGCAATGCAAGTGTCCCTGTTTGGACTGTACAACCCAGGGTAACTGAGGATATTAAAGATGAGAATGGCACACAACAACAACAACCATTCTTTAACATCATCATTTTCCTGGGACCAACTCATGCTGACCCTCCAGTGGGTTTTCAGAGGTTGTAAATTACATGACAGGAGGCTACTCATTTTCATCCCACTGAGAAGCTGGAATATTCAAACCACAGGTCTTTGGGTTGACAATGCACTTACTTATCCAATAGGTCACCAAAACTCCCTGATTAGAGTGGTATAAACTCATGTGAAATTTATGGCAAAATCCAGAGGGAGATTTGCAATGCAGGTCCTGATGTACTGGAGCAAGGTCATTTTAAAGGCTGTAGAGAATTATTCTCCTTAAAAAGGGAAAAAGAAAAAAATTTGGTGTGCTTATTGGCCTGGGAAAAACAGAATACTTGATAAATTAAAAGTACAAAGGGAACATTAAGTTACTCTAACTAAAACTACTTATGATTTTCTGAGTTCTTTAAAATCTACCAAGTCAAGAGTTTGGGTAAGTTCAGCAAGAATAAAATGTAAAATGGGAATGGTACTTATGGAATTGGGTGCAAGTAAGATCAGAGAGCACAAGCAGGTCCCCTAAGTGCAGTCACACGTCACCCTGAACGATTGCACTGGCACCTGTCCCTACACACATATCTCTAACCACATGGAGGACATTCTACAACCAACTTGGTACAAAAAGTTCCACAGAGGAAAGCACAGTATCTATTGAGAGAACTTCACAGTGTTCTTCCAAGTGAGATAAGAAGATGGAAACTTTTTAAAAAAATAAACAGAAAGTCATGAAGTTTGCTGATGCCAGAATTGGGTCATAAGCCATTAAACACCAATTACTGATTCATAATTCAGAAAGAGCTTGAATTTTGGGTGAAAGAGTATATTAAGAATCATTCCCCTGGGTAGAGATTTCATTTTTAAGTGAGGCACACCAAGAGCCACTTCTGTCCTTTACTGTGTGTGCTTAACCCGTGAAGCTGCGTGTATAATGTGATGCTGCTGTCAGCTAAGGCTGTGAAAGAAGCTTAGAAAGCAGAGGAGGCAGAGAGAACCTAAGAAAGTCCTCTTCATGTCTCAGCTCATGTATATTTTTAATAAAGCTGTGCCTTCTGTTCTTCTCTTTAGTAGGTGTGTATTTATTTCAGTAACACTGGGCAGTGAATTAGTAATTTTCAGCTAATAATTTGTGATGACCCGATGAGACTTGCTGTGTGAGTATACCTGGATCTGCGCTTTGGCCCATACTTCCAGAATCAATGACTAAATCTAGGATGTACTGGGATCATTTTTTTCAGAGGTGGACTGTCTGATCCTAAGCAGTAGGGACTCTCTCCTTTGGATGGTGATGCTGCCAGTGAAGAGTTTGAAGATGGCTTTGTGGTAAGTACTTTGAGAAGAGGGATGAGAAGCTTCCTTCGTGGAGAATAAAATAATTTCAACTTCAATAAAGAGGTAATTGCTGTTATTGCTATTTGCTTTCAAGTCAGAACCAACTCATAGCTGACCCTCCAGTGGGTTTTCAGAGGCTGTCAAGCACATGGGAGCAGATGGAAGGGATTGCCCATCTTTCTCCCATGGAGCTGCTTGTAGACTCAAATGCATGTGCCTTTGGGTTGGCAGCACAGCTCCTTATTATAATGCCACCAGAGCTCTCTAAAGGGGTGATTAGCTGAGATCGAGTAATGCTTAAACTTGAAGCGATCTTTTTGTCAACAAAATGGATGTTCCTAGGGGAAGGAAAATAAGTAATAAAGGTGGTCATTAAGATTAGTTTCTAGAATGTATTTTTTTAAAAATTTTTTTACTTTAAATCTGAGTCTAGT
>NW_006399845.1:9436364-9440591 GCF_000299155.1 Elephantulus edwardii | reverse complement strand
ACAGCTTTAGTTTGCTTGGCTCCATAGTCAACAGTCTTGGCACCAGCAGCCAGGAAATTAAAAGGCGCATTGCCATGGGAAAGTCTGCTGTTAGGGACCTGCATACAAAAAAATTTTTTTTTCAAAGAGAAAAACAAGCTGGGGGTGGAGAGGGACGGTCAGGGAGGAAAATGTGCAACAATGAATGAATGGGAGAATAAATAAATATATATCTATAAATATATTTTAAAAAGATGTCTCTTTGAAAGATGTTCAACTTGGCAACATGCTGCTGACAGCAAAAATTACCCACCAATGGAAGCAACTGGCTTCACTGGTCAAGTTGTTGTTGTTTCTTAAATTATCCTGGCCAAATCAGTGCTGGTTATGCATCCCTACTGGACTGTCACACAGTTCACCTTGGTTACAAGTTTGCTGAGCTCAAAGAGATTAATCACCATTCTGATAAGAAGCTGGAAGATGACCCCAAGGTCTTGAAGTCTGATAATGCTGCTATTATTGATATGGTTCCTACCCAGCCATATAGTGAAGATTAAAATATTTTGTTGTTATTGTTTTGTGGGTTTTGCTGTTATTTTTGAGGGCCTTCCTCTATCTCTTCAACCTTCCCCCTTTCCAAGCATGATGTCCTTCTCCAGGGAATAGCCTCTCCTAGCTACATGCTCGAAGTATGTGAGATAAAACTTTATCATCTTTGCCTCCAGGGAGCAGTGTGGCTGCACTTTCTCCAAGAAATATTTGTGTTCTTTGGCCAGTACATGGAATATTCACAACTCTTCTCCAGCTCAAAGCTATCAATTCTTATTCATTGCCCAGCTCTCAGACACATAGCAAGTGATTTAAAAGACCATGGCCTGAATTAAACACACCTTAGTATTCAATCATTGATTCTTAATAATTTGGAGTGGTCCTTTCCCAGTATAATATATTTATAATATATAAAAAATTAAAAAATATTTATAATATATTTATAATACATAATATCCTTTCCCATTATAATACATTTCCTGATTTCCTGACTGCTGGTATCAGGATATTGGCTGTGGATCCAAGTAAGATGATACTTCTGACTTTCAATCTTTTCTCCATCTATCATGATGTTGCCTAATGGTTCAGCAGTAAGAATATTTTTTTTATGTTTACATGCTATACATAGATATTAAGGCCCAAATATCTGTATTGACGTGTCCACAGTCTCAGCAAAGTGGATGGCTAAGAAAAGGACAGCGTCCAGGCATCCAGAGCCACCCGGTGGGTCAAGCTCAGTGACCCCACAGAGCACTGGCTGGTTCCACCCCCTCCCATCTCCAGGATCAGCGGTCCCTTCCTCTCTGGCTGGTGCCAGCAATGGTGGGCAGAGGGGGCGGCAGGGCCAGGTCTCCTGCAGAAGTGGTGCTCAGACTGGGGCCCTGACAGGCACACACCTCTGATGGCAGCAGGAGCTTAGGGAGGCACAGCTGAGTCCATAGAGTTCCCCCAAGGTAGAGACCAAGGGCACAGACCTCACCTCTAACAGGGAGACAGGCCAGCAGACAGACATAGGGAATTTCTGAACTAGGTAGTGGACAGGGATGAAAGTGAGCGTGGAGGCACGTGAAGACATAACAGGCAGGAGTGCACCTTGGGTCTTTGCTTCCTTCTCAATGTCATGGCCTTGATGCTGGACTAGACCTTGGTGGCCTCAGTGAACCCCACGCTGTTGCTGTCCTGGTCGAGCACCGTGTAGTAGCAGCCGATGAAGACATCACCCAAGATCCAGAGTGGCCGTCCAGGTGGAGGGATGTCCATGACCATGAAGCCGCTCAGGCACACTGTCTTCCCAGCCTGGGACACCTTAAGCATGTCATCCCCTGCAGAGAATGTGTAGCCTTCGCCTCCTAACATGAGGGTGATGGATGGCAGGCTGGTTACCTTCTCACAAGGGATTATATACTCTCCTGGATGAGTGGAATGGCACCCAGGGCCTTCTGCAGCTGAGTGACCACCTCCACTGGGCCCATCATCAGGGAGGTGCCCTTGTCCTCAGTGGCCTCACAAAGGCTGCCCTTACATAGGGTCAGCTCCCTGCCCACATCCACCCTGTCCATGTGAATCTGCCAGTAAGCCTTGTGGGTGATGTTGATGTAGTTCATGGAGCCCTGGCAGTACTTGGAATCAATGCCTCCCAGCATCAGCTCATCCCCAGGCTGGGATGTCAGGTCCCTGTTCACGTAGAAGAATAATATGTTCTTCTCCACCCACTTCTGCTTTATGAGGTTGTCAAAGACAGCCACCACCTCATTGACAGAGATGCAGGGATAGACCATGCCCAGGATGCCATCGAACTTGACTGTGATGAAGGAAGGTAAGGCCTGGCTGCTTGGTGGCCTCTCCAAAGGTCTGGGGCTTCACCTTGACATAGCCTAGGCTCAAATTGCAGGGCACCAGCACAGTGTACAGGCTCAGGTACCCAGACAGGCTGCCCAAGCCATAGTGGATGGTAAACGTGGTGCCATTCTTCACGTATGTGCTCGACTCGGTGCTGTCGTACGTGTGGTGCATCCAGCAGTCAATGTCCAGCAGTTCACAGTTGACCAAGGGCACCCAGAGATTGGAAAAGTTGATGTCGAAGACAACAGAGAAGCACTGTGATAGTGTCCCAGTGCCGATCTCTTCATAATACTGGGAGCCCATGTAGTTCTTGACAGGCCCCCAGCCACTGTCGGCGCCCTCTGGGAGTATTTCAAGATGGGCTCCTTGGTAATCGGGTTTCCCACAGGACCGCCCAACTAAGAGAGGTTCCAGAGGATGAAAGTAAACTTGCATAGAGGGATCCTTCTTCCAAAACTTGGAGGTGGCAGGCATAGCACCCCACTAGAGGAGCCTCTGAGGGAGACTTGCCCAGCAGAGCCACCTCCAGCCATGGTTGTGTCATGGGAGCTGGCACACATGTGGCCCCATCATCTCGTAACAGGAGTGCAGCGTCCACTCCTTGACTGTCCAAGGCTGCTCTGTCCAATCCATCCCAGGAGGGAGATGCTAGGAGTATGCCCTGGGTCAGTCCTAGGGACTGGCTGATGCAATCCATATTGAAGGCTGCATTCTTTGATCTTTTGTAGCAGGTGTTTTAAGTTCTCTTCACTTTCAGCAAGCAATGTTTGCCATCGGCATAATGGAGGTGCTTGATGAGTCTTCCTCCAGTTCTGATGCCATATTCTTCTTTATAGAGTCTATCTTCTCAAATAATTTGCTCAGCATACAGACTGAATAGGTATGGAGAGAAGACACAAACCTGATGCATTCCTTAATTTTAAACCATATACTGTTCTCTTGCTCTGTTATAGGATTCCCATTCTTTTCAATGTTAGCCATCATTTGTTATGATCTACATATTCAAATGCATTTTCATAGTCAATAAATCATAAATAGACATTCTTCTGGTATTTACTTTCAACCAGGATTCATCTAGTATCAACAATGATATCCCTGGCCAATGCCTTTTCTAAAGCCAGCTTGAACCAACTAGTTCCCTGGCTATTTACTGTCTTAGCCATTTTTGAGTGATCTTCAGCAGTATTTTGGTTGTATGTGATATTAATGATATTATTCAATAGTTTCCACATTCTATGGGATCACTTTTCTTAGGAATAGACACAAATATGGATCTCTTCCAGGCAGTCGACCAGACAGCTGTACTACCAAATTTCCTGGCATAAAGTGGTGAGCACATCCACAATTGCACGTGTTACTTGAAACATGTCAATTATATCCCATCGATTCCTGGGGCTTAATTTTTTTGCCAATGCCTTCAGTACAGCTTTAACTTCTTCCTTCATTACTGTTATCTTTTGTTCATATGGTATTTCATGAAATTTTTCAGTGTCAGTCAATTATTTTTGGTACAGTGACTGTGTATTCCCTTTATCTTCTTTTTTTTTTTTAAAAAAAAAAGAGAGATGTGTTTATTCCATGATCAGGACAGGCCAGATGCATATTCACTGTATTAAAGTCAGACCAGTTGGGGACTCCAGAGTTTGGCCAACACTGAGGCACCAGCGTCGTGGTGTGAAGTGGGTTCTCATGGCACGCACAATTTGCTGAGGGTTCCAAGTGTAAAATTTAAAAAAACAAAAACAAACAACAAAACAAAACAACAAACAGGGCAAGGGCTGCTTACTGGGTTCAGTCTGTGGCTCCAGCTTCACTGCCTGCCTTGGCCCCCAGCCCTGCTTTTCCCCGTAAAAAAAA
>NW_006399845.1:9421057-9429705 GCF_000299155.1 Elephantulus edwardii | reverse complement strand
TAGGGGAAGGAAAATAAGTAATAAAGGTGGTCATTAAGATTAGTTTCTAGAATGTATTTTTTTAAAAATTTTTTTACTTTAAATCTGAGTCTAGTTTTTAAAACTACAATGAAGTTTTGTGTAACACTGCCAGGAAAAAAAAAAACCAAAGTTTTGTATAATACTTGGCCCCAGTATGATCTAGGAAATGGTGAACAATGGTAACACTGTTGCAGGATAACTTCTTTCAAGATTGAAAGATCTTTCTGCCACTATCAAGAATAATAAAGGGAGAGGTCAGCACTTTTAGGTGAGAAATATATCAAAGAGAGATATCATTGCTGTGTTGTTGTTAGGTGACATAGTCTTCTACAACCCATAGCTACCCAATGAACAAAAGATCTGAACCTTGCCCTATTCTGTGCTATTCTCCATCTCTGATATGCTCAAGCCTATGTTACAGTCACTGTGTCAATCCATTTTGTTGTGGTTATCTTCTCTTTCAATGACCTTCCACCTCTCCCAGCATGGTGCCTTTTCCCAAAGGCTTGTCTCTCCTGACAATAAGCCCAAAGTACATCAGACAAAGTGTCAATTTCCCTGTAGAGAACACTCTCTGGTTGCACTTCCTCTAAAACAGATTTGCTTATTCTTTTGGCAGTCCTAGTTTCTTATATTAACTCTGTTTTACAACTTTTGTTTTGAACATGGGGAGGAAAACAAAATGAGAGTGAACATAGATGATTTTATAGCCTTATGACAAAGTAACCATTTGCAGAAAGAATGTTAGATTCTCCTCCAAAAGGAAAATAAGAAGAGTGAGAGTTGTTTGTGGGGCCATGAATGATGTTCTGAATATCTGCCTCCACGAACAGGATAAACAGCTGGGTTTGCAGAAGTAGGGGCAGAAATTGATTACATGCAGAGAATGCAAGGGGGAAGCGAAAATGCAGAGAGTATGAATGGGGAAGAGCTACCAATACTGCTACTAATTCTCTGTAAACTGTAGCCTTAGCTGGGGCTCAGTGTTGGTCCAGACCTTCCTACTTGCTTAAGCTGTGAGGGTAGTGAGAGCAAAGGGAAGTTAGGGGTGGGTGGGAAGCACCAAAAAAATGTGAACTGACCAGGTAAGCTCCTGCGCCTGTACTGTGCAGGAAAGCTACCTACCTGTTCCCTTGCTTCCCCTACTCTCCCTTTTCCTACATTCCCCTTGCTCACAGAGTAGCACTGCAGCAGAAAAACAAAAAACTAGCATTTTTAAAATATTCTGAAAGAAGTGCCTTTCTTTGATTACAAAGCCAGTTGAGGAAGACCTCCTTATCAAGCTGACACCCTTTGTTTATGATTCCATCTCCACCCTGTTCTGCTGGCCTAGTGGATAAGGAGTCGTGCTGCTAACCTAAAGGCAGGCAGTTTGAATCTACCTGCTGCTCCACGGTCTCTTCTGCGCAACTATAGTCTCTAAAACCTCATGGCCCTAGTTGTTGTTTGTTCCACATTGCAATCCAAAGCTGCAATCCACTTCCCTTTCAGCACCTCAATGGATAATACCTGATCTTATACTAAAGGAAGGAAAACGGCTTCTGTTTTGTAATTTTTATTCATTCATTATTGCGCATCTTTCTTCCTCCTCCCTCCTCCCCCAGTCTACTTTATAGTGTACCTCTTGTTTAGATTGTTGTCAAACCAGAAAAAATTGTTTTAAACTTTAACTGAATTGCTGTTAGGTTTGCTCTTAATCAGAGACTTTCCTGTTTTCTCATTTTATTTTCCTCTTCACTTTTTGTACTCAAAGTATTTTTCCCATGAGATGTCCAGATCAAGGTCAGCATTAACCTAATGCACACAGGCCCCTTCTTCTTGTTGTTGTTATATTGTTGGATCTGAACCAACTCATAGCTGACCCTCCAGCAGGTTTTCAGAGGTTGTCAATTGCCACAGAGGAGGCTGCCCCTCTTTCTCTCATGGAGCAGCTGGAAAACTCAAATCGCAGGCCCTTGGGTTGGCAGCACAACTGCTTACCCTCTAGGTCAGCAAAACCCCCTAATTCTTATTTTAGTTGTCTAAAAAGAGTTCTCAGGTGCCATGTGAATCCAGAGGTAAGAAGAGTGCCGCAGCCATGAAGAGGAGGCCACGGTCCATGTACAAGATAGACCCTATCTGGAAAGAGGAAACTCGAGCACATGTTCCATGATGACTAAGTACTAACCAGAAAGGGGAAGGGAGGGGCAAAAAAACCCCAAGCAAACTCCACCATAAAGAGGGAAAATTACAGAGCATGTCAAATGTCTGGTGATGCTATCTTGAGGTCAGCTGTGGGCACCTACTGATTTGCAGAATTTTCCCTTTTCTGTTGTTTATAAGTCACTAAGAGCTGATGAATGGCACATAACAATTTCGTTTCTGAAATAACCCTGCCTTCTCTTACTAAAAGTACTAAATAAATATGAGCTTTTCCTCATGTCCTTAACCTAATCTAAAAGAACACCTTCAAAACCTTCTCTTGCTGAGGCAAATTTGGGAGACTCATACTCCCTGTCTAAGCCACCAGAACTCCTTCTCTCAGATACAGTTACATCTACTAATGCCATAATAAATCACCTCTTTTTTTCCTTTCCAAGTCCTGTCTCCAAGACTTTTTCTTACAGCAGGTAACAGAACCATGTTTTTCTGGTAACAGCTCCACATTGTGGAGTATGTGGCCAGTGTCATTAAAATGAATTTAATTCATAACTGCCACCCAAGCAGATGCACACTCATGTTTATTGCTGCTTTGTCCACAACAGCAAAGAGTTGGAAACAACCCAAGTGCCCATCAACAAATGAAAAGATAGAGAAACTGTGGTATAGTCAAACAATGGAATACAATGCACCATTGAAAAATAAGTAACTCATGAAATATTGTACAAAATGGGTGACTCTGGAGGACATTATGCTGAGTGAAATATCTCAGTCACAAAAGGATAAATACTGCATAGTGCCACTGTTTTAAAACAGGACTGACATAGGGGCTGGGGGGAAACTTAAGAAAAGATGGGATGAATAATGTGTACTGCACTGAAACAGATGAGGGAGAGAACTGTTTAAAAGGAATATATGATTTTATATAATGTATTATTTTCCTGAGAAGAGTCCAGAATAAGAGCTGCATAGTAAAGTGGAATTGAGGAAGGAGGATTGTATAACAATGAAAAAAAATTTATTTTTCTTCAAAGAGAAAAGTGAACTTGGGGGAGGGTGGGTAGGGAGGAAAATGTGCAATAATGTATGAATGGAAATCCAAAGTCTCTGTAAACTTTCACTAAAATAAAAAAAGACAAGAATATATTGCTTATTTTTTAAAAAAAGAACAGTGAGATCAAACAGTAAATTCTTTGCTAAAAAAATGAAAGTAGGGATCTTACCAATGGACCCACCCTGTGACAAGCAGCTCACAGCTCAGAGCAGACCTGGCAAAACTGAGAGCTGGGGTGGGGGTGGGGCAGGACAGGAGGGAAAAGGTGCTATGGGGAAAAAATAAAGAAGGGACTGAAGAATCCCAGGATCCTAAGTCATAATTGACCCTCCAGTAGGTTTCCAGAGGCTGCAAATAACACAGAAGAAGATTGCCCATCTTTCTCTTACAGAAAATTGGTATATTAGAACTACCCACCTTCAGCTTGGCAGTGCAACTCCTTACTCATTAGGCCACCAAAGCTATAACCCCTTTGCAATTTCCTAAAATTAATCTAGTGGAGCAGGCTGCAAGGAGTTGTGCTGTTAGTCAAAAAGCTATGCATCGGTGAGCTCTAGTGGCCTAGTGGCAAGAAGCTACACTGCAATCGCAGAGGTGTGCAGTTCAAATCCACCAGATGCTTTGCTGGAGAAGGAGGAACAATCACCTTATGTACCAGTCAAATCTGATTTGACAGTACACACACACAAATAATAAAAATAAAATAAAAAATAAATTAAAAAATAAATATAAAAGAAAAAACCAAACAAAAAAGCTACGCATCTTAAAAGTTTGAATTCACCAGTGGCTACTCAGGAGAAAAATGGGCAATCACTTCTTACTAATATTTGCTGTTGTTTACTCAAGTCTGATCTGACCCACAGCTGATCTTCAGGTTTTCAGAGACAGTTAATCGCAAGGGAGGAGATAGCCCATTTTTCTCTCACAGAGCAGCTGGTGGATTTGAGCCACATACCTTTGCATTAACAATGCAATTCTTTATCACTAAGCTACCAAAGCTCCCTTCCCATCAAGATTTACAGCCTCAGAAACCCAGTGGAAAGCAGTGATTAGTCAGAATCTACTGGATGGCAATGAATTTGAGTTTTTTAAAAAGTAAACTGAACCAATGAAAGAGTTTTTCTTTTCAAAGAGAAGAGTGAATTGGGGAGGGAGAAAAGTGCAACAATGAATGACTGGAAACCCTAAGTCTCTGTAAACTTTAATTAAAATTAATAAGAAAAAGAAAAGTAAACTGAGAGCAGTTTGCCAGGGAGAACAATATAAAGAAAGATAGCAACTAATTGTAGTTCCTGATAATCCTTGTAATAAAACTGAAGTCAAATAACATCAATGTTTGGGCCTTACTGTTCTTGTCATAAAGGACTACCTCTTGCCTCTAGTAGACCCTGCTAGTACAGAAAAGGAGTAGGGGATATTGTCATACACAGTCAAAGATCTGTAGTGGGACTGGAGGCCTCAGAAAATTTACAGTACATTGGCCAAGGACCAACAGCAAAAGCTAACACTGGTTAATACAGAAGCAGACTACTCTCTTATCTTCACAAACCCTGAGAGGTTTCAAGGCCATCCTCTTGGCAACTGACATTGTAGAGCTGAATTATCTTTGAAAAAATTCCAAATTAAGGCACAAATTGTGAAAACAATCCTAAATACAATGCTGCTGCTAAAATAAATTAGGGGGCTGGGCAAGTATCATGCTGTGCGAGATCTGGCTAATGTGTTGTTTGGTTTTTTTTAATCTTATTAACAGTATTTCTTTATCTTTCCTCAGTCAAACCCTGAGCCAATCACTTTCCCCAGGCTGCCTGGGGAGGGAAAGGAACACATAGGGTAGAGGAGACATGGGGAGAGAAAACCAACAAACTATGGGAGGTGGAGATGGCTCCTTCACATGGCAAAGAGGATCTTCAGAAAGACCACCATCAGGCAAAAGAGCCCCATGGTCTCTGAGAGGACAAAGCCAGGAATGGCCTAGGAAAAGAGCTGCAGATTCAGAGAAGGATTCCTGGCATAACCAATGATGAGGCTCCCAAACACAGTCCCAATCCCAGCTCCAGAGTCAGCCACTCCAACTGTGGCAGCCCCAGCCCCAGTGAAATTGGCTGCTGTGTCAATATCCCTTGAAATAGTGCTGGTTTGGAAGCTGTGAATAGGGATAAATGAAATCAAGGAACATGGGGCTGTCAAGCAGCTGGCAGTTCTCATCTCTCAGTGTCTCTGGTTGTATAAGGACCACTGTAGACAATGGACGGCTCAGCAGCTGAGAGGCACTCCTGACCAGGGAAGGGGTGGAGACAAACTTGGCGCAGGTATACATTTTCAGGGGATGAGAGGCTGTGGCAGGAAAGCTGCTCCTAGTGCAAAGAAGATAGTATGTTCTTTAGCGTCCTTCACTGCTCAGAATCAAGTCACCTTCATCTGAGAAAAGCAGCATGGCCTTTCTTAGTGCTGCCCCAGGAACATGAACAGCCCCACCATTTTACCTTGTGTGGTTACGAGGGACCTCTCTCCTCCATTGATTTCATTATATTGATGATCTCATGTTAACTGTTGAAGATATTTCTGTTACAGGAGTGTCGATATGCTCCCATCATCCACATAAGAGAGAAGATGATGGGCTGTGAATCCCCAAAAGATGAAAGGGCAAGAATGTTGATGAAAGTCCTTGAGTTCACCTGCTCAAGTAAGACTTGTGACTAAGAACAGGTCTTTGTAAGTCTTTCAGGGTATTAAAAGGTATTTTTATTTCATTTGGTGTGCTACTTGAAACCACTCTGCTAACAAAACAAAAATATAGTGCTTCTTGAAACTGGGACGAGAGCAACTAAGTTTTTTTAAAAAAACATTTGTTGTGCAAGTGAAAGTGCTGGGGGCAATACAGGATTAGTCATTCGTCAAGATGATCCCTCCTAGCACAGACTAGCAAGATGCTGGAGCCACCTCTCCTCTCTCCTAGGAGGGGGAGGGCCTGCCAACAGATGCCTGGTACACAGATGGCTCTGGGTGAGGCATGCAGCCATTGTGAATGCTGGTGAACACACAAGTCTCCACTGGTACCATGAGGTTCTAAATTATCTCAAAACAAAGCAGTCAATGGGTTAAATAAAGGGCTACATGGATGATGATGATGATGATGATGATGATGATGATGATGATGTTTGGAGTTTATATTACAAGTGGATCATCTTATATGTGTGTGCAAACTATAAAACAAACTAGCTCTAGTACACTCTCACTTGAGGGTTGCCTTTAAACTCACTGGTAAGGGGAAATCCTACCTTTAGCTAGACAGAACTTCAAATGGTGTACTAGAACATCTCGCTTGTGTGTGCAGAAAAGTAACCTGAAATTAGAATATAATTTCTTCACATAATATAATTGCTTTTGGTAGGATTTATGTTTATGTGCAAATGAGCTGGTTGATTAGTCAGAGTCCTGAGAGGAGAAAGATTAGAAGATTGAGCAGGAGATCTGGGATAGAGAAGAATGGGGTGTAATGTGCTCAAATGGTGTGAATATCTTTGTCAAAATCACCACCAAAAGTCACTCCACCACTGAAGATGTTATTAAACAATGAAGTATACAAAATTATCTAATTGGCATCAAAGAGCTACTTTTATAAACTCTACTATGTTTAATAAGCTTTTATAAGCTTCCACATAGAGTATATAAATGCATTCACAGTGGCCAAGGTGAAGGCTACACAGGGGCAACACTTAACAAGGCTTATGCAGTTGTCCCCAAAGTCAAACATCCAGTGTGCCGCACCAGACCCTTTCTATAGCACCAAGCATGCAGTGCAGTGTTCCTTCTTCAAAGTATGAGCAGATCTATGGCCTGAACTTTTGCACCCACAACAGTAGAAACTTACTGTCCAGCAGCAATGTAGTACTGAGCCTATTTTTGCAGGACCAGAATGACAACATGACGGAGATCTTGTACTCCACCCTTCCCACCAGTGGCTCAACCAGCAAACAGCTTGTGCCCCATTCTACAGAACCTATTTACTGGTGACGAAGGTATGGGTAGTGGGCTATAAAACGGGCCAGAAAACCAGACTGGACGACTGTCCTGATGAAGGCCAATTGAATTCTTCCGCATAGGTCTGTCTATAGCTGCACAAAAGCAAATTGCACCCAGCATGGGCTTTGCTAGACAAAGACACACTCAAGCAAAGCCTGGAGTGGGGTATGGGTGCTTTCCAGAGCCACAGCCAGCCCTTTTGTTGGCCTTTGTTTTGGACTGAATTGTGAACCTTCATCACAAAAAAAAAAGTACATATATAAAGATAAAATGAGAAAACTGTGTCATAAAAGGGTCAAGGGTAAAATACAAAATCTGTTAATTCCATCATAGCCTTGATCTGACCTAAGGAGAGTTTCCCTAGGATATGATATATCTTTTCTTTCACAAGAGATAAAAAGCAAGGAAAGTGCCAAGAAGGGGGAGCTCAGTGTTACTGAGAAACAAGGGCCAGGAGTAGGGTGTGTCCTTTTGGTCTTGGGTTCCTCCACTAGGAATCTCCTAGACACAGGGGAAGGTTAAGACACATGGAGATCTCCAAGGAGCACAGGGCCTATAGACACTGAAAAACTAGGACCTTCCTCTAGAACGAACAAAGAGAGAGCCAGCCTTCCCTTAGAGCAGGCATCCTGAATTTGGACTTCCAGCTTCTTAAATTGTGAGACAAGGTTTCTGTTTGTAAAAGCCCTCTACTTGGTTTTCTGTTACAATAGCACTGGATAACTGAGACAGTCATCATTATACCCATTATAGCAGCGGCTGCTGACGTCCCGTAGCATCCCGGGCCTCCTGGCCATCCTAGAGGATGACCAAGGCTTCATTCACACTTACCTGCATCTTCCTCACCTTTGCCATTGTGCTGCCAGTGCTTCGGCTGCAGGTGGAGGACTGGCGAGAAGGCTCCCTCTCTTTATATTTACTGCAATATTTACTCCCAAAAAGTCTTTCCTATTATAGATTACTGGAAATCTTCTCTAGCACAGATTACTAGAAGAACCAGTTGCTCTTCCCCTAAGCCAATACTCAGATAGGCTTATCACCAGAAGAACTGTGAGATAAATGTGTTTATACTGGTAACTCAGGATTTACAGGAAGCAAAAACAGACGCCAGTATTCTTCGGATGAGTTTTATTCTTTTTTTTTAAATTATTATTAAATTTTATTCGTTTTAGTGAACATTTACAGAGATTTTGGGTTTTCATTCATTCATTGTTGCACTGTTTTCTCTACCTTCCTCCCCAGTTCGTTCTTATTCCCCCCACCTGAATGTCTGTTTTAATTGTCCAATTGCCACAGTGCTTGTCGAAGCCAGTTCTGATTAATCTCTTTTGTCAGTGTGTCCTTTGCCATTCCCTATCTCTCCTCCCTGAGAGAGACTTCACCCTGATTCATAAGGAAAAGGGGATGG
>NW_006399845.1:9413529-9414252 GCF_000299155.1 Elephantulus edwardii | reverse complement strand
AAATTATGCTTATATAAAATCTATACCTAGTCCAAAAAACCTGGGTGTGGCATCAGGTTTGGAGAAAGACTCATTAACAATTTGCCTTAGGCTGATAACACAGTCTTGCTTACTGAAAGCTAGGAAGGCCTAAGGCGTTTGCTGCAGAGAATAAAGGACTACAACTTTCAATATGGATTAAGTCTTGTATGGATTAGATCCATACATCTTTATAGATACATTATAAAGAAAACAAGTCTTCACCACTAGGCCAATTGGCAACATCATGATAGTTGGATAGAAGATTAAAATTGTCAATTATTTAATCTTGCTCAGATCCACAATCAAACCCTTGGTTTCAGCAGTCAGGAGATCTGGAGATGTTAGGTATGGAAGAGGTCTGCTGTTAATGATCTCTCCAAAGTCCTAAAGAACAATAATATCCATTTAAAGGCTAAAATGTGCCTGATTCAAACCATTGTCTTTCCAATCACCTGCTATGTATCTGTGAGCTGGACAATAAATAAAGTTGAAAGGAGAAGAACTGATGCCTTTGAGTTGTGATGTTGGAGAAGAGTATAAATGTCCCATGGGCTGCCAAAAGAACAAACAGAGATGTTCTGGAGAAAGTGCAACCAGAGTGCTCTTTAGCAAAGAACAAGAACCACATGATCCTATCAATTGATGCAGAAAAGGCCTTTGACAAAATCCAACACCCTTTCCTGATGAAAACACTCAACAAAA
>NW_006399845.1:9407276-9412503 GCF_000299155.1 Elephantulus edwardii | reverse complement strand
ACAAATTTAACTAACAAGTTAAAAGTACATGAGTCAAAAATTGAGTTTTATTCTTGAGGTTTTGTATCATTTATGGGATAGATCTTTATCCTAAACTATTAATTCTTTTTAACATTAATGAAAGCCAATAAATGAGTAAGACCAATCAGGAGCTGTTCTGTAAAGATTTAACAGACTTAAATTGTACAAGTACATTTGTCCTGTACATTTCAAAGAAAGGGACTGGCCCTTGATAACTTCTAAGCTTTTTCAGTACTCCACCTAACAAGAGTACAATCAATGATAAAGCTGAAAATCGGACATCTTCTAATACTTATGTAGTAGTGGGAACACTCAATTCTTTTCTTGAGATAAAAGTCCTTGCAGCAGTTTAAAGTATCATTTTGCATAGCCACAGAGTCTCTGTAGCTATGAGATGTATTAATAAGAGACTAATACCCCAGTTAATAATACTAACTTCTCTAATGTTTTTTGTTCCTTTAACTGTTTAAAAGAAAGGTTTCTTGTTCCTTCTCTCTTCTTTTTAAGCTTAGCAGAAGTAATTGATGTTCTTATATTCAAGGTTGTTTACTCAACTTCTCAATAATTTGAAGAAGTCATTAGCTGGAACTTTCCCTTGTCCCATCCCATAATCCTGCACCAGGGAATTACTCCTCTTTTGGTCACAAAAGCCTGGAGAGTGACAGCCATCTCAATCTTTGACAAGACTGAGGTAGGTCTACTTGCTTGGAATTCTCACCTAGCCTGGATAGGCAGATAAGAGAAGATACTGTGGGAATTCTCACTCATTTTCATGTTCCTCCGTTATAGATCAACACATCCTCTAATAAGGGAGAGGCAAACTTGGGAAGCCTATACTCCTGCTACAGCCTTGGGTTGCAATACTGAGAGACAATATGAGGAAAATCTTGAATGATTCAGGAAACATCAAAAGCAGATAGAGGGGAGCACTAGGAGCCATCGCGATGAGGACGATGTTGCAGCCAAACATCATGCTCACTGGTACACCAGGGGTTGGAAAACCACTATAAGCAAAGAACTTGCTTCAAGAGCTGGGCTGAAATACATGAATGTGGGTGATTTAGCTAAATAAGGATAGGAGAGGGTGAAACCAAGCTGCTCCCTGGAGGCAAGGATTTTGAAGCTCTGTCTGCTATACTCTCGGTACATGGCCAAGAGGGATCAGTTCTTGGAGGACATGATGCTTGGAAGAGTGGAGGGACAGCACAGGAAAGGGAGACCCTAGTTGAGATGGATTGAATCAGTGACTGGAGACATGGGATTAGGTCTGTTGTAGTCAATGAGATTGGCTCAGGATAGAGCAGTGTTCAAAGTCAAAGTACATGGAGTCCCTATGAGTTGAAGGTGACTCGATGGCACATAACAACAACAACATGATTGTCTCATTTTAGATGAAGGTGTAGTAGTGGATGAGTTAGAAAACCAAATGAAAAAATGTGGAGTTATTGTTGATTACTATGGTTGTGATTTCTTTCCTGAATTCTAGTTTCATGCATTTTTGTACTGAAAACAGATAGCCATGTAGTGTACAAAAGACTCAAAAAAAACCCCGGTTATAATGACAAGAAACTATAAGGAAATATTCAGTGTAAAATTTTCCAAATTCTTTATGGAGAAGCATGGTATCCTACAAAGAAGAAATAGTACACCAGCTGGCTGGGAATAAACCAGAATAAACCATATAGAGGAATATGTAAATCAGATATTGAAATTGATTGAACATATATGGACATATGATTGAACGTATATTGAATATAATGGATTGAAAGATATTAGTGCTTCACTAACCAGTCTATGGTATCTATGAAGAGGAATGTGGCATCAGGATTGGAGGAAATTTCATCAACCACCTGCAGATGACACAATCTTGCTTGCCAAAACTGAGGAGGACCTGAGGTATTTGCTGCAGAAGGTCAAGGAATGCAGCCTTCAATATGGATTGAAGATCAACATCAAGAGATAAAGATTCTCAGCTGCAAAGTTAAGCAGTGGACGACATGCAAATACTGATTATGCCACTAAACTTACCCCTCATGAAAGAAAGAAGCCATGTTCTCTCTGCATTGTCCTGATTTCGTCAGAGGTGTATCTTTTTAGCCATATTAAAGGGAAAAAAACACCAGCAATCTGTGAGAGAGAATAGCAGTATCCAAGGGCGAGAACTTTCAGACGAAGAAGTGGAACATCTCTCCTTAAAGAAGTATATTATTGACATTGTAGTTGAAAGCTCCGCTCCAGAAGAATCTGTGAAGGATAGAGAAGAGCGGCAGAGAAATTTAAAAAAAAAAAAAAAGCCGAAAAGATAAAAGCCCGGATGAACTCCAGAGCCAAGGAATCTGAAAGTTTGATGGAAGCAAAAAATTCTGGTTCTGACTCGCCTTATAAAGCAAAACTTCAGCGATTGGCCAAAGTTCTTTTCAAGCAACTACAAATACATGACAGTGGCTCATGGACAAACAAAGTTTCTGCTTTAGATCGGACACTAGGCAAGATCGCTAGAATATTGGGAAAGGAGATATGTGATTAATCTCTGACCTATGAACTTTAACCTTTGTGGTCCTTTCTCATCATCTGTGACAGACAATGAGCTGCATTGCACTCTCTCTATGTACATGTTTAAGTATTTTCAAAAAAACATTAAAAAAATAAAATAAAGATTCTCAATAATGGGCTGATTGGCAACATCATGATAGACGGTGAAGAGATTGAAATTGTTAACAACTTCAGTGTGCTTGGCTCCACAATCAACCCTCTTCATACCAGCAGTCAGAAAATATAAAAACAAATTGCATTGGGAAAATCAGCTGTCAGGGACTTCTCAAAAATATTGAAGAGCAATGATGTCAATCTGGAGACTAAGGTGCACCTGATCCAGGCCATGGTCTTCTCAATTACTTGCTATGCATCAGAAAGCAGGACAATGACTGAAGATGCTAGAAGGAGAATTGAAGCTTTTGAGTTGTGGAGTTGGAGAAGAGTATTGAATGGACTGCTAGGAGAACAAACAAGTTTGCCTTAGAGAGGATGAAACCACACTGCTCTTTGGAGGCAAGGATTCTGTTTTTTAATTTTTTTTATATTACTCTGATTTATTTACAAAGTTTGAAAACATTACTTTTCACAAAGGGAAGCTTTGCCTAACATACTTTGGGCATGTTGCAAGGAGGGACCAGTCCTTGAAGAGGGACAGCGCAAGAAAGGAAGACTCTCAATGAGATGGATTGACTCAGTGACTGGGATAATGGGGATGACGGTGGTGGAGACGATGAGGCCAGTACAGAACAGGGAAGGAGTCAGAACTGTTGTACATAGGGTCACAATGAGCCACAAGCGATATGATGGCACTTAACAACAACAGCCATGCTTTCTGATAACTCTCTGCCCACATCATAGCAATTACACATTTATCAGTAAAATGTTCATAGTAAAACTATATTCCAAGACTAGACTATGGGTATAAAAAGTTTATGCCTAGGCTGTTTTTTTCTGCATTAGAAAGCTATATGATCTCACATATAATGAATATGATATTATCCAAGATTGAGAGTAAAGACTGCCATAATGTTAATGTCTGAACTGTTAAAGGATGCATAAACCTGGCAAAGTGGGTGGACATCTGTAAAACTTATTACAAAAGAGAAAAGTGATCTCTTAAAGTAAAAAACTTGTTATGTGCCATAGAGTCGCCTGCCACTCACAGCAAACCTATGTACAATAGCTCTGAACTCTGCCCTATCTTGAGTCTCACTGTCTCCAACACATCTACTCTCATTACCCCAGTTACTGTTTCAATTGATCTCATCCAAGATATTCCTCTCTTGTCCTGTCTCTTCATCTTTTCAAGCATGATGTACTTCTCCAAAGACTGGTCTCTATGGGCTATATGCCCGAAGTATGTCAGACAGAGCTTCAAAATCCTTGCCTCTAAGGAGTAACTTGGTTTCACCCTCTCTAGGTCAAACTTCATTGTTCTCTTGGCAGTCCATGAAATGTTCAAGACTTTTCTCCAGCACTGCAGCTCAAAGACATCAGTTCTTCTTCTCTCCTCCTTAGTCAGTCCAGCTCTCTGATGCATAATAACTAATTGCAAAGAGCATGGCTTGGATCAGGCACATTTTAGTCTCTAGACTGACTTCATTGTTCTTTAGTCCTCTGGAAAGGTCGCTGACAGCAAATTTTCTTAATGCAATTTGTCTTTTGATTTCCTGACTGCTGGTACCAAGAGTGTTGGTTGTGCACCTGAGCAAGCTGGCATTGTTAACAACGTCAATCTCTTCTTCACCTGTCATGGTGCTGCCAATTGGCCCAGTGGAGCAGGGCAGGAGTGAGGTTGGTGCGTGAAGAAGGTACAATACACAGAGTCACTGTACAAAAGGGAGCATTGATGGCCTAGTGGCAAAAAAAGCTGCACTGCAATCCCAAAGGCACACAAGTTTGAATCCAACAGCTGCTCCACAGGAGAAGGATGGGCAATCTCCCCCTGGGCGATTAGCTAACTGCCTCTGAAAGCTTGCCAGAGGGTCAGCTATGGGTCCGTTCTGACTCAATGGTACACAACAACAACAACAACAACTGTACAAGAAAGAATTGGTAGACACTGAAAAATTCCAGGGAGTAACATCTGATAAACAGCCAATGATGATGAGGAAAGAAGTTCAAGCTGTGTTGAAGGAATTGGCAAAAAAACAAGGTCCAGGAATTGAACGGATGCCAAATATTTCAACTAACAGATGCAGCACTGGACATGCTCATCAGTCTGTGCCAGGAAATTTGGAAGACACCTACCTGGCCAATTGACTTGAAGAGGTCTGTATTTGTTCTCAGTCCCAAGAAAGGAGATCCAATAGAATGTGGAAATTACCAAATAATATCATTAATATAAGAAAACGCAATTGAAGATCATTTAAAAATTATCAGTACTAGATCATTCAAAGAGAACTTCTAGAAGTTCAGAATGGGTTTAGATCTGATACCAGATCTTGGCTGAAAATAGAGAATATTAAAAGAATGTCTATTTGTGTTTTACTGACGATGCAAAGGCATCTGACTGTGGATCATAATAAACTGTCTAATATTGAGAAGAATGGGAAATCCAGAACACTTAATTATGCTTATATACCCTGAAGAGACCATAGCTGACATCCAAGCAGATATATGCACACCCATGTTTATTGCAGCTTTGTTCACAATAGCAAGGAGTTGGAAA
>NW_006399845.1:9354530-9405231 GCF_000299155.1 Elephantulus edwardii | reverse complement strand
AGTGACAGAGAGAATACAGAGCTGGAGCTAAGAAAAGCAATACCCTTCACAGAGTGCTCTTTAGAAGCAAGGCTGGCAAAGTTTTGTCTTACATACTTAGGACATACTTTGTTAGGAAAGGCTATTCCTTGCAAAGGGACATTATGATTTAAAAGTGAGTTTTTGTTTTGCTTTTCAAGGAGAGGAGCAAATGGGGGGGGAGGGGGGAGGGGTTTGTGCTGGGAGAAAGGTGCAACAATGAATGAATGGAATCCCAAAGTCTGTGTAGATGTTCACTGAAATGAAAAATAAACAACCTAAATTAAAAAAAAAAAAGTGAGAGGCTCAGCAAAGGAGAGGAAGATCCTCAACAAGATAGACTGATTCAGTGTCTGTGGCAAAGGGCTCATATGTGTCAGAGTTGTTAAGGTGCTGAATAGAACAGTGTTCACACCCATTGTTTATAGGGTCACTTTGAGTTGTACTCAGTTTGATAGCACTTAACAACAACATACCCGTCTCTCATTTGCATGTATGTCAAGGTTCGATTATTTGGCAGCAGGCAGCAGGGCCATGTTTCTCTGGAAACAAGAATGGTTTTGCATAACTGGGGCCTTAGCCTGTTAACAGTTGACCAAATTGGTTTTGTGAATGCTTATTTTTCTTTGTCTAAGACCCTACAAAACATTACGTCAGTTTGACCTGTCAGGAGCTAGAGACTGAATAGTTAAGATCAGTAATGTGACTGACTTCCAATAAAAACCTTAAAAACCATGGCTCAGATAAACTTTCCTATTAAACAGTTCTTTCCTTCATCTGTTCCCATGTGGTGTTCATTATCTATCCACTCTTTTCCTATTCTCCTCCCAACGCCCCCCCCATGTCAGTCCTGCTTTATAATGGTGGTGTTTAAAAGGAACCTATGATTGGGCATTATAAGTATGACAACAGTCCAAAATAAGAGGTACATTGCAAACTGGACTGGAGAAGGGAGGAAATTGTTCAATAATTAGTGAATATTTTAAAAAAAAGAAGAAAGTGAACTGGGGTGGGAAGGATGGGAGGAAAATGTGCAATAATGAATGGATGAAAATCCAACTTTTCCATAATCTTTTCATAAAATCACAAAATAAAAAATGTATTATTAAAAAGAATAAAATAAATAAAAGTACATCTAAATAAATGAACTTTCTCCTTGCTGGTAACAATTTGTATGACTATCATACACTGTTGTTAGGCTCTATTGGATCAACTATGATTAATTGTGACTCTAATGGGAACTCTCCTTTCGTGCAATTAAACTGCCTCTGGAAACCCACTGGAGGGTCAGCTATAGATCAGTTCCACCTCAATGGTACACAAACAACAACTATGAAGAACAGATCGAAACCTTGCCCTAGCCTTCCCCATCCTCACAATCTCCAACGTGTTTGAGCCCAATGTTACTGTCAATCTATTCCACTGAGCATTTTCTCTTTCACTCACCCTCTGCCTTTCCCAGCATGTTGTTTGGGAAATTATGTGCATTATTTGGTGACTAGAGAAGTGAAAAGTAGGAGCATTAGTCTGGTTTCTCCTGCACTTAACCCATGCACTTTTTCCCTTTGCTCATCTTAATTTGCATCATTTTGCAGATTATATTACGGTTTAGTGGTAAGGAGCTGTGTTGCAATCCCAAAGGCACAATGTTTGAATTCATCAGCAGAAGAATGATGAGCAATCTCTTCCCATGCAATATACTACTTCTGAAAACCTGCCAGAGGGTCAGCTATGAGTTGGTTCCAACTCATCCATACATAACAAAAATACACCTATCAACAAAAGCTTTCTTAAATACTGTAAGTCCTAGTGAGTTGTTGAGTCTAAGGTTGCCTGTAGACTTCTAACACAGAAGCAATAAATTATATTCTTATATGCTACTTACATGCAGTTTGAGCTTAAATTATGATTCAGTTGTGTCAAAACATCTGACCCAAACATACCAAAGAAAAGAGGGGTGGAAGGAATTAAAGGGAGTGGATTAAGATAGGAAACAAGGGCATCTGCTGAGACTAAACTCCTCAGCCACTCCAGACATGTTACTTCAAGGTCATAAGTTGCTAACTCCTAAGGCTTACTGACTTTATTGTTATGTGCAGTAGAGTCACTTGTGACTCATAGAGACCCTATGTACAAGATCCCTAAGGCCTGCTCTGTCCTGTGCCAACCTCACTGTCTCTGACACACCTGCTCCCATTCAAGGCAGTGTAGTATTCCATTGTGTGAATATATCACAGCTTCTCTATCCAATCGTTTGTTGATGGGTGAGTTCTTTCTTAATTTTAATTTTAATGCTGAGGAAGAGACAAGAATCACTGCCCATTATACTTTGCAATTAATTTATTTTCTTATCAGAATTTGTAGCATTCTTGAATTGATATTTTTTTATTTAAGTCAGTCTTTCACTGAAAAACAAGGAACTCATGCAATATTATTCAAAATGGGTGACCCTGGTGGACATTATGCTGAGTGAAATATCTCTGTCACAAAAGGATAGGTGCTGCATGGTAGAACGGGACTGACATCAGGGTTGGGGTGAGACTGAGAAAAATTGGACAAATTATGTATACTGCATTGAAAGAGATGAGGGAGAGAACTACTTGAAAGCGAAATATGATTGGGTATTATGGTTATGACAAGAGTCCAGAATGAAGGTTGTATAGTGGAGTATACTCAGGGTGGGTGAGTGTGGGGATTCTATACTAATGATATAATTTTTCTTTTACTTTTCAAAGAGAAGTGCAAAGTAGGGGGAGGGTGGGCAGGGAGAAAATGCAACAATGAACGTATGGAAATAAAAAATCTCTGTAAACGGTCATGAAAATTAATTTCAAAAAAAGAAATGCCAAGCTTTAAAAAAAAAGGAAAAGTGAGTCTTTTCTGGTAACAGGTTTTACTTAATGAGAAATGGATTGCAAAAGTCTTCAGGTGATATTTTCTTTTTCAAAATGATGCAACAGATAATTGCTGCCTACTGTGGAGCCTTTTCAAAATGAATGTAAAGTCATCAAACAAATTTTTACAATAACAAAGCTTGTAAACTAAGTCAAAGTGTCCTCTATAATACCATTTATATACTTTGCTTTGTAAATTACTTTGATTTCTCAAATTTTAAATTAGTCAACCACATTTAAAGGGGGCATAATCCAGTGAGTGCTGTGTTGCTGACCCAAAGGCTGAGCCTCTCTGCTGACTCAAATCCACAGCTTTTCTGCAGGACGAAGATTTGTAATCTCCTCCATTGTCACTGACAGCCTCACAAAGCCGACTGGATAATCAATCATGGGTAGATGGCAATGAGACAGTGAACTGCTTTATAAATTTGTCAGCCATTCTCAATTACATTTTAAAAAATATTTATCTTAGGCCAGCTCTGGTGACCTCCTGGCAAGAAACTGCACTGCAATCCCAGAGGTAAGCAGTTTGAATCCACCAGATGCTCTGCTGGAGTTGGAGGAACAATCTCCTCCTGTACCAGTCAGATCTGATTTGATGGTACACACACAAAAAATAATAATAATTAAAAAAATTTTTTTAAATATTTCTTTTATATTGGTTTGATTAAAAAGTTCTTACACATTGTGTTTCACATTGTTTCATATCATCATCCTCATTCACCATGTTTTATAAAATAATCACCATTGGACTATCCCCACCATTACTTGTCTTTTCAGGTTCCCACCTGATCTTTCCCATTTCCTTTAACCCCTTCTCTCCACCCACCAAATTGTGCAACCCTGTGATTATTGCCCTACTCATCCTTACCCCTCTGCTCACTCCTTCCACCTGTCAATCCCCATACATGTTTTACAAATTATCCTATTTTTACAATAGTGGTCTTATGCAGTATTTGTCCTTATGAGACCAAGTTAGTTCACTCAACATAATGATCAACCCCATACACAAAAATCAACTCAAGAATGACTAAAAAAATCAACCTGGGAGTAAAGCCCCAAACCATAAAGTTCTCAGTTTGTTTGGTTTTTTTACTAGTTATCTCTCAATTATTTTTTTAATTCAACAAATTTATAACCACTGTAATATTTTGGAGTCTAGCAAATGGTAATAATAATATGATCTTGTTATTCATTTACTATATTATAATCTTGTACATGCATCAACTGAGCCAATAACTCCATGAGACAGGCAATTTTAGAGATGATAAAATTGAGACAAATAGATTATTTGCTCACCATCACACTCCAGCCACTACATCATGACCTTAAAATTATAATCTCTTTACCATTCTTAATTTACAGTAACTAGTAAATCAGAATGCAATAGTATCAGTCTAAAAACTAAGGCTACAGTCTTTGTAATTACTTGCTATGCATCAGAGAGCTAGACAATGACTAAGGATGACAGAGAAAAAGTAATGCCTTTAATTTGTGATGCTAGAGAAGAGTCTTAAGCATGACACGGACCACCAAAAAAAGAAATAAATGTCTCAGAGAGGGTGAAACCAAGTTTCTCCTTAGAGGCTAGGATTTTGAAGGTCATCTCACATACTTTGGACACAAAGAAGTTGGGAAACTGTTGCCACTTGTTAGGCAAGAGATAGCAAGGCTTAACAAGGGTGAAACTCATTGCTGTGAAGTTGAGTCCAACTCATTGTAAGCTTCCATCAATTTTCCTGCCATTTTTGTCCCTCTGATGCACAGATTCAAAACTGTAAGAGACTTATTGCTTCAGATTAGTACCACGACTCACTACAGAGTATGGAACAAGAGCTCCCATGGTATTTTCAATTGGTGTATAACTGCATCTGAAAGTTGGACCATTAGTAAAGGAAGACCAAAGAATCCATGCCTTTCAGTTGTGGTGTTGGTGAGATGTATGAATATAAAAGGGACTGACATTTATCTGTTAAGAACAAATAAATCTGTGTTAAGAGAAAATGCGAGAATGGTTACCCATGGTGGACAGTGTTTGGTGGAGCTCCCCGATTAAAACAAGCTCAGAAGAGGAGTGGCATCCACTTCCATAATGGCTTGCCTCTGGAAACCCTATGAACCTGGAGAGAGGATGAAAAGTCACACAGGTGTCCAGGACTTTCATTCATAGGATCGCTATGAGTCACCTACGACTTGACAGCACTTAACAACAACAACAACACAGCCACAGCAGAGAGAGAGAGCGCAGTTGGCCTAGCGGACACAAAGTCATGCTCCCAAGCCAAAAGTCGGTGACTCTACTCCGCAGCCCTCAGGCCTGCTTTTAACTGTTCTTGGTGAAACATTCTTCTAAGTCGTGTAACTCTGGTATGTCCACTTGCTATACAGAGGTAACTCGTGGTGGCTGTGAAGCCGAACACTGTGACACTGATGAGTCAAATGTGAGAATGGTTACCCATGGTGGACAGTGTTTGGTGGAGCTCCCCAATTAAAACAAGCTTGGAAGCAGGAGTGGCATCCACTTCCATAAGGGCTTGCCTCTGGAAACCCTATGAACTTGGAGAAAGGATGAAAGTCACACAAGTGTCCAGGACTTTCGTTCATAGGGTCACTATGAGTCACCTACAACTTGACAGAACTTAACAACAACAACAAGAGAAAATGCAATCAGGATGCTTCTTAGAGACAAGGACGGTCACACTTTGTCTTACATTTGTCAGAAAAGACAAGTCCTTGGAAAAAGACATCATGGTGGGGAAGGTAGAGGGTCATCAAAAGAGAAGATGACCCTCAACAGGATGGTTGACACAGTGACTGTAACAATGCTTGCACAGGCACAGGATAGGGCAAGGGTTCCAATCTGTGGTTTACAGGATCAGTATGAATCATAGTTTATTCAACATCATTGTGTATTTTTCTGTGTGTGTAGACAGTCATATAATAAGGACAGAGTGAGTAAAGAGCTATTTAGAATGTAGTATCACAAGTAGTGAGGTATAAGAAGTTAAAAGTTATACATCAGATTTCTAAGTAGCTGAGTGGGTGGTAACGGCATTTCCTCCCCCCGCCCCCACCCACCTACAGTCAGTAGAAACAGGAAAGAAGAGAAAAAACAGATTATCAAGGAAGAACTAATACATTTTACCCGGGTCATCTAGAGCTTTCTGAGAAATAGTTATGAGCATTTGAAGTGTTGTCATTGTGTGCTGTCAAGTCGACTAGGACTCAAAACAATTCCATTAACAATGAATCTGAACCCTTCCCTATCCTGTGTCATCCTTGCCACATCTGATACATTTGAACCAATTGTTACGGTCACCATAAAATTCATCTTGTTGAGATCTTTCTTACGCTGACCCTCCCTCCACCTTTCTAAACATGATGTCCTGAGGATTACAGAGTTATTAATACGTTTGAACTGTGATGTTGGAGAAGAGTAATGTCTACCCCATGGACTTCCAAAAGAATGGATAGAGTACAACATAAGAAAAACAATCAGTGTAATTCATCACATTAACAAAGCAAAGAACAAGAACCACATGATCCTATCAATTGATGCAGAAAAGGCCTTTGACAAAATCCAACACCCTTTCCTGATTAAAGCACTTAACAAAATAGGAACGGAGGGGAGTTTCCTCAACACAGTAAAAGGTACGCAAACCCAAGAGCCAACATTGTTCTCAATAGAGAGAGATTAAAGGCATTCCCTTTGTGAACAGGAAGTAGGCAAGAATGCCACTATCATCTCTCCTATTTAATATTGTATTGGAAGTCTTAGCGATGGAAATAAGACAAGAGAAGGAAATAAGATGTATCCAAATTGGCAAAGGAGAGGTAAAATTATCTCTCTAATGCAGATATGATAGTATACTTAGAAAACCCGAAAGACTCAGCAAGAAAACTACTAGACATAATTGACCAATTAAGCAAAATGGCAGGATACAAGATCAACATACAAAAATCAGTTTAATTTCTCTACAGTGACAAAGAGAATACAGAACTGGAGCTAAGGAAAAGAATGCCCATCACAATAGCTAATCACAAGATTAAATACTTGGGAGTAAAGCTAACTAGAAACACAAAAGACCTATTCAAGAAAATTACAAACATTACTAAAAGAAACAAAAAGAGACCCGGAGAAATGGAAGAATATACCTTGTTCTTAAATAGGAAGGTTCAATATTGTGAAAATGACAATATTACCAAAGGCAATTTACATGTTCAATGCAATCCCAACACAAATGCCAATTCCATTCTTCAATGAGATGGAAAAGGCAATCTCCAATTTCATTTGGAATGGTAAAAGGCCCAGAATAAACAAAACATTCCTTAAAAAGAGAAACAAGGTAGGCATCTCACTCCTGATTTTAAATCATACTACATTGCTGTGGTGGTCAAGACAGCAGGGTACTGGTACAATGGCAGAAACATAGATCAATGGAATAGAATTGAGAATCCAGGAATCAGCCCATCTACCTATGGACAACTGATTTTTGACAAGGAGGTGAAATCAGTTAAATGGGGAAACAACAGCCTTTTTAACAAATGGTGTTGGCAAAATTGGAAAACTCTCTGCAGAAAATTCAGGCAAGACTCACACCTCACACCATACACAAAAACCAACTTAAAGTGGACCAAGGGCCTGGGACTAAAACCAAGGACTATAAAACTTCATTAGAGAAAGTTTGAAAGAACTCTAGAAGCCTTAATCCACAACATGAACAGTCTTCCAAGCATTCTGAAAAATCTACAACCAGGAGAGGATAAAACAGATGAATGGGACCTTCTAAGGAATCAAATCCCTATGCACATCCAACAATTTTTCCAGCAGGGTAAAAAGGGAAGCCACAGATTGGGGAAAAAATATGTGGTAATGATATGCCTTATAAGGGACTTATATCTAGAATTTATGGAATACTCAAGCACCACAACAAGATAAAGGTAAACAACCCAATTGCAAAATGGGCACAGGATATGAACAAACACGTCACCAAAGAAGACATTCAGATGACAAACAAACAGATGAAGAAATATGCAAAATCTCTAGCTCTAAGAGAAATGCAAATCAAAACAACTATGAGATACCATTTCACCCCAGTAACAATAGCAAAATTCAACAGAACAGCAAACAACAAATGCTGGTGAGGGTGTGGAGAAACTGGGACCCTTATTCACTGCTGGTGGGAGTGTAAAATGGGGCAAGCACTATGGAAGGCAGCATGGCGCTTTCTCAAAAAGTTAGAAATAGAAACACCATTTGACCTAGCAATTCCACTACTGGGAATATTGTTGTTTTTGTTTGATACCACCGAGTCGTAGACGACTCATAGCGACCCTATGAACGAACGGCCTGAGCACTGTTCGTACATAAAGTTTCCCGAGGCAAGCCATTTTGGAAGTGGATGCCGCTCCTGCTTCCAGGCTTGATTTAGTCGGGAGGCTCCAGCCAACACTGTCCACCATGGGTGCCCATTACCACGATTGGCACATCACTGTCACAGGCTTCAGCATCACAGCAACCACGAGTTACCTCTATACAGCAATGCACAGACCAGTGCTATACCACCTAGAAGAATGTTTGAGAGGAAAACAATTTGAACCTGGTCAAGGGCCACAGATGAATATCACCCACCTTCGGCTTGGTAGCACAGCTTCCTTTCCACTAGGCCACCGTAGCTCTTTCTTTGTCGTCGTCTGGGAATATACCCTAAAGAAACCAGAATTGCCACTCAAGCAGATATATGCACACCCATATTTATTGCTGCTTTGTTCACAATAGAAAAGAGTTGGAATTAACTCAAATGTCCATCAACAAATGAATGTATAGAGAAGCTGTGGAATATTCACAGAATTGAATACTATGCAGCACTGAAAAATAAGGAACTCGTGAACTATTATACAAAATGGGTGACCCTGGAGGACATTATGCTAAGTGAAGTATCTCAGTCACAAGAGGTCAAATGCTGCATGGTGCCACTGTTATAAAACAGGACTGACATCAGGGTTGGGGAGAAACTAGGAAGAAAGGGGATAAATAATGTGCACTGCATTGAAACAGATGAGGGAGAGAACTGTTTGGAGGGGATATATATTATTAGGTATTATCTGAATGACAGGAATCCAGAATAAGAGCTGCATAGTAAAGTGGACTGGGGGGATTGTATAACAATGAAATACTTTTTTTTCCAAATGAAAAGCAAACTGGGGGGAGGGGTGGACAGGGAGGAAAATGTGCAAGAATGAATTAATGGAAATCTTCTCTATAGACTTTGATTAAAATCTCAAGAAAAAAGAAAATTGAGCTAAAAGGCAATAAAAATGCATTAATAATTGGAAAAAATGTGTGTATATATATATATAAAAACAGGTATGTCATGGAAAAGGCACAGACAGAGGGCCCCTTGGAGGCAAGGATGGCAGGGTTTAATTTCTCGTACTTTGACCATTTTGCTAGCAGAGGCTATTCTTAGAGAAGGACATCATGCTTGGAAAAGTGGAGGGACAGTGAAGAAAAGGGAGACCCTCAACCAGATGGACTGACACAGTGACTGCAGCAATGGGGTCAAGTGACAGGATTCAGTCCTATTGTTTATAGGGTCACTATGAGTCAGACTTGACTCAACAGCCCTTAACAGCAGCAGCAACATGCCCAAAGAATGTGAGATGACACTTCACCATCTTTGCCTCCAAGGAGCAAACTGGTTTCACTCTTTCCAAGTCAGACAGGTTTGTACTCTCAACAGTCCACGGGATATTCAGTCCTCCAACACCACAAGTCAAAGGAACTGATCTTCTCCTGTCATTTTTCTTGGGTACATATGCAGTGTTGTTTTTAGGTGCTGTTGAGTATGACTCACAGCAATTCTATAAACAACCAATCAGAACCCTGTCCTACCCTGTGTCATCCTCACAATCTCTGACACATTCAAGCTCATTGCTGCAGTCACTGTGCCATTCTACCTGGTTGAGGATCTCCTTCACTGTCTACTTTCCCAAGCATGATGTCCCTCTCCAAGGAATAACCTCTCCTGTTGTTGTTGTTGTTGTTATGTGCCGTCGAGTCGCTTGCGACTCATAGCGACCCTATGTACAACAGCCCTAAACTCCGCTCTGTCCTGTGCTAATCGCACTGTCTCTGACACTCCCATCCCAATTATCCCAGTCACTGAATCAATCCACCTCATAGAGGGCCTTCCTCTCCTGCGCCGTCCCTCCACCCTCCCAAGCATGATGTCCCTCTCTAAGGAACAGTCTCTCCTCACAACATGTCCAAAGTATGTTAGACAGAGCCTCAGAATCCTTGCCTCCAGAATCCTAGCAACTGTAAATAACACAAAAGGATATTGTCCAGCTTTCTCCTGCAGAGGCGCTGGTGGATTCGAACCACCACGGAGTGCTGCTTTTGGGTTAGCAGTACAAATATTAAAAAAAATAATAAAAATAAATCACAGTGTACTCAATACTAGAGAGCTCTGGTGGGCCCCCCGTGACAAGAAGCTGTACTTCATTCCTGAAGGAATGTGGTTTGAGGTCACCAGCTGCTCTGCAGGAGAAGCATGGGCTATCTCCTACCATGCAATTAACTGCCTCTGAAAACCCACTGGAGAACAGCTATGAGTCGGTTCCCACTCTATGGCAAACAACAACTCATTACTAATTGCATATAATAAATCTAAAACAAGAACACCTTAGAAATAAGGGGTTTAGACTATCAGCATAGTTTATAATGCATGTATTTCTGCTGACTGGCAGGGAGCCCCTAGGCCTGCGCTCACAGTAGGGTAAAGTGCTGCTTAGCGAGAAGGTGGCCTTCATGGGTCTGGGACTAAATCCAGATCAATGATCTGTCTGCAAGCGGGCACCCCGGAAAGGCACAGAGGGCTGGTCATGCTCAGCTTCCCATGCAACCTGTTTGGGCATCAAGAGAACACCCAAAACGAAAGAGATCCTGAATTTCCTAAAGCATGTCGGACCAGGCGGGGTTCGAGCCCAACTTCACACTTTCTGAGAGGTGCAACGTTCATGGTGCTCAGGTGCACCATACTCCCTCTTCACTTTTCTCTGGGAGGCCCTGACCACGCCCAGGGAAGATGTCTCTGCACTCATGACAGACCCCAAGTTGATCACATGGTCTCCAGTGTGCCACAATATTGCCTGAAACTTCGAGAAGTTCCTGGTGGGTCCTGACGGTGCCCCTGTGCGCAGATACAGCTGCCGTTTCCCAACCACCCACACAGTGGGTGACATTTTGGCCCCGCTGTCCAAGGGCCCAGCAGCGCCTAAGGCGCTGCCCCATCCCAGGCTGCCTGGTAGTCACTATGCTCCCTTCTGTGGGAGTTTCATTAATGAGGATGTTTGCTCAGAACTTAAAATATGGAGAAATGACTGATGCCCAAGAAAGCCCATCAAATGGGTACTGGTTCTGCCCATCCCAGCCTCCTCTTCCAGACCAGGACAAATCTCAATAATAAAAGTGCCAAGTAGAAGGGGGGGGAAATCCAATCAAATATGGTGGGAGCTTTCCAGATGTTGTGATAAAATTAGCTCCTTCAGATTACTTTATTTGGCTCTCTGAAAAACACCTTGAAATTTTCCCATTAAACCCTAACAAGGTAAACTCTGGGGGCATAAAGTGTGGAGTCGCACTCCTCTGGTGGCCTGGATCCACTAGCTGACCTGCAAGAGAAAGCTGGGTAATCGTGTGTGATTTACAGCCTCCGAAAAGCCACTGGAGGGTCAGTTGTGGGTAAATTCCACCCAACAGCCATGAGTTTTAAGCTCTGAGAGAGGAGCTCTAGTGTCATAGAATGCACTGAGTTGTACTGCTAATTTAAAGGCTGTCTGGCAATGGCAGTCTGAATCCACTAATGGCTACAGAGATTCCTTGGGACTATGCATTAGCAGTGACTTCAAGTCCTGAAGAGTTATTTTGCCCAAGTTTTCTACCTTAGGGGAAGTTGTCACCTTTGTCCCGATGGATTGCAATTTCTTTGGTGAGAAGTTAACTCATGTCTTGATCTTTTCATCTGGCCCCAAGGTGTAGCCTGACCTATGCTATGTGTGCACTTTGCAGAGATTAATTAATATATTTTTGCAAGTGACGGGACTATGGCCTACTATGGCAAAGTGTTTGTGGCCTACCAAGAAGGGACTGAACAGTTCATGGCCCTGGACAGGGTAGGGGTTGGACATGCTTTGAACTTTATGAATTTGCTTACACATGCAGCCAGTCCTCCAAAATGGACTGACAGAAGTACAAGTAGCCTCCTAAAAGAGTACAACACTAAAGACAGTGAAAGGACCAAAAAGGCCTGTGGCAGACAAAGTAATGAGGCCTGGAGGAAGTCCTGTGTCAGTCAGTGGTGACAGAAAGGGTCTGGTGAGTAACTTAGTGGTAAGGAATTGCACTGCTAACACAAAGGGACAAAGTTCAAATCCACTAGGTGCTCTGCAGGAGAAAGAAGGGCAATCTCCTCCGGGGAGATTTATGTCTGTGAAAACTTGCTGGTGGGTCAGCTATGGGTAAGTTCCAACTTGATTATACTCTCAACAACAGCAGTCTCACTGCCGAGGGCTTATCCTGAAGGGAGCCAAGAGGTGTTACATATGCCAGGAAAGGGCCTACTTGCATGGACAGCAGAGTTGAGCAAGCTGTCCTGACCAGAAGAGAGAGCTGAGCCTGATCACACACTTCCTGACCCAAGCTGTTCTTAATAAATTCTCTTAATTGTAACTTTGACCTGTGAGTTCTGTGGCCACTGTAACAAATTACTGGACCCAGCAATGAAGTGAAGGGCAGTGGTGTCCGAATTGGTTTGTGGTGTTTTGTGTTGTTTTTTTAAAAAAATTGATTTCTGACCTCCCCCTGTCATAGTTGTGAGGTTTGGTCATTGTACCTTCTGAAGTTCTACAAGGGTTCACCTTATAAAGGTAGCAAAATATCTACATTACTAAAACTCCTGTATTTGTTGCTTTTCACCCTAACATGGTTAAGAAAACTGACCTCTTATTATTTGCAAACTTCAAGAAATAGTCCAAAGCCTATAGGAAACCTTGGTTAAACTTCCATATTCTATACAGAAATCTTAGAATTATTAATATAAGCTGGTAAACATGAAGTCTCAAAGCAGCAGTCTAAGTATAGCTTTAAAAGTATAAATAATTGGGGAGAAGGGTGCAACAATGAATGAATTGAATTCCAAAATCTCTGTAGATGGTCACTGAAATGAAAAATAAACAACCTAAATTTAAAAAAAAAAGTATAAATAATTGTTCTAGTAAACCAATGTCATAAATCACATGCAATTCTGCATTTTATAAATTTCTATCAGGTTTTCAAAAATCAGATAGGAAACATGATTCTCTGTAAACATGGAAATTTTAAAATATCTAGATATACTACTGATTTCAACAGCAATTTTGATAAACTGACATGTTAACCGCATCATTTCTCACTGTAAACTATAGCAATTAAATGTCTAAAAAGTCTTAATCCAAAGCAGAGGATTTGTTGATCTGTACATAATAGCTATTGTTTTATTTGAAGTATTTTGAGCAAATGAGTTTTAGTGTTTTGAAATAAAGGGAGGTACATTAGACCTTCATTCACAAAATTTAAGGTAGTTTACAAAGTCCTATACCTAGTGTTTCCGTACCTCCAAATGCCATTTAATACCAAGATCACAATCCTCATTATTTTCCCCTTATAATGCTTTTCCTTAAAACCAGTATCACCACTTCTTTAGCTGTAACATTAAAATGTTCAGTCATTAGATCCATCAAGTAAATACACCTCACTACCGATGAAAAAGTGAGACACATAACATTTTGCAGTAAAAATCAAATTGTTTTTATTTTCTAGAAACATTATAAAACTATCTATCTCTGTGTAAAAAAGAACTACTCTGACTGAATACTTGGGAAATAACTATTGCATAGGGGAAGGGAAATCACAAACTATCTTCACTGTCTCTAGGTTGGGCTCTTTGTGAGTTCAGATGGCACAAAAAAGAATAACAGTTCTGGGAAAACAGAGCCATAACAGCAAAGCCCTGCAGTGAAACTGTGTTTACAGTTGAATTGTTCATTTTACTAATCCTACAACTTTCCTATATTTTCCTGCCTACAGGATAAACAGTTCTGTTTTCTACAAGATAAAGTCAAGAGCTTTAAAACGAGATAATACATTCACAAAAGGCACTGGAAGGAACAGAATCAACAAGGCCATAAGATCTAGATAGTAGCTGCTTCTTTTAATGGCCTTTCTCTCCTTACTTCTCTAGGAGTGATTCCAGCTCTTCTTGCAGGGAGCTGAGCTGCTCTTTTTCTCGGTCTTCTTTTTGCTTGAGTTCATCCAGCACAGCCTGAAATCTGTTCTTCAGAGCCAGGTTCTCCACTTTCATGATGAGATCTTCCTGTCGTTTTGCCCGATCCTGGGTCTCTTGAAGCTTGCCTTTCACATTATCAATTTGTTTCTGAATTCCCATAACAAGTTGATTGGTTCCTTCATTTTCTTGGTGCTGTTCATCGGATTCATTTAGCTTGTCTTGCAGCTGTCTCTCCAGATCTTCCTCGGTGTCAATGATGTTTATATCCTCTTCATCCTGGTGCTGGGTCTCATCCTCATCTTCACTGCTGCTGCTGAGGTCATTGAATATCTCTCGAAGTTCATCATGTTCCAGTGATTCATGGCCCTGCCTGTGGCCAGACATTCCTGGAGAAGATATATCAAGGCCCTGATTTTCTGCCTCTTTGGTTTCATCTTCAGCAATTATTTCCCAACGAGTACTAACAGCTTCTGCATCAGTACTCAGCAGACGTTTCACTTCCTTCTCCACATCTGGAGATTCAATATACTTCTTCTTTGCAGTCTTCCGGAACCTTCTCTTTCGGACATTTTTCAGAGGCAGAGTAATTCCATGGTTCCAAACAAACTTTTTCTCTTTGTCCTTATCCTTTTTCTTGCTTGCCTTGGGATCTGCCACAGGAGCAGGAGCAGCAGGAGCAGGAGCAGCAGGAGCAGCAGGAGCAGCAGCAGCAGCAGCAGTAGTAGTAGCAACAGCAGCAGGTTCTTCCACAGGAGGATAGAGATCACCATCAACTGTGGATACAAGCATCTGACAGATATCAGCCGTTTTGTAAAAGGTTTTTTTATCGATGGTTTTCAAGCTTTCCATAACACAAGGCAAATCTACTAATTTTGAGGCCAATGGAACCCGATCCACTCTGACAATTCCATGGCGGCCATCAGGGTGTAATTCAATTGTCAGTCTGTCTTTCAGGTTGACATGGCCAGATTGTACTGCCCGTCTCACAGTAGCAGCATATTCCGGAGGCAGACGTAAAATAAACTGGCTCTCCAGTTCATGAGGAGCATCATCCTTGCTCTTACTCATCTTTACTTTTCTGTGACTCACTTTTCCTCTAAAAAGGATTTGTTTCACTCTAAAGTTCCAAAAGGCAGAAAAGTAGTTTGTTGTGACTTGAAGTCTTTAATTACAGAGTTCCAGAAGGAACAGCAGCAACTAAGCGGCTATTTTGTCTTTATTCAGTTTCGATTAAATCAACTAGAGGCACTGTCAAGTTCTAACCTCTAGGTGCCGCTGCCGGACAATGCAAAGCGAGCTACCAAGCCGGATTGCAAATGGCCGTTCCTGCGGAGTGAGTTTTCCCGCACAGAAAAGAAGGCTCAGCTGACACTGCTAATCCACAAACTATCCCGAAATAATGATTTTTAAAAGCGGGGGAGCAGTGAGCTCTCTTCGCCGTGAGTACTTACAATCCAGTCAACGATTATAATGGCAGCTTCTGCGAAGCGGAGCGGTCGGAAGAAAAGGCGTTCGGAGCCAAGCGTCTACTAGCCGAGTCTCCTCGAGTCCTTCGTTTTTCTGATGCTTTGCAAAGTGATCTGCTGCTAATTGCAAATGAAAGGATCCAAGGCAAACAAAGCGAAAGCTCTCCGAGATCCAAAAATCCGAACGCCAGTCGCCGCAGCACGGCAGCGGGGCAGCGGGGCAGCACGAGACCACGGCTACAAAGCACCAGACCAGCTCACACACCAAGCAATGCTGCAGAGGTGGAACCGGAGGGATAAAAAGCCGAGACGGAAATGCTACGTCACGGCGCGGGGCGGGAGGCAGCTGTGAGTGACAGCGCAGTCTGTGCGGAATTGTGGGGGTGCCCGAGCGTACGCAGGCGCAGTGGGGCTGTCCAGCGAGGCTGGAAATAGCGTTTATCGCAAGAAAATGACGCTTACGGAATGAAAAAGACTGTATTTTGTAAACTAATTATTTGAAAATATTTAGAGGAAAAAAATTTATGTAAATCCTCCCTCCTCGGCAAAGCAAAGCCTTTACTACACCTTCTTGGATCTGAACTGATTTTGTTCTTTCAAGGAACCGTGAGAAAAACCTACATCCTTCCGGCAAACGTGCTCCCCGCCCCCTGCCGCAAGCATATCCCTTAGAATAATTTATAACTTTATACACAGTTTTAAGGTTCCCAAATCAGTGCAATGAGGAGGACATAAACAGCTCACAAAAAAATTGATTGTTTACATCCTGTTGATTTTTTAAAATGCCCAAGAGAACCCAAGGTCTCTGGATCTATTTCTCTTCTGGAAGATTACAGGGAAGAGGTGGCTTTTTCATGTGCTTGACGTAAATAGAAATATACATAAAGGTTATTTTTCGTAATATAAATAGAGGTTAGTTATGTAAGTGTAATAATATTTTTGTGTATAATACTTATATTTTAAATATCAATAATTATTTTAAATATAGTCATTTTATAATTTTCTATATTCTATATATATAGAAATTATTATGATATAAATAGAAATGTGAATAGTGTTCTTCTGGAGGCATGTGTTCATTTAGAACAGAATTCTAGAATAAATATGTGGTCTTTAGAATACAATTCAAGTATTATTTCTTCCTCTCACCAATAGTACTGTAATGTGTCTGGAAATGACTTTGGAATTTTTAACTCCACCCTACAATTTTATCCTTTTCTGCCTGTCTCTTTTATGGGAAGTCAAGTATTTATCAACACCTATTTATAGTATTTTTGTATAACAGCGTGACTCAGAATTATTCTACTCATTGCTGAAATTTTTTTCAGATTAGATTATTTTTTATTTTTATTGATTTTTTATTTGAGTGAAAGTATACAGGTAGTAATGGGTTTTAATGCTCTTTTGTTTTATAATATCACAATTGACTAATATAATTAGTTACTGTATTGCATTTCTCTTCACTCAGATTATCTATTAATTTTTTTCTTTTCTCCATTTATCATGTTATTTTTTAATGCAACTTTTTTACAGCATATTCTTCCCATTCCCCCCCAATCATTCATTGTTGCATATTTCCCTCCCTGCCCACCCCTCCTCCTCAGTTACCTTTTCTCTTTGAAAAGAAAAAAAAATCTTTCATTGTTATACAACCCCCCCCCCCCCAAGTCCACGGTCTGTCCACTTTACTATGCATTTCTTTTTCTGGAATCTTGTCATGAAAATAATACCTAATCATATATTCCTTTTAAACAGTTCTTTTCCCTCATCTGTTTCAATGCAGTGTACATTATTTAGCTCTTCTTTTCTTAGGTTCCCTCCCAATCCTGATGTCAGTCCTGTTTTACAGTAGTGGCACTATGCAGTATTTGTCCTTTTGTGACTGAGATATTTCACTTAGCATAATGTCCTCCTGGGTCACCCATTTTGTATAATAGTTCATGAGTTCCTTTTTCAATGTTTTTTAATGCAGCATAGTATTCCATGTGTGAATATACCACAGATTCTCTACCCATTCATTTGTTGAAGGGCACTTGGGTTATTTCCAACTCTGCTATTGTGGCCAAAGCAGAAATAAACATGGATGTACATATAGCTGCTTGAGTGGCAGTTCTGGTTTCTTTAGGGTATATTCCCAGTAGTGGGATTGCTAGGTCAAATGGTTTTTCTATTTCTAACTTTTTGAGAAAGCGCCATACTGCCTTCCATAGTGCTTGCCCCATTTTACACTGCCACTAACAGTAAATAAGGGTCCTAGTTTCTCAACAACCCCACTGGCATTTGTTGTTTGCTGCTCTGTTGAATTTTATTGTTGTTACTGGGGTGAGATGATATCTCATAGTTGTTTTTAATCCTTAATATTTAATCCCCTTTCTTTCATTTCTCATCCCTAGTAACCATGCAAGAGAAATTCTTTCTGTGTGTAAGTCTTTGCTTTTTGTAGTAGTGGTCTTAAAGCAAAAGGCCTGCGGGAGAAAGATGAGCAAGCTTCTCCTGTAATTACTGCCCTCTCTCTCATTACTGTGGAGTCAGAACAAACTCAATAGCTGTCTAGTAAGTTTTCAAGATGTAAATCACAGAAGAAGAAAGTGCCCATTTTTCTCCACTTAGTCCATGATGATTTGAATCACTAGAAAAGTATTGCCTTTGAGTTAACAGCAGAACTCCTTACAGATCATACCACCAGAGCTCCTTAAATATTTACAGCCTGGAAAACCAAGGGCAGTGTGTTTGCTTTATTGCATAGCTCTACAGGCAGAACACACACACATCCCTACACACAAATTGCCTAGTGGATAATTCAGTTTCTCATCTAATACAAGATCATAAATATAATTTGAGAGAAAATATACTGTATGCCACCTTTAAAGGAGATGGGGTCATTTTAGATGTATTTGTAGCACATAATGTTATGTTTTCCTGTCTAATAAAGATAATGGCAATCATTATGAGGAAGGAAGATCTACTAATGGCCTATGTGAATGTCCCTTCTTTTGCATAAGTAGACTGTGTTACTGTATTATGGTGGTGTTAGTTGTAGCTGGGTCAACTACAATTCATAGGGACCTTATGAACAACGGATCTGAGCCTTGTCCTGTCCTGTACCATCCTCATGACCACTGTCGTGGTTTGTGGTAGTCCCATTGTGGTAGTCAATGTGCTGATTCATCTCATTGAAGGGCTTCCTCTTGAAAGAGGGTATTAAAATTGCTTTGGACCAGTTTAGGTTTACAGATTAATTTTGAAGTAGAAATTATGTCCTTCTGGATTAAGAATGTACACTCTGCTGTAGAATGTTAGCTGCCTCATCCTTGTTCTCTAAGATGATCTGTTGCCTCCTTTTCCCCCCAATGTGCTTGTCTCTCAATTATATTTGATTTTGTAACTGTAAGAATTTAACACACTCACCTCTGAATAATACATTCTTTAGATATAAAATGTTAGGCTACACCTATACATGAAAATAATAAATGTTATTGTGCAGTTTTATGATGTTCAGATATTCTTGTTGCCACAAATAGCTTGAAATAAAATCTATGAAATCTAGTTTTCCAAAATTATGAAGTATTTTAGCTAGTAAAAATTTAAATGGAAGATTGTTTGCGATAATTAAAGGGGTTAAAATTTTCCATAAATTACCTAGCCCATTCAATCTCAAAACATAATCTCTGCTTTTGAGTGTATTGTTTTTGTTGTTACGTGCTGTTAAATTGAGAATGATTCATAGCAGCCTTTTGAACAGCAGATCTAAACCCTGTCCTACACTGCGCTATCCTCACCATCACTGACTTACTTGAGCCCGTGGCTGCAGCAACTGTATCAATCCATCAGGTTGAGGGTCTTCCTCTCTTTCTCTCACCCTCTACCTTTCCAAGCATGATGACCCTTTTCAAGGAGTAGCCCAGGGGAGCTCTGCTGGCTTAGTGATAAGGAGTTCACTGTCAGTCCAAAGGCATGTGGTTTGGGTCCACCAGCTTCTCTGTGCAATTAACTGCCTCTGAAAACCTGCTAGAGGATTAGCTATGTGTCAGTTTTGACTTGTTGATGCACAACAGCAATATGCCCAAAGTAGATGAGACAAAACTTTGTCATCTTTGCCTCCAGGAAGCATTCTGGTGCACTTTCTCCAAGACATGCCTGTTTATTCTTTTGGCAGTCCATGGGATATTCAGTACTCTTCTGCAAGGCCACAGCTCAAAGGCATCAATTCTTCCTCTAGCATTCTTAGTCATTGTTTAGCTCTAAGATGCATAGCAAGAGACTGAAAAGACCGTGGTGTCTATACTTGAGAATAAAGTTGTATTGACCTTAAGGCTAAGATCTCTCTGTTGCAGTCCCATAATCTTAATGTCTAGTCTTCTTAATTTCTTTTCAAACTACTAGACATACAGAAAAAAACAGACTCAAATAAATAATTACTCTTCTGTTATTGTTTCATGAAATACCTATTATATCCATGAACCAAAGAGTAAAGGAGAGCAAGAAATTCTCCAATGTGGTATTAAGTCCTCCAAAGGCTTTACGTAGGATCACTATGAGTCACAGGTGACTTGACGACATATAACAACAAGAAGAAAGGCTTTCTATGAATTTTTAAGGGTTCTTGATAAAGGAGTAAGGCAATCAGGCTAAAACTGTTGCTATGTCTTAAAACTCGTTTTATAAACTTTCACATTTCTTTGAGGGTGATGGGAGAAGTACTGCTTATAATTTGGGGATAGAAAAATTATAAGATTTAGTAATAACAAACCCTTTCCCTCAAAAAAGCAAGCTGTACCACCATATTTTTTAAATCAAGTTACTTAAAAATATGCACAGTAGTGGCCTGTACCAAATAGGAAACTTTCTATAGAGTTTCTTTAAAGACATAACTAAAGTATACTAGTTTTTAAAAGTTTATTATCTAAAAACACCAAACCAGGCAGAACTGTCCAATATAAATAAAATGTAAGGCACATAGGGCATGCTACATGTGGGATTTTAAATATTACACATATTAAAACAGTAAAAAGAAGCTAATATAATTCATTTTAGTAATCTATTTTCTCTTAAATACACTTAATCATTTTCTCTTAAATATGCATAATATCATTTATTGTTTTTAACATCAAGTCAGAATTGACACATAGCTGACCCTCCTGTGGCTTTTCGGAGGCAGTAAATCCCATGGGCGGGGACTGCCCAGCCTTCTCTATCAGAGCAGCTGATGGATTTGTACCTTTGGGCTGGCACCTCAACTTCTTACCGCTGAGCCACCAAAGCTCGCCAATTGTATATGATATGATGATATATTATTATTTTAGTGTGAATTTAATATAAAATTATCGATATAGTGTCATAATGTATTTGATGGTGGTGTTAGGTGCTGTAGAGTCGACTATGACTCTTAGTGTCACTGTGGACAACAGGTCTGAATCCTGTCCTGTGCCATCCTCGCCATTTCTGACATACTTAAACCCATTGCTGCAGTTACCATGTCAGTCCATCTCATTGAGGGCCTTCTTTTCTTTCACTGATCCTCTATCCTTGTAAGCATGATATCATTTCCCAAGGAATAGCTTCTCCTAGCAACATGTCCCAAGTATGAGAGATGAAGCTTTGCCATCTTTGCCACCAAGGAACATGCCAGCTGCACCTTTTCCAACACATATCTGTTCATTCTTCTGGCAGTCCATGGGATATTCAGTATTCTTCTCCAACATCACGTCTCTTCTGTCATCCTTATTCATTAACCCACTCTTAGCAGCATAGCAAGTGATTGAAAAGATCATGACCTAAATTAGGAACATCTTAGTCCTCAAAATGACACCATTGCTCTTCAGTATTTTGGAGAAGTCTCTGATAGCAGACTGTCCAAAGAAATATATCTCCTTATCTCTTGACTGCTGGCATCAAGGGTATTGAGTTTTTACTCAGTCTTTAAAATCTCACATGTATTTTGTATTTATAGCACATCTCTTTTCAGTTTAGCCAATTCCATGTGATTGATGGCCACATAGAGGTACTGTATCAGACAACACAGGTCTAGAAGTATGACTGGCTCCAAGCAAGACATGAACACGGCCTGGACAATATAGTTTTCTCTCCATAATCTTGAAGAATCAGCATTTATTACTTTTTCTATTATTGCTTAAGCTCTGCCTTTATCAGGCTAAGAACTTTCAAAAGCTGATCACCCTTGTGGTCACAGGTAACTTCCAACAAATAAATGGAAAATTTCCTCCCTTATCCATGACAAGTTAAGAAAGTGACTCTAAAAAAAAAAAAAAAAAGAAAGTGACTCTATCCTAACCAGTCTTTATTTCAACACTACTGGATCAGTTTCGTTCATGTAACCACCCTTGGATAGGCTCACTAGACTATGCCAAGAAGTTTGTAAAACAGCTATCTTTCCAGCTAACTATAAGAAATCCATATTTGTTCTCCCCCCTTTTTTTTAAAAAAAAAGTGACCCAACAAAGTGTGAACATGATCAAACAATATTATTAATATCACATGTAAGCAAAATCTTGCTGAAGATTATCCCAAACCTACTGAACAAGTATATTGTTAGAGAACTTCCAAAAACCATCATCTTTGGCTCTATTAGTGTCACCATGGGAATAAGAATATCCTAAGCCTTAAATCTTAGTGTGGGAAGGGAACTACGAGGAGGAATGTAGCGTCAGGATTGGAGGAAGACTCATCAAAAAACCTAGGTTAGTCAGATAACACAATCTTGCTTGCTGAAACTGAGGAGGACCTGAAGCTCTAGCTGCAGTAAGTCAAGGACTGAAGTCCTCAATGTGGATTGAAGCTCTACATCAAGAAGACAAGTATTCTCATCACTGGGCCAGTTGGCAGCACCATGATGGAAGGAGAAGAGATTGAGGTTGATAACAATTACAGTTTGCTCAACTCCATAATCAACAATCTTAGCAGTAGCAGTTAGGAAATAAAAAGACAAATTGTATTGGGAAAATCTGTTATCAGAGACCTCTCCAGAGTACTGACAAGCAATGATGCCAGTCTAGAGACTAAGTTGCACCTGATTTAGGCCATGTTGTTGTTGTTATATGCTGTCAAGTCACTTGCAATTCATAGTGACCCTATGTACAACATCTCTGAATCCTGCTTTATTCTAAGCCAACCTTATTGTCTCAGACACACCTACCCCTATTACCCCAGTCACTAAGTCAATCCATCTCACCCAAGGTCTTTCTTGTGCTTCCCCTCCACACTCTCAAGCATGCTGTCTCTCTCCAAGGACTGATTCCTTCTTGCAGCATGCCCAAACTATGTCAGACGGAGCTTCAGAATCCTTGCCTCCAAGGAACAGACTGGTTTCACCCTCTCCAGAATGAACCTGTTTGTTCTCTTAGCAGTTGATGGTGTGTTCAATACTCTTTTCCTGTACCACAGCTCAAAGACATCAATTCTCCTTCATCATCCCTAGTCATTGATCAGCTCCCCGATGCATAGCAAGTAATTGCAAAGCCCGTGCCCTAGGTCAGATGCGCCTTAGTCTCTAGACTGACATCATTGCTCTTCAGTACTCTAGCGAGGTCCCTGGCAGCAGACTTTCTCAATGCAACTTGTCTTTTTATTTTTCTGGCTGCTGGTACCAAGAGTGTTGACTGTGGAGCCAGGCAAACTGAAGCTATTATCAATCTCAATCTTCTTACTGTCTATCATGATGCCGCCCATCAGCCCAGCGGTGAGAATCTCTGTTTTCTTGATGTTGAGCTTCAATCCATATTGATGGTTCCCAGCTATGGTCTTCACAATTACTTGCTGTACATCAGACAATGACTAAGGATGACAGAAGAAGAATTGATGCCTTTGAGTTGTGATGCTAAAGAAGAGTATTGAACATACCGTGGACTGCCAAGAAAAAAAAAATAGGTCTGTCTTGGATAGGGTGAAATCAAGTTCTTCCTTGGTGAAGAGGATTTTGAAACTCTGTCTTATATACTTTGGACATATGGCCAGAAGGGACCAATCCTTGGAGAAGGACATCATGCTCAGAAGGGTGGAGGGACAGCACAGGAGAGGAAGACAATAGATGACATGGATTGATATAACAACTGGGACAATGGAGGTAGGTGTATCGGAGTCAGTGAGACTGGCTCAGGACATGGTAGGCTTCAGAGCCACTATACATAGGGTTGCTATGGGTCGCAGGCAACTCGATGGCACAAAACACAACAATGTCTGGTGACATATTTAGTAGTCACAACTGGAAATGGTGGTGCTTCTCATATCTGGTGAGAAGACTGAAATACTACTAAATATCCTATAATGTACAGTACAGTGCCCCAACCCCAAGACATCACAGAATTTTCTGGCTCAAAATTACAGTACCACAGTTGAGGAAACCTACTTTATATTCATAATCTTAAACCTATATTCCTAAAGCAAGCACTGTCAAAATAAACAATATTACCTTTATTAATAAGAATTGAATGCCTAACTGCAGTCCCAGAGGCACAAGGTTCGAATCCACCAGATGCTCTGCCAGGGAAGGAGGGGCAATCTCCTCCTGTACCAGTCAGATCTGATTTGACGGTACACGCACACAAAAATAACAAAATTTTTAAAAAAAGAATTGAATGCCGCAAGAAAGGAGTTGTATATATCAGGGATGTATCCTTTCTTCATACCTTTTCAATCTATATGCTGAAGAGATCATTCAGGAGGCTTGATTTTATAAAGAAGAATGTGGCATTAAAATTGGAAGAAGGCTTATCAACAACTTGCATTTTACAGATGATACAACCTTGCTTGCTGAAACTGAGAGGGACTTAAAGCCTTTGCTGCAGAAAGTCAAAGACGGCAGCCTTCAATATAGATTGCATCTCAATATCAAGAAAATGAATATCCTAGCCACTGGACCAATAGATAACATCGTGATAGGTAGAGAAGAGATTGAGACTGTCACATTACTTCATCTTACTTGGATGTACATCAAAACACTTGGTACCAGCAGTCAGGAGGTCAGGAGATGTATTGCACAGGAAAGTCTGTAGTCAAGGATCTCTCTAAATTGTTGAGGACCAATGATGTCAGTTTGAGGACTGCAGTGCACCTGATTCAGGCCATGGTCTTTTCAATCACCTGCTATGCTTTTGAAATCTGGACAATGACTATGGATGACAGAAGATTTGATGCCTTTGAATTACAATATTGGAGAAGAGTTCTGAATATCCCATGGACTGCCAAAAGAACAAATGGGTATGTCTTAGAAAAGGTGCAGGAGTGCTCCATGGGGACAAAGATGATGAAGCTTTGTCTCACCTACTTTGGGCATATTGCTTGGGAAAGTGTAAGGATAAGGAAGGAGAGGAAGACCCTCTACCAGGTGGACTGACACAGAAATAGAGTTGAGGGTGTAAGATTCTGAGGATATCAGAGGATAGGACAGGCTTCAGATCTGTTGTTCACTGGGTCGCTTTGAGTCATACTTGATTTGACAGCACCTAACAACTAGGAGTATAGACCTTAGGAAGTTGCAGTAACCCAAAGACTATGTGTCTCCAGTGGTTCAAATATCCAACAGAGAAAAAGGTGCACAGTTTCCTTCTGTTACAATTTACAACATTGAAATCCTGCTGCAAGATCACTGTGGGTCGGAAACCATTCAAGGGCAGTGATTATATACATATCTTATGAGCATATATAAAAATACAATCTTTGTTTCAGTAATTACATAATATCACTGACATAACAATAATTACAACTATTACCGATTTAAATTTTTATCCATTGTCTAACTTTTAAATGTAATTTTCTTTTTATATTATAGGACTTGTTTTTATAATGTAGGATTCTTTTTACAAAACTTTGCAAATGTTTGGTTTTATAGGAAAGGGAAGGTTCAGTAGTATATTGACTTGTTCAAAAGGAAATGTCAGGAGGGGAAATTTTGGAAGGATTCTTGGTTGAATTCGTGATTTTTAAGATATTGAGACAATGTTTTATTTCCATTTTTGTGGAAAGACCATTTTGTTAACATTTTAACATAAGATCGTTATTTTCACCTTCATGCTAAACTAACTGACATTCTAAAATAAATCCCAGTAATCCCAGAAGTTCGGTTTGTAATGACTTTCGTGGAGCGATGCCACGATGAGCCTCTGGGTGCCGCTGTCCGCCAATCCGTAGCCGGAGTAAAGCAAAGAGGTCCACCCACGACTCTGAAGCGGCGATCTCTGTGAGATACGATCCCTGCATTTCTCTCTTCTGCAATCTGTTCCAAATATCTCATTCAGAAACTCCAGGATATGCAATGACCGCAACTGAGGCGCTGTCTTTTCTTTCCAGTGCACCTTTGTAATCCAAGAGGAGCGGGTGTGTTCAGATCTAAGAAGGCTCCTTAGAGGCGCAGAGAGCTCAGGAAATGCGCGGCATCCCTTCCTGCAGGCTTTGTTCAGCGTAGTGAACTACGTAGCAAATGCACCACGAGATCCTGGAAGAGATCGTCAAGGACTCAAAGATGGAGAATCTCGACTCAGATCTGGGCTCGGGAGTCCGGAAACCCACTGGTGAGTGCTAAGAAGCCTCTCTTTACGCGAACAGGGACGAATTAAAGACAGAATAGATTAAGCTCATTTGCCAAAGAAAAGTTCTGCGCCCCTTGAATTAGAAACCTTCGCTGAAGAGCTCTATTAAATATATATATATATTCATTCTAGATATAAATGATAACTAACGATTTTTATCATAGATATTTTACTTGGGGAACTTCATGAAAAGTCTTAATAGGAGTAAAGTTTATTCTTGCATTCGCAATAGAGACACTGGCAGAAAATCTCTGCAAATGTATCACATTCGTTTCAATAACCATCCCCCACCTGTAAGTAATGGAAACAAGACAGTAAATCCTCTGGAAATTCAGTGGATTTCCCACAGGAGAAACTATGGACTCGAAGGAACAGAGGAACAGAGTGGTGGTGGGAGAAGGTTGGAATAGCTCCGGGTAAGATGACAGGTCTTGAATACCAGAGACAGCCCTACCAGGTGAACTACGCAGGATGAGTTCAGCAGTCAGCGGGGGACCTGCTCTTCACCCCCTCCCACCTCCACCTCAGATGATTCCCAGTGGCCTAGATGAAGTCTTTGAAGCGGAGTTTGCCAACATTTTCCACGCAATCTCACAGAACATATTGAAGATACTCAATTTCTTATCCAATAATGACAGCAAAATACTTGATTCTGAAGAGTGACAGGTATGGCATGTAATGGAAGAGGAAAAGTGGATGCAATTGGAGGGTCTGTTTCAAATCCTAACTGACAGAGATTGAGACTTATACTACAGTGCTGCAGTGTGGGTGACTTCCACCTAGGGGGTGTCCCTAATGGAAAAAACACTGGTTACCATAACCAAAACAAGACCAAGAGACCTGCTTCAATGGAGAGGTGAAAATTATCAGGAAAAGTGAGCGCTCTGGGAAACAGTTCTCCAAGAATGAGTATATGGGGTGGGGGGGGGCAGGAATATGAGTATACAGTTCTTTTAAAGTTACTGACAAAATTCAAAGGGAAGCAAGCGCTGAAGACCAATGTCATCATCACTGTCACTAATGGGAACAAGCTGTCCCTCTCCTTCAGCATGAGTGCCACTTTAAACATCTCTCACATCAACAGTACTGCTGCTACAGGCCTCCATTTTGTCTGAGAGCCTCCTAGAATGCCTACCCTGCATCTTGTCTCCATAATGCACTTTAGTACAGTGTAGATCAGACTAAGATCTAGGTCCCAGCTGTGCTATGCCTCACACTTAGACAGGTCCGCAGTATGGGATTGAGTGGCAATTACTCAGCCTTCTTTGGTAGAGCTAACACGAAGCGTCCGTGACCAAGATTCCACAAGGATCTCCCTGTGATGATGAAGGGACACGGTATAAGGAGAAACCAGGCGAGGACGCGGCATCCAGGGATGGAGGTGGATGGACTTCTTGAACACCACGCCACGCAGTTACCTGGCCACCCAGGTGGAAGCAAACTGGAGCGCAATACCTGCCTGACCACATTTTCTGCCGCCCAGCTAATCCCATCCTCCTTCAGTTAGACAACATTGGCTGGCAACAAAGACCTCAGGTCGCTGTGTGCAGTGGCAATAACCGTCATGCCGTATATAATTGTCACTAATCCTCTGCAAGAGTCGATGAAGGACCTGCATCCTTCAGCAGACAAAGCTCTAATTTTCTTTGTTTCACCATCATCTTTGTGCTCCTCTTCCTCACGGTGCCCTGCAAGGCCCCTGCGACGCCCCTTCAGGGGCTATTTTCTGGAGTCTGTGCTCCAAGTCAGGGTGTGGAGTTGTCCCAGTGAGGGAAATGTGCCCCATTCCTGAACGTGTGGCTTCAGAAATGTCAAGCTGGCATTTCTTCAGGTTGACTAGAGGAATGCAGTTCACTGGGTATGCTCTACAGCTCCCCTAACAGCCTTAGACACTACATTGGCTTTAAAGCAAACCTACCTTTCTATGTGGGTTTTAATGTTTTCATGTCCTAAGTATCTTCCTTTTATACATCAATCCTGGTTTTTTATGTTTTTATGGCAGGATCTACAAGTTTACTTTCTAGCTTCTGTATTTTTTTTATTTACGTTTTTAAAGCCTGGCCTGTTTCTTTGTATGTGCCTGTTGATGTATGTTTTTAATTCATGTTTTCTGCTACAGTCCTTCTCATACAATATTGAAAGAATTAACTCCATCTTTACATTTCTGCTCTTTGACTACATATTTTTGTCACCGAGAAACTATTTTGCAAAAAAAAGATACTCTCTTTCTAAGAACTTCCTTGTAACTTTTGACTGGTTCCTTCTCCCACCCCCTTCCTTGTCGTGGCCTTTCCCAGCTGTGATGGTTCTTACAGCGGGTTGACTGCCAGGGTCTGGCTCTGTTTATCCCTGGAAATGTCAAACTTTGGAGCGCAGAGAACATTCTTTTCAAACTTTTGGATAAGGATAAATAAGCATCCTATTCACTACCTTTTAGTAATATTGAAATAGGTAAAGGAAAGCAATGCACTGCTTAGTCTTTAAAATGGTATTTAAGAAAACAAGCTTATATTGAGAAAAGTATTAAATGTGATAATGGTAGACTCCATATTCTTCTAATGTTGTCATTATTGTGTTGCCACTATGTGCCTTTGAGTCAGAACTGACTCACAGGTGACCCTCCAGCAGATTTTCAGCGGCTGTAAATCACACAGGAGGAGAATGTCCTTCTTTCTACTCAGGAGCAGCTGGTGGATTAGAACTTTATAATTTACCACTAAGGCACCAGAGCTCCGTATTCTTTTGATAACCTGTCTAAAAGTAAGACTCTGACCATTTTCTTTATAGCTTTGAGGAACAGTGTTACTACCTCTTCGGTCTTTTAAGTTTGAATTAGAAATTATTTTTTTCTGTGAAATTAAGAACGCAAATGTTACTTTATTAAAAATATATTATCTTTGAATAAAATAAAACATGTCTTCAAAAGTCCAAGGTAAATATTCAGTTCAGAATAGAAAGTAAATTGGATGTTCAGAATTTAAAAGTCAATCTTACATTATAAAGACTTCGTTTTATTTCTGATTCCCCTCCCCACCCCTTCCATCTTCCAATTAAAGAGCAGCTATCCCGTCTTTTATAGCTTGGGGAACTGTCAAATCGTCAAACATGACACAGAAGGAGTGGAGGGGGCGTTGTTCTCTTTGTACTGGAGAATTATCTCATGCAGGCATTCAACTCATTGCCATACAGCTGATCCCAACCATTAGCGACCTCCTACCTCCATCGTGTTTCGAAGGCTGTGAATCTTTGGGGGGGGAGTGAATCTTTGGGGGGGGAACTGCCTATCTCCCTCCCACCTGACCGCTGCTGGTGGATTCGAACCGCGAGAGATGTCCGGCCTCTTGGTTAGCAGCACGATCCTATATGGACTACTCCACTAGAGCTTCATGAGAGCGCTCTACTATTTCCAAACACCAAAAGAAGAAAGCTCAGAGCTTGAGGATACCAAAGTTATGCCAAATGTTGTGATTTAGTGGTGTTGAGACACATTTCATCAAATAGGCCTTTTATACTTATACTGTAAAATGATTAAATGTTTTTTTGGCAGTTAAGACTTAAAGGGTGAATATGCTTAATGAGGTTTTCCTAGGTGTGCAGTAACTACTTGGGCCTCTGGGCGCCGCTGTCCACCAACCTGGGAGATGAACGCAGCACTCCACGCAAAAGGGAAAAGGAGGAGGGGAAAAGGCCTGTACCTCTTAAAACCGCGTTCATCGCCAGGTCTAAACCAGTCATCCTCAGGCTGGCCCACGCCGTCCTTCTGAACGTCTCTCTACTCGAATGCTCCTGAAAATTTGGTTGATTTAGGAATCTATATTTTTGACTCTGGCCTGGGAGAAAACTACAAAGCAAAAGAATGGCGGTCGGGCGGAAGCTGCCTGGTTGCGGCAGGTTGGTCCTGCTGTGCCTTTTGGGAGGCCTGCTGTTGGAAGCCTGGGCCGGAAAGACCCGCTACTCGGTGCCAGAAGAGACAGACAAAGGTTCCCTTGTGGGTAACATCGCGAAAGACCTAGGGATACAGCCCCAGGAGCTGGCGGAGCGCGGAGTCCGCATCGTTTCCAGAGGTAAGACCCAGTTTTTTGCTCTGAACCCGCGAAGTGGCACCTTGGTCACCGCGGGAAGGATCGACCGCGAGGAGCTCTGCGCCCAGAGCGCGCGGTGTCTGGTGAATTTTAATATTCTACTAAAGGATCAAATGAAGCTTTTCCCTGTCGAAGTAGAGATAATTGATATTAATGACAACACTCCCCAATTCCAGATAGAGGAACTGGAAGTTAAAATGAATGAAATAACCACCGTAGGTACCAGGATCCCTCTGCCATCCGGGCAAGATCTTGATGTGGGGATGAACTCGTTGCAGAGCTACCAGCTCAGCATCAATCCACATTTCTCCCTAGATGTGCAACAGGGAGCTGATGGGCCCCAAAACCCGGAGATGGTTCTACAGAGTCTCCTAGATAGGGAAGAAGCAACTGCCCACCACCTCATTCTCACTGCCTCAGATGGAGGGGACCCAGTCCGCTCTGGCACCCTTCAAATACGTGTTCTGGTGGTAGACGCCAACGACAATCCTCCATCATTTACTCAGGCACAATACCACATAAGTGTTCCTGAGAACGTGCCCCTGGGCACTAGGCTGCTGGTAGTAAATGCCACAGACCCAGACGAGGGAGCCAATGGGAAAGTAACCTACTCATTTCACAATATAGACCACAGAGTGGCCCAGGTATTTCAGTTGGATTCTGACACTGGCGAAATAGTAAATAAAGAACCACTAGATTTTGAAGAATATGAAACCTATTCGATGGAAGTTCAAGCTCAGGATGGCGCTGGGCTTATGGCCAGAGCTAAGGTGCTCATTAAAGTTCTGGATGTGAATGATAATGTCCCAGAAATGACAGTCACTTCTGTCACCACTGCAGTCCCAGAAAACTTTCCTCCTGGGATCATAATTGCTCTTATCAATGTGTATGACCAGGACTCCAGAGACAATGGGCACACTACATGTTCCATTCCTGGAAATCTGCCTTTTAAATTAGAAAAGTTAGTTGATAATTATTACCGTTTAGTGACAGAAAGAACCCTGGACAGAGAACTGACCTCAGAGTACAACATCACAGTGACAGCAGCAGACAGTGGAACTCCGGCTCTATCTACTGAAACTCACATTTCAATACTCGTGACAGATATCAATGACAACCCTCCGACTTTTTCTCGGGAATCTTACTCTACCTACATTCCAGAAAACAACCCCAGAGGTGCCTCCATCTTTTCCCTGACTGCCCAAGACCCTGACAGCAATGAGAATGCACGAATCACTTACTCATTGGCTGAAGACACCATCCAGGGGGCGCCCCTGTCCTCCTACTTCTCCATTAACTCTGACACTGGAGTCCTATACGCCCTACGCTCCTTTGACTTTGAACAGTTCCGTGACCTGCAGTTGTGGGTGACAGCAAGGGACAGTGGGGACCCATCACTCAGCAGTAATGTGTCACTGAACCTGTTGGTGCTGGACCAGAATGACAATGCACCAGAGATCCTCTACCCAACTCTCCCCACTGACGGTTCGACTGGTGTGGAGCTGGCACCTCGCTCCGCAGAGCCTGGCTACCTGGTGACCAAGGTGGTGGCGGTGGACAGAGACTCAGGTCAAAATGCCTGGTTGTCTTACCACCTGCTCAAGGCCAGCGAGCCAGGGCTGTTCGCGGTGGGGGTGCACACGGGCGAGGTGCGCACTGCGCGGGCCCTGCAGGACAGAGACGCGCTCAAGCAGAGTCTGGTGGTGGCTGTTCAGGACCATGGCCAGCCCCCTCTCTCGGCCACTGTCACGCTCACCGTGGCCGTGGCCGACAGCATCCCCGATGTGCTCGCTGACCTGGGCAGTATCAAGACCCCTAGCGACTCTGACGACTCAGGCCTCACGCTGTACCTGGTGGTGGCTGTGGCCGTCGTCTCCTGTGTCTTCCTCGCCTTTGTCATTGTGTTGATGGCGCTCAGGCTAAGGCGCTGGCACATGTCGCGACTGCTCCAAGATAGAAGCAGAGGATTGGTGGACTTGCCTGCCTCTCACTTTGTTGGTGTGGACGGGGTGCGGGCCTTCCTGCAGACCTATTCCCACGAGGTCTCCCTCACCGAGGACTCGCGCAAGAGCCACCTGATCTTTCCGCAGCTCAACTACATGGACACGCTCATCAGCCACGACAGCTGTGAGAAAAAGGATTTTCTGTCAACACCTCAGTCCTTACTTGAAGACAAAAAGGAAATGATCCCTCAGGTAAACTTTTTATAGTGACTTTATGCTTATCTCCATAAAAAATAATTCCTACGTTTACTTGTTTTCCATCTCAGTACAGTTTTTCTATGCCTCAAAGATTCCTGTAGGTTGTATTACAAATCCTGGAAAATCATTAGAAGGTGAACCTATATCTGCATGCTAACATCATGATATGATATATTTGTAATTATCTTTCTTTCTAAAAAGAGCTTGCAATCATAATATGGGTCATTATGAGGAAGATTATGACATGTGCAGATGAGTCTCTACTGTGGGAAGAACACTGCATTAGCACAAGGAGATCTTACTTCCAGTAAGTACCTTCTTATTTACCTGTAGCCAAGTCACTTCATTGTTCTAATTTTTACCATCACGTTACCTGCAGAGGGTAAAGATAGATTAGAAAAACTGATTGGAAAAATTCCCATGTTCTCTCGCTATAAAATCTTAATACATTCCATCTTTTTAATTACTAGATTCTTTAAATTAGTTTATTAGATCATCCTTTATCAATGAAATGTAACATCTTTCCTGAGTTTTAAATGTGAGATAAAAAATGGCTTATGAGTTCCATTTTTATATGCCCCTTTGGTCAGACTATTTCAGGGAGATGTTTACAGTATGACTCTGCTTATGTTAAATTTGTATTCCAATCTTCTAAAGAAGCTGTTGTTTCTTGATAAAATTAATATATCCTTAAAGAATCATAGATAAAATATTTCATGTAGTCAAGTTAACAGGTTTTCCTTAATGTTTGATTATTGTAGTCAATGATAATAATATAACTTTTTTACATTCTGAGAAATTATGAAGCACTTTCCATTATTCTAACATATTTAAGAATTAAAGACCCATCAATATTTATGTGATAATATTTTAAAATTTCCTCCTTACGTGATTCCCTGCTAGTTCACCTTTCGGGCAGGCAGGACACTCTGGTGGCCTAGTGTAAGGAGTTGTGTTGCCAACCTAAAAGCAAGTGGTTTGGGTCCACCAGCTGCTCTGTTGAGAACCGTGTGACTCACAGCCTTTGAAAACTTATTGGAAGGTCAGCTCTGAGTTGGCTCCAACTTGTTGACAATCAGTTGAGTGTGTTTTGTTTAATTGTCTGTCAAATGTAGTGTTAATGTCATCTGTCAGGATGTTATGGTAATAGTAATTTAGTTGGAGATATTTGAAAAGTAAAGACAGTCAAAAGTAGTACTTTTAATTGTACTAATGTAAAGTTAAGAAACTCCATACACACTGCAAATTTAAATAATTTTAAATATATTAAATGTTTAGTCTTTTGAAATACTAATATCTAAATATTTGGGTATGTTGCTAGGCAAGGCTGTTTCTTGGAGAGGGACATGATGTTTGAAAATGTAGAGAGAGAGAGAGTCAGTGAAAGATTGGAAGACCCTCAACCAGATAGATTGACATAGTGACTGCTGCTATAAACTCACGTGTGTCAGATATTGTGAGGATGGCACAGGATAGGACAGGGTTCAGATCTGTTGTTCATAGGGTTGTTATGGGTTGTACTTGACTCAGTGGTACCTAACAACAAAAATAACAAATGTATAAGATTGTTTTCTTGCAACAATGATACTGTGATTGAGGCTGCTGATTGGTTTCAGTCATGAAACTATGAGGACTATGATCTGTTTCCTCTCGGGTTCCCTGGGATGTCTATGGCTTTCCTAGACTGGTTGGGGATAAAGTGGAAGTGGAACAAGAGACTAATCCAGCAGCCCTTAGAAAAGAAAGATCATTTGATTCACTATATTCCAGTATCTCAGAACAAATGAGTATACTCGGTACTAGCCTGTATTACACAGAAATTTAATTTATTCAGCTACCACTCAAATATGATTATGCCAGTTCAACTAGAATAATTAATGGAATAATCTTACAGTTCACTGTTGTGAGAAGTAATTGACTGTAATCACCTCCTACAAAATGGAGACTGAATTATTTATTACCTCCTCAGCTGCTTAAAATGTGAATGAACACTTTGTGTTCAATAACAGTAGATCAATCAAGGTTGACTCAAGATGTCTTTTTTTTTGCCGAAATGGGAGAGTATTTGAATAATAAACACAACACAGGCCCCTTTGAGATGACCATTTCATTTAAGCCTTAAAAGGAAATGGGGTAGATGCGGGGAATTATTAGGAATCAGACTATTGAATGGATTGAGAGCTTGTCAAATGGATATGTAACCATATGCCCCTTCTACAAGTCTGTAGCCATGATGTCTCCACTGCTCTTTTCAGATTGCTTTGAAATAAATGTTTCTTTTTCATGGGGGAGTGGGAAGGGAAGATACTTATTCAAGGAGCATAAAGTGGTAAATCAGCCTAAAGTCATGAGAGTTCTAATCTTTTACTTAAAAGTAGATATTTCAGGGAGCAGCCCTGGAGTAGGGGTTGTGGTAGTGCACAGGAGCCTAATGGTGGTAGCTGTGGTGACTGTGGGACTGACTAAGAACTACAGAAATTCCTATGGAAATGAAGTAGAATTTCAAGGAGCATAATGTATGGAAGCAGGCGTGGTACCCACTTCCTAAACCACATGCCTCCGGAAACACTATGAACTTTGATGAATGTCCATAGTTATAGAGGGGCTTCAGGCCTTTTGTTCATAGGGTCGCTATGAGTCATGCTTGACTCGAAGGCAATCATCAACAATAATGGATGGAGAGGAAAAAACATGGTGGGTGTGAAGGCCCAGATGTATGTCAAATTGATATCTTCTAATGCCCATGAATTTATTATAAAAAGAGAACATGCACTAACATCAGGAACAAAAAAAGTCATGTCGTGTGGCCCAGGTCAGTTTGAAACCAATGTGGTCAATTTTAGAGAGATCCCTTCACATGTGCTATCAAAGGTATGCATTTATTTTACCTTCAAGGTTTCCTACACTAGCAGCTCCACCAAGATTCCTAAATTTCCAATTGCACCTTAAATTGCGCTGGAACTGCTGATGGCTGTGAACTTCTTAGAATGCTAAATAAAATAAATTATAACAAACTGTTAACTTTTTTCAGTATTTTTTTAAAGTAGATGTTTTGGATAAGGAGATTAACTCTACATTGTATAATTAGAACCAAAATTGCTAGGTTGAACTGCTTGCATACAAATAAGATATTATTCCCCTTCGCTAATAAGTGGGAGTATTTTCGTACAGATACCGCCTGCCAACGCCTGTGGTTATGACTCACTGTAAGTTGCAGATCATTCGAGAAAGGTGGACACAGACAACAAACACTGAGTCCCTCAACCTTGAACTGTGGTATTTACAATTCTACTGTTAACATGGGATTCAAAGCACCATTAAAAGACATGACCCAGGACTTGGTGTGAGATATGGACAATTTCAGAAGCATTAGAGACAATATTGAACCCAGAAGAAAGAAGAAGAAGGGGAAAAAATGATATTTTACTTAAATTTACGAACCAAAATTCTTAAATGCTAAATCTAAGGTTAAGAAAAATAGCAACATCATCAACCAGAACATTCATTTATATAGCAAATGAAAGAAATTTTATAGAAAAACTGAGGTTTAATTATTTTGTAATGACCAATGAAATATATGATATAATCATAGCAAGATTATAATAAGCATAACAAAAATATATTAAACAATAAATTAAACTATAAATATCTAAACAATTAGAAGACAAATGAAATTATAATTATTGAAGTAAAAAGAATACTTAATAGTTGAGATAAATAAGATTGGTTAGGAAGTACTGAGCTTCTGTTAAAGGTAAGGGAAAGATTCACTACAAGTAATGACTGAACAACATGGTAAACACATTTAACATGGCTGATCTGTGTATGTGAAGATCATTGGGAAGGCAAATTTGCATACTTAATATAATAAAAATGGAAAGGGGGAAAATTAAATTAGACGCAACTGAATATAAGATTAGTGAACTGGAAGACTGTGAGAGAAATTCACAAAAAATGAAGCATTAAATGAAACTAATTCATAACATGATAAAGAATATTTATTAAAACTTTGTAAAAAATGCCATTAGAGTGAAAACCTAGTAGCATTTGCATTAAAACTGAGGAAATATAAGCATGCTGGTGACAAGGTAGAAACTCTTAAATGTTACACTGAAAGAACTAGCCATGTCAAATGACTAGGAAGATTAAATAGGAAGTACAAAAATGGAGATGTAAAAGACAAAATTATTATTTGCAGGAATTGTGATTTTTCTATATGGAAATAGCTAAGTTATTTACAACCAAAATAATTAGAATAAGAGAGTTCCTTAATATTTCTAAATATAAGATCAACATATTAAATGTGATAGCTTCTTTATTCATCAGTAACAAACAAAATATAAGTTAAAAAATACATTTCCAACAGCAATACAAACTATAGGGTATTTTAAAAAATACATATTTTAAAAATTTACAGAGAGGGATTATTTAAAAATACAAAGAAAGACCTATATATTTTATCTTTTTTTTTAAGACCTGTATTTTAAAGTTTTTAAAAACTAAGTCAATTTGGGGGGCGGGCAGTGGGCAGGGGGATTGTATACAATGAAGAAATTTTACTTTTCAAAGAGAGGAGCAAACTGGGTGGGAGGGGTGGGCAGAGATAAAAGTGTAACAATGAATGAATGGAAATTCAAAATCTCTGTAAATGTTCATTAAGATTATTTTTTTAAAAAAGAAAGAAAAATAAAACCTGTCAGCCCACCCAAAACTAATCTATAACTCTAACACAATTCTAATTACAATGTTAATAGTCATTTTTCATTACCCTTGATCTATATATACATAAAACAAAGTAGAAGAATAGTCTAATTCATTTGGAAGAAAATTAACAAAGTGGGGAAAACTGCCCTATCATATATCAAGACCCAGCAATGATAATGGAATGTGGAATATAGGGATATTGCTACCCTTTCACAGTTCAAAGTCACCAGATGCTCTATGAGAAAAAGAACATTGCCTTTCAATAAACTTAGAGCCTTAAAAACCCAGTGGGGAATCACCAGGACTGTGAATCAACTTGACTTTAGTAAGTTTGGCGTATGTTTGTTTATGGGTTTGTTTGGTTGTGGTTTTTTTGAAAAAAAAAGAAAAAAGAAAAAAGAATTGCCTAATATATGAAGATAAAGAAGGGGTGAAAACATGTTCAATTGAATACAGTGAAACGTTAAGATTTGGACTAGTAGGGGTGAAGAGTGTATGATAATCCTTTGTACAATTTTTGCAACTTTTATGTAAGTATGAAAAGATTTAAAATGAAAAAATATGAAAACTGATCTCAATATGCAAGATGCTAAGATTTTATAACATTGCATGGTATGTACATAGATGCTAATTACAATATTTTCTGTACTCTCTCTATATATATATGAAATATCTACATTTTATTTTAAAAACAAGAGTATGACCTGTAAGTGCATAAAATTAAACCAAAGAAGAGATCCACTGTATGATATTTTTATACTCTTAGAAGATGCTAAAAATCAACTTGGCAACTTCAAACAACTTTAAGTGACTGATGTTCTGTGTGATCTTTAAACCCCCCCCCCAAAACAACCCATAAAACTTTTCTTGCTCTACTATTAGCCAGTTTTCCATTTCCTTAATGTTCCGTGCTGCCTGTCACAACTCCAAACTCGTAGTTGATCCTATGCTTTTGCATTCAACTTCATCCATGTCCTGAGAAAGTCTTAGGTGCATGTGTATTCTTGATCACCCAGTCAGTGTTCCCTACCATCATTCCATCATACTACTCTGTTGACGTTCCTCCTCACGCTCTGAGTGTCCTGAGTGACTGTGTCAATCAGGGTAACTGGCCGTTTGCATCTTTGACACTAACAAAATGTCTCAGTCATTTAGGCATTTGATGATTTGAAGTTTATATACAGATTTTGACATTAAATACCAGCCACTGAGCACAGAAACTGAGGGATGGGAATGCAACTTCATAATATAATATAGCTAACTATTTTGAATTGACTTTACTATCTCCAAATGTAAAAATTAGACGATGTTTAGAGCAAGGACAAATGAGAGGTTTCCATATCGAATAATACTTACATAGTAACTAGCAGCAAAGCCACACTCATGTAGAGCATCCTTGTAACTGCTGAGAAAACTACCCCTGTCTTGAAAGAGCTACTTTTAACAGTGTGTTGGAACTCTGATTCTGTACCTTAAATCAGAAGATCACAAAGTAAACCTTAAAAGCAACTTGGCTTTCGGGTGCAGAAATGAGCTGAGCCTCTGAGCGTCGCTGTTGACCATCTCAGGAGAGATGAGGCGAGCTACTCAGTGAAGGAGCATTTTGGCTCTCAGAACACAAAGGGCTGCGGATCTAGCCACACAGTCTCCCGGAAGGCACGGCAATACAACGCCACAGCCCCACTAGATCTCTCCAGACTGACTAAGATCTGTGAATACTGGTCCCCTCGGACTCAGGAAGAACTTTTGCCATCTCACACCGGATTGTGGACCTTAACTCGGGGGGAAAACCTGCAGCAGGGGGAAATGTCTGCCGGGGAAAGGTTGCCACGCTGCAGAAAGCTTGTGGTGCGGGCCTTGCTCTGGGCCGCCCTGTGGGAGGCCGCGGCAGCGCAGATGCGTTACTCTGTGCCAGAAGAGGTCGACAAAGGCGCGATCGTGGGCAACATCGCCAAACACCTGGGGCTGGAGCCCCAGGCACTGGCAGAGCGCGGAGTCCGCATCGTCTCCAGAGGTAAGACCCAGTTTTTCTCTCTGGATCTCAACAGCGGTAGCTTGATCACCGCGGACAGGATAGACCGCGAGGAGCTCTGTGCCCAGCGCGCGCGGTGTCTGGTGAACTTTAACATCCTGCTGGAAGACACACTGAGTATTTACTCAGTGGAGGTGGAAGTAACGGATGTTAACGATAACGCCCCTCGCTTTGGAGTAGAAGAACTGGAACTAAAAATCAGTGAAACGACGACGCCAGGATTTCGAATTCCTCTCAAGAGTGCTCATGATGCAGATGTGGGAGAGAACGGCCTCCAGAAGTACCAGCTCAACCCAAATGACCACTTCTCCCTGAACGTGCGAAGCGGGGCTGATGGGGACAGGTACCCAGAGCTGGTGCTGCAGCGTGCCCTGGACCGCGAGGAAGAGGCCCTTCACCATCTCCTGCTCCTGGCTTTCGATGGGGGCGACCCTGTCCAATCTGGCACCTCACAAATCCGCGTGACAGTCCTAGATGTGAACGACAACGCACCTGTGTTCACTGAGCCCGAGTACCGTGTGAGCGTCCCAGAGAATATGCCCATTGGCACCCGGGTCCTCGCAGTTACCGCCACTGACGCAGATGAGGGATTCAACGCACAGGTGGCGTATTTTCAAGAAAAGAAGCCTGGAGAAAATGCAGAGATATTTGAGCTTAAATCGACTTCTGGAGAAATTGTGATCATACAAAGTCTAGATTATGAAGATACTAAATTCCATGAAATTGATATTGAAGCTCAGGATGGTCCGGGCCTTCTGACCCGAACGAAGGTTATTGTCACCGTCCTGGACGTGAACGACAACGCCCCCGAGTTTTACATGACGTCCGCTACTAGCTCAGTTCCTGAAGACTCACCGCCAGGAGCCATGATTGCACTTTTCAATGTGCATGACAGGGACTCAGGGCAGAATGCGTTCATTGAGTGTTCCCTCCCCGAGGACCTTCCTTTCAAGTTAGAGAGATCAGTGGACAACTACTACCGATTGGTTACAACGAAACCGCTTGACAGGGAGCAGATTTCCTCTTACAACATCACTGTGACAGCTAAAGATGGAGGGAGGCCGGCTCTGTCCACCGAAGCGCACCTGTTACTGCAGGTGGCCGACATCAATGACAACCCGCCCGCCTTCCCTCAGGCCTCCTATTCTGCCTATATTCCTGAAAACAATCTCAGGGGCACCTCTATCTTTACGGTGATGGCCTATGACCCTGACAGCGAGGACAACGCCCACGTAACTTATTCTTTGGCCGAGGACACCATCCAGGGGCCTCCTGTGACCTCCTATGTTTCCATCAACTCCGACACAGGAGTCCTTTACGCCCTGCGTTCCTTTGACTATGAGCAGTTCCGTGAGCTACAGCTGTGGGTGACAGCAAAGGACAGTGGGGACCCGCCACTCAGCAGCAACGTGTCACTAAACTTGTTAGTGCTGGACCAGAATGATAATGCCCCCGAGATTCTGTACCCCGCTTTTCCCACAGATGGTTCCACCGGCGTGGAGCTGGCACCTTGCTCCGCAGAGCCTGGCTACCTGGTGACCAAGGTGGTGGCGGTGGACAGAGACTCGGGTCAGAACGCCTGGCTGTCCTACCGCCTGCTCAAGGCCAGTGAGCCAGGGCTGTTCGCGGTGGGGGTGCACACGGGCGAGGTGCGCACTGCGCGGGCCCTGCAGGACAGAGACGTACTCAAGCAGAGCCTGGTGGTGGCTGTCCAGGACCACGGCCAGCCCCCTCTCTCAGCCACCGTCACGCTCACCGTGGCCGTGGCCGACAGCATCCCCGATGTGCTCGCTGACCTGGGCAGCCTGGAGCCCTCTCACGACTCTGACGCCTCTGACCTCACATTGTACCTGGTGGTGGCAGTGGCTGTGGTCTCCTGCATCTTTCTCGCCTTTGTCATCATGCTGATGACGCTCAGGGTGCATCGCTGGCACAAGTTTCGCCTGCTTCAGACAGCCAGCAGAGGTCTGGACGGTGTGCCAGGCACGCACTTTGTGGGCGTGGATGGGGTGCGGGCCTTCCTGCAGACCTATTCCCACGAGGTCTCCCTCACCGCGGACTCGCACAAGAGCCACCTGATCTTCCCGCAGCCCAACTACGCGGACACGCTCATCAGCCAAGACAGCTGTGAGAAAAAGGATTATCTGTCCGGGTCTCAATCTCTACTTGAAGGAAAAGGAGAAGCAATTTCTCAGGTAAACGGACTTTTCATAATATATTTAGAAGCTAAAACAAATTATCCCATTTACTTAACTGACTCTTCCATTTACGGTGTCTTCCTTATTTCTCAAATTGCTCAAGAACATATTAAATTTTTAGAAGATAAGACTTAGTGTCATAGACTGTAAGGGTCAAGGACCTAGAATCATTGTGGAATGAAAGTATATCAGAATAAATGAAAGACATATTCAGGTTATCAAAAGAATTGCAGTAGCAACTCAGGCACCTGGTTTCTATTGATTGAGATATTATCTACCTGGATTAGCAAATCTCTCCTTAAAATATGAAGTTTAGATTTTATATTTTCTCTGTCTCTTCCTCAAAATTTATTTGAATCAGTTTGCAGATGGTGAAATTCCCTGGATGGTTACTCAGTGCTACTTTCAAAACCTCTCAAATTTAAAAGTGAAATTTTTCTTTTTACTTAACCTATATACTCTTTCCTACTATGAGACAAAGATAGAAACCTATAAATCAATATTCTTTACAGTGTTTCAGGGAAGCTTGCAATGACAGCTTAGTTAAATATCTCATCACAGTCTCTAAATAGTTATGTATTCCTCAAAGAAGTGGTTGAGTTAACATTTCCTTTAGGCTAAACTAGGGAGCCCTGGTGGCCTAGTGGGCAAGAGTGTTTGCTGTCAACCCAAAGATTAGTGGTTTGAATCCACCAACTACTCTTTGAGAGAAACATGGACAATCTCTTCCCTGTGCAATTTACACTTCCCAAAACTTGTTATACTACACTTTACAACCAATTTTCTTCTCTAATAATCTTTCTAGGTTGTTTTTAAAGGTTGACTATTAAGGGAGCTCTAGTGGCCTATTGGTAAGACACGGCACTGCTATCCCAGAGGTATGTGATTCAAATCCACCAGGTGCTCTGCTGGAGAAGGAGGGGGAAATCTCCTCCTGTACCAGTCAGATCTGGTTTGACGGTACACGTAAAAAAAAAAAAAACAATAAAATTTTTTTTTAAAAAAGGTTGACTGTGTAGGAACAGAGAAACTGCTAACATCCTATATAATGGGATCATTTTCATTTTTATTTGATGCTGGTAATATAGTTCACGAGTCATCATAATGCACTAGGTGATGTCATCATCTCGAGGTGTTGTAAATCCTTGTTATATTTAGGGGCACCTGATAAGGTAATGCATTCCATTGTGTTCACTGCTAGTACATAATTCTTTATGAGGTAAAAATTTGAACTTACTGTGAAACAATAAGATCCTTACTTGCAGGTAAAGTAAAAAAGAATCCCAAACTAAAGACAGCGCCACCTTTTATTATTTTTATCAAAATACTTTATGCACGCGCAGATAATGCATCTTGACTGAAATAACAAATATACTCTACTGCCATATCTGTGTTCAGTGATGAAAAAATATAAAAAGAACTATTAAAAATCATGGTTTTTCTACTAGTTTTAGTTATGGTTAAAATAAGCAAAACCAAACCCCCAAACCTAACAGTCTCACACTTTGGTTAGGCTACTCAAACTCCTTGTAGTTGCTGTAGGTCTGTCTCTGGCTTTTCTCTCTCACAGCTGGGCAATGGTGTTGCTGTTCTTGTTTGCATTCCAGACTTCTCCCATACTTCCGGAAAAGCTTTTGCCCACCTATCAAGCTGGGCTCAGGGTCTTCTCATCTTCTTAGGTGTCTATCGTTAGAGAGTTATTTCACTGCACTCTAATTCTTTGTTTACTTTAATACAGTCATGAACCTTGTGCAGGAAGTAACTGTGTCCCTTGTTTGTCTCCACTGCTCCCACTGACAAACCTATTGTCTGGTATAGTATGGAACCCAATTATGTGTTTGTTTAGTGAATAAGTTAAATAACAAGTATTGAAACTAAGGTGTCAAGCTATGAAGAACAATCTTCTAGTGGTATAACCCATAAATCATGGCTGACATTTCTGTGTGATTCTAAAATTTTGTCTAAACATTTCAAAACAATAACTCTACCATGTTTGGATGATATTAAGGTTAGTTCATGGCTTTCCAAGGATACTAACTTTAAGACGTACCCTTTAATATATTCATTTATGTAAAAGAATATTCATTAACTCTGTCAAAAGGGATTTTGAATGCAAAAGTGAGAGGAGGGAAAAAAGATAACTTGGATATATCTGAAAGGGTGCAGTAAACAATCGGGCCTCTGAGCGTCGCTGTTGACCACTCAAGGAGGAGAACGCAGCTGGAGTCAACCATTTCCCTCTTCCTGAAACGCAGAGAGCTAGCAAGTCAGAAGATCTTGGGCGGCTACAAAAGTCACTCTTATCAGTAACCAGCTCTGGGACCCACCCAGGAATTGGCTCCATAAAGACTTAGTTCCCGGAGGAAGTAAGATTGAAGTCTGTGGTGAGAAACTGGAACCGAATTCAGAGGAGAGGAAAGAAAAACATTCTCCAAAACCGAAATGACAGATTGCCTGGGACTCCGAAAAGGCAGAGGGCTGGCCCTGCTGTGCGCGCTTCTAGGGATGCTGTGTGGGAACGGATCCGGGCAGATACGCTATGCAGTGCCTGAGGAATTGGACAAAGGCTCGTTCGTGGGTAACATCGCCAAGGACCTGGGTCTGGAGCCCCAGGAGGTGGCGGAGCGCGGCGTCCGCATCGTCTCCAGAGGTAGGACGCAGCTCTTTGCGCTGAGCGCGCGGAGCGGCAGCCTGGTGACCGAGGGCAGGGTGGACCGCGAGGAGCTTTGCGCCCAGAGCGCGCGCTGTCTGGTTAAATTTAATGTCCTCATCGAGGACAAGTTGAAAATTTTTGAAGTGGAGGTAGAAATTAAAGACATTAATGATAATGCTCCTGATTTTCTAACAGAGGGATTGGAAATAAAAATCTCGGAATTAACGGTGCCTGGAACCCGATTTGCACTTAAGACAGCATTTGACCCAGATGTGGGCGTGAACTCCTTACAGAACTACCAGCTCAGCCCCAATGACTACTTCTCGCTGGCTGTGAAGAGCATCTCTGGGGAGTCCAAGTACCCAGAGCTGGTCTTGGAGCGGGCCCTGGACCGAGAGGAGCAGGAAGTTCACCAGCTTGTCCTCTCTGCCTCTGATGGAGGCGACCCTGTCCGCTCTGGCAACTTGTACATTCAAGTTATTGTTCTGGATGCAAATGACAACCCACCAGCGTTCACACAGCCCGAGTACCATGTAAGTGTTCGGGAGGACGTGCCTGTGGGCACCCGACTGCTCAGAGTGAATGCCACAGACCCCGATGAGGGATTCAATGCTCAAGTGTCATATATCCTAGATAAAATGCCTGGGAAAATGGCTCAGATTTTCGACCTTGACGCAGCGACTGGAGATCTATCACTATTAAAAAGTCTAGATTATGAAGATGCTATGTTCTATGAAATTAAAATGGAAGCCAAAGATGGACCAGGTCTCTTTTCAAGAGCAAAGATTCTAGTCACAGTTCTGGACGTGAATGACAACGCCCCAGAAGTTACAATCACTTCTCTGACAGGTTCAGTCCCAGAAGAGGCTACCGCTGGAAGAGAAATCGCCCTTATCAACGTGCATGACCGAGATTCTGGGCAGAATGGGCAGGTCACAGTTCTTGTCCTTGGAAACCTGCCATTTACTTTAGAAAAATCTATAGGTCAGTATTACCGCTTAGTGACAGCCAGATCCCTGGACCGTGAACAAGTGTCAGAATATAACCTCACCCTGAGAGCCACAGATGGAGGAACTCCGTCACTGTCCACGGAAACGCACATCACACTGCATGTGACTGATATCAACGATAACCCACCCGCCTTCGCTCATGCCTCCTACTCTGCCTATATTCCTGAAAACAACTCCAGAGGCACCTCCATCTTCTCCGTGACCGCCCACGACCCTGATAGTGATAACAACGGCCATGTCACCTATGCACTGAATGAAGACACGCTCCAGGGCACGCCTCTGTCCTCTTATGTCTCCATTAACTCTGACACTGGCGTCCTCTATGCGCTGCTCTCCTTTGACTACGAGCAGTTCCGTGAGCTACAGCTGTTGGTGACCGCCCGCGACAGCGGAGACCCGCCGCTCAGCAGCAACGCATCAGTTACATTGTTCGTGCTGGACCAGAACGACAATGTCCCCGAGATCCTGTACCCCGCTTTTCCCACCGACGGCTCCACTGGCGTGGAGCTGGCACCTCGCTCCGCAGAGCCTGGCTACCTGGTGACCAAGGTGGTGGCGGTGGACAGAGACTCGGGTCAGAACGCCTGGCTGTCCTACCGCCTGCTCAAGGCCAGCGAGCCAGGGCTGTTCGCGGTGGGGGTGCACACGGGCGAGGTGCGCACTGCGCGGGCCCTGCAGGACAGAGACGCACTCAAGCAGAGCCTGGTGGTGGCTGTCCAGGACCACGGCCAGCCCCCTCTCTCGGCCACTGTCACGCTCACCGTGGCCGTGGCCGACAGCATCCCCGATGTGCTCGCTGACCTGGGCAGCCTGGAGCCCTCTCACGACTCTGACGCCTCTGACCTCACATTGTACCTGGTGGTGGCAGTGGCTGTGGTCTCCTGCATCTTTCTCGCCTTTGTCATCGTGCTGATGGCGCTCAGGGTGCATCGCTGGCACAAGTTTCGCCTGCTTCAGACAGCCAGCAGAGGTCTGGACGGTGTGCCAGGCATGCACTTTGTGGGCGTGGACGGAGTGAGGGCCTTCCTGCAGACCTATTCCCACGAGGTCTCCCTCACAGCGGACTCGCGCAAGAGCCACCTGATCTTCCCGCAGCCCAACTACGCGGACACACTCATCAGCCACGACAGCTGTGAGAAAAGCGAGCCTCTCCTAATATCTCAAGATTTACTTGAAGCAAAAGGAGAGCCCAAGCTACTTGAGGTGAGTTTCTTTCTTTCTTCGAATAGTATAAAGAACAGTTTTACCAGTGTGATTATTAGAAAGCTATGATGCACCTTTGTTTGAGAAATTAAACATTGCTATAGTCATTCGTCCTGTAACTTTAGTATTTCTGCTCCTCTCATCTCTGGATATATGGTAGAACAGCACTTCCTGTCCTGGCTATGATTGTGTCAAAAAAGGAACTTTAATAATTGCCGTTGAGAAACAGCCAGTTCAAAGCACCAGAAAAAATGGAAGCCTTTGAATTGGCCGCACCAATCTACTGCCCAGAGCATGAGAAGTTCCTTAGGTTTGTATAAGCCAATGGGAACTACTTCTAGTAGGTGGAAGTAACTGTCACTTCCGGGAGAAATCTCTAACTGCCTCATGAGAATTTTCAAGTTCCTAAGCTACTCTTTGAAATTGTGCTTTCTTCTTCCTTCTGGGTTCTTAAGTATCTATAGTAAGAGGAAATCACTGTGATTGACTTAACATTACTCTGTAAACGGTAGCCCCTTTTAATTTTAAATCTTTGTGTATTGAGGTCTGTTTTTCACCCCAATCTAACTTGCCTATCTTGACCAACACAAATAGATAAAATATATACAAGAGATTTTAGGCTCAAAAATACCCCAAGCCTGACTGACTCCTTCCAAGCCAGATCACAATTTTAATCTTAAAATGAAAAAAAAAATTGCTTAAAGAATGTAGAAATTGGATTTATAATACCTTCATTCCTTATTATATATACTTGAACATGATACATATTTATTTCAGTCTTTTTTTTTCCATGGTGGAAACTGTATTTGTGTACACTTTTATGAGCCATGGACCAGCATTTCTTGTCATTTGAGAAGGATAAAATCCTCTGTGTTAAAACAGTCAAGTCATCCACTTCAGTAATGCAAGCCCTGCTCATGGCCTATAACTTTCTTGGACTGGAAATTCCTAGCCTGTTCTGAAATACTTTTCACCCATGAAGTTGCTTTACAGAATTCCAAAATTTGACCAAGATAGATTTTGTTAGACCTGAAAGGAACAAATTTCTCCTTCAAATATATTAGGGAGAGATTAGGCTTAAATATTTCTGTTCTCTCTTTATGGGCATATGACAGAACTGCACTTTCTGTCCTACCTGTCCCTTGTAACTACTTCTGGTCAATGGAATAATGGGAGTGTGAGACCACAGGGCCTGAGAAAAACAACCTAAATTAGAAAAAGATGTTCCCCAAGCATGCAGCTTTTGACATATATGGGGGAGAGGGGAGTATTAAATGATGTCTGTCAGGGAAACTTTAGCTCTTCAAAGCTGATTTTCTAAGAATTCCATGTAAAACATAGTCTGTATCTTAGTATTGTTTTAATTTATTTGTATAAATAAGATACGTCCATTTCACTAATTTTCTTTCTGAAAATTACCAAGAAAAGGTACGAAATGTTCATAACAAGAGGAATAAAGGCATATAATTGAAAAGATAAGTTAAGGGACATCTTAGGAAAACAGTTGTCTGTCTTGGTTGAAATATGAGTGTTGGTGAGCACTGAAACAAGTAAAAATTTTAATTGAGCAATTTTGAAGTGCACTTGAAATAAAGGAACCTGGTTGTGTTACCCATTTCAAAGATTAAAGGTAAGTTCCAAAAGGAAAAGTTTCGAAGGTTTGCCAGTATTCTCGTCAACCTCATCTCACTCACTAGTGGCATACATTGGTTGGGGCCGAGAGTTGTCATTATAAAAATTGCATGCACATTCACATATCAAAGAAGCACTGGCTTCATAAAAATGAATGTGTGTCAAACACTAAGTTTGGTCCCTTCAACAAAATACCGTGTTCCTCTTTATCTAACTAGGGAGATGTTCTGTTCTAAAAAAATAAATACAACAAAATAACTTCGACTTTCACCACACTCTTTTTCCAGAGTCTCTATCTTTTGAAAGTATTTATTACTGAGTTCATTAAGCATACATGGAGAGATTTAAAGTCCTATGTAAGTAAAGGGAACTCATGAATGTGCAGAAATGTGAAGATGTGGTCCACTATAAATGTGTGCTTAAAAACAAATAACTTATTTGAGTACATCCACATGAATGCCAGGATTTGTAAATGCTGATGTTATTGAACATATTTTTGCTCCATAAGCTGAAAAGGAAAGGCTGGCTATATGCGTTATTAAATTTTCAGATTTTAAAAACCCCCATAAGATGTTGGATATGTTTACGATATTATGAAACACTAGAAACAATCACATTTAACGTGAAATGTGTTTGTTTGGTTCTTTATAACAAATAAGGCAATCCTTTATTCAAGAATTTAAGTGTTGAGAGTAAGTAGCTGGCTGGGCAAAATGCAGTTTTTCAAGGCAACCTCTAGGCGCCGCTGTTGACCAAAGGGAAGAAACAGGGTTCTCGCCTTTCGTCCTTAGCTACTAAACAGCATACCAGTCTTCCGTGCATGCTTAGGCGCCAGATAAACAAGCTCTATCCTTAAATAACAATTGTTCACAGTGTTGATCGTTCACTTTAAAAACCACCCTTGAGAAATCTTGAAGCTAAGCTTCCCTGAGAGCTCAAGACATGCAAAGGAACCGAGGACCAGCTGAACCGAGGAAAAGGCAGGTACTGTTTCCCTTCCTGCTGTCTTTGTTCTGCGGGGCCGCCTCCCAGCAGGTCCGCTACGCAATTCCTGAGGAGATGGCCAAAGGGTCGCTTGTGGGGAACTTTGCCAGGGATCTAGGGCTTAGCATCCAGGAGTTGACAGCTCGGAAACTTCGGGTTAGTGCAGAGGAGGATTATTTCAGCATTAGCTCAGAGAGCGGGGATTTGGTCGTAAGCAGCAGGATAGACCGAGAGAAGATTTGCGGGAGGCAATCTGAATGCTCATTAGAATTTGAAATGGTCGCAGAAAAACCAATGAATATTTTCCACGTAGTTGTTGCAATCCAGGATATTAACGACAATGCTCCACATTTCATGGCAAAAAGCGTTGACCTGGAAATCTGTGAGTCAGCTTTACCAGGGGTTAGATTCTCTCTGGATTCTGCATATGATGCAGATGTGCAAAGTAACTCGCTGAAGACATACACCATCACCCCCAATCAACATTTCTCTCTCTCAACAAAAGAAAGTCCTGGCGGAAGTAAGTACCCAGAATTACTGCTGGAGAAACCTTTGGACAGGGAACAGCAGAGCTCCCATCGCCTAACCCTGACTGCCATCGACGGCGGGGACCCGGCCCTAAGTGGCACTACTCAGATCCGGATCCAAGTCACCGACGCCAACGATAATGCCCCGGTGTTCAGCCAGGATGTGTACAGAGTTAGCGTCCAAGAAGACGTGCCCCCGGGAAGCCCTGTGCTGCGGGTGACCGCCACGGACCAGGACGAGGGCATTAACGCTGCTGTTGCATATGCCTTCCACAATGTCCCTGCCAGTAGTAGCCTCCTCTTCGGGATCGATCCAAATACCGGTGACATCACAACGAATGGGACACTGGACTTTGAAACAACAAGGAAATATGTGTTGGGCGTAGAAGCGAAGAATGGAGGGGTCCACACAGCCCATTGCAATGTTCAGATTGAAATTGTTGATGTGAATGACAATGCACCAGAGGTAACGTTCATCTCCCTTTCCAACCATATCCCCGAGGACGCAGACATTGGAACTGTAATCGCCCTCATCAAAGTGCGGGACCAGGATTCTGGGCAAAATGGCCTAATGACCTGCTACATTCAGAAAGACCTTCCTTTCAAATTAGAATCCACTTCAAAGAATTACTACAAGTTAGTGATTGACAGGGCCGTGGACCGGGAGCAGACAGCAGAGTACAATGTCACCATCACAGCAACCGACAGAGGCAAGCCGCCTCTCTCCTCCAGAACAAGCGTCACCCTGCACATTGCTGACGTCAACGACAACGCTCCAGCCTTTCAGGAGGCCTCCTACACGGTTCACGTACCTGAGAACAACCTGCCTGGCACATCCATCCTTCAAGTCAGCGCCTGCGATCCGGATATGGGCCCCAATGGCCAGGTCTCTTACTCCATCGTGGCCAGCGACCTGGAACCTCGCGCGCTGTCGTCCTACGTGTCCGTGAGCGCGCACAGCGGGGTGGTGTTCGCGCAGCGCGCCTTTGACCACGAGCAGCTACGCGCCTTCCAGCTGATGCTGCAGGCGCGTGACCAGGGCTCGCCCTCGCTCAGCGCCAACGTGAGCCTGCGCGTGCTGGTGGGCGACCGCAATGACAATGCGCCCAGGGTACTGTACCCGGTGCTAGGACCCGATGGCTCAGCGCTCTTTGACACGGTGCCACGCGCCGCGCAGCCGGGCTACCTGGTCACCAAGGTGGTGGCGGTGGATGCGGACTCTGGGCACA
>NW_006399845.1:9329052-9354230 GCF_000299155.1 Elephantulus edwardii | reverse complement strand
TGACTCACAGACCGAGCTGCAGTTCTATCTGGTGGTGGCCTTGGCCCTGATTTCCGTGCTCTTCCTCCTCGCGGTCATCCTGGCCATTGCCCTGCGCCTGCGAAGCTCTCCCAGCCTGGCAACCGGGGGCTGCTTTCAGCCTGGTTTCTGCTCCACGTCTGAACCTGGAGTTCTTCGTAACTACTGTGAGGGCACATTGCCCTATTCCTGCAATTTGTATGTTACATCACAACCAGCTAAGAAAGAATTTCATTTTCTCAACGTGACTCCAGAAATGGCTGCCCCTCAAGATCTCTTGTGTGATGAACCGTCTGCGGTCGTAGATGCCAGTAACGAAGACCCCAAAATCACTTACGACCCTTCTTTTCCCTCTCACGTGAGTTTCTTTCTGCAAGCCTCTTTAAATCTCTTGTGGGTTTGTTGTTGTTTGTTTGTTTGTTTGTTTTTCAGCTCTAGATGATTACTTTTGGTAGCTGTTCATTGCTCTGCGAACGTATCTGTGAGGAGAATGTGTTGGACTGGTTTGTTGATTGCTCCGCAGTCTTACTAGTTAACTTGATTCGTTCGCTCCTTACTGTTGGCATTTCTGAATTTCCAAGCTTGAGAACTTTGCAGAGAGTGCTTTCAGGGATGTTCCCAGGCCAATAATGCCACTGCCCTCTTTTAGTTGATAAGAAGCCCTGGTGTTGCAGAAATTAAAATGTTGGTGGTCTCTCCTCTGGAAAAAGGTGTGGATGAAAAGATTGAAAACTCTTTTGAATAGTTCTGTTCTGTCCTGTTCTGTACAGTCTCTATGTGTTGGCATCAACTCAATGACAAAGGATGTTTCATTTGTTTGTTGTGATACTATTTTTTTCAGTGCTGTCTTTTACATAATATGCTGATTTTTTTTCTGCTCAAGTTAAGGCTTTTTATCAGTTACATTCTTAAGTTTAGTGTTTGGCTAAAATATATAATTTTAAAACAACTTTCAACTAATTAAGTCACTTAATATTTCTTTGCAAAAGTAGCAAAGACTGCCAAGTTTTAGATGTGAAGAATTATCTTCCCCCTCCCCCGAGAGTCTTCTTCTTTTTATTTAATTAATTTTAATGAAATTTTAGAGACTTAGTGTGTCCATTCATTGTTGCACTTTTCTTCCTGCCCACCCCCACCCCCCATTTCACTCTTCTCTTTGAAAAGTAAAAATCTTTAATTTTTATGCAATCCCTCCCCCCAAATCCACTCAACTGTACAGCCTTTATTCTGGACTCCTGTTATGACAATAGTACCCAATCGCATATCCCTTTTAAACAGTTCTCTCCCTCATCTGTTTCTATGCAATATACATTATTCATCCCCTCTTTCTCAGTCTTCCCTCAACCCTTGTGTCAGTCTCATTTTACAACAGTGGCCCTATGCAATATTTGTCCTTTTGTGACTGAGATCTTTCACTCAGCATAATGTCCTCCAGGGTCACTTCACCCATTTTGCATAATATTTCATTAGTTCCTTGTTTTTCAATGCAGCATAGTATTTAATTGTGTGAACATAGTTTCTCTATCCATTCATTTGTTGATGGGCACTTGGGTTGTTTCCAACTCTGCTATTGTGAACAAAGCCACAATAAACATGGGTGTTCAGTGAGTAACTATCTTTGACCAATTTTATTCCCACTTTATATTCTTATTCAAAAATTATTTGGAACCCACTTAGGGGCACCGATCAATATTTCTTTATGCTAATTAACTCATGGTTGCTGTGATGCTGAACACTGTGACACTGATGTATCAAATGTGGTAATGGTTACCCATGGTGGACAGTGTTTGGTGGAACTCCCTGATTAAAACAAGCTTGCAAGCAGGAGTGTCATCCACTTCCAAAATAGGTTGACTCCGGAAATCTTTATGAACTTGGAGAAAGTTATACAAGCATTCTTTCTTTCATAGGGTCGCTATGAGTCATCTACAACTCGATGGCACTTAACAACAATAATTATCATTGAGGAGTAACTTAAAGAGCTGGCTAGTGTTTTATTTCCCATTTTCTCAGATTAGTAAATTACTCTCACTCTTTCTAAATTAAAAAAAAGACCCAACACCAAAACTATGAAACATGCAAAGAGAATCCATTTGTTGTTTTTAGTTGCCATCAAGTCAGGTCAGTGATTCCATTTAAAACAAAACAAACATTCCTGGGTCTTATGTAATCTCATGGTCATTATTATATTTGAGTCCATTGTTGTGGCCATTTGAGCACCTTCCACATGGAGAGCTCATCTTACAATGCTACCAGACAATATTCTGTTATGGTCCATAGGTTTTCACTGGGTAGTTTTTGCAAGTGAAAGGCCAAGATTTTCTCACTATTCTATCTCAGTCTGAAAACTCCACTGTAGCTGCCACCATGGCTGACCCAGATGGTATTTGAAATGCTGGTGGCATAGCTTCCATCATCACAGCAACATGCAGTCACCACAGTGTGGCCAGCTGACACATAAATGATAGCAGGATTCATATACAATTACTGGAATATTTCCTTCTAGTAGCTATTTTAAAAATAAAACCTAAAATAAACTTGGAAGTATGAGTAAAATAATACATTCTGAATGAAAACTATCCTTAAAGCCACTGCTGATTATTGTATTTCAGTCTAACTTTTTGTCATCTCATCCCTATTATGCATTCTTATGGTCAGGTTGTACATATTTATCATTTTAGGTCTTGAGATTGCATTAGGACTCATTTAATAATCAGTGAAAAATTAATTTTTAATCCCTATCCTGTGACAGGTACTTCCTTACAGATAGAGAACAGCTTGTGAATAGAAATCATTTGTGGACAACCATCTTCTGTACACAAAATCAGTGAGAAAATTGTCTTCCCAAATCTATTATCCCAAGACTAGCTCTTAAGCAGCAGACTTTCTTTTTATAAAGGAATTTAGCTGTTGCCATAGGCTTTACAGGGTCACTTCCTGTAAGGAGGCATATTCCTGTGTAATCTGAGATTATTAGCACGTGGAGCTCTGAGCTCCCCGGTTGTTAGTTTCCTCTTACCACTTTCTCCATCCTTCCAGCCCATCCTTGTTCCCAGGAAGTACGTACCTTCATCCCTCTGTACATGCAAAGTATATATGATGTATTGAAAATGAGTTTATGGAGACGAACCATACAAAAAGCCTGGAGTTCCCTTTAAAAAATTACCACATTAGTTTTTTAAATAAAATAACAACTTTATAATACAAAGCTTAGTGTAGAGGAAATATTGAAACGTTTTTATATTTTTATGGCATCTCAAACAAACAGGAGCTTGACCTGTATCTTTTATAGAGAGTTTAGGAATGGAAATGGACGGAAAACTGATGCTCCACAGTTACTTAAGAATGGGTTGCAGTAACAGATTAGGACTCTGAGTGTCGCTGTTCACCTGACACAAGACAACGAGAAATTTAATTCAAATCACAGAGAATTTTGCAGCTTAAGGCACCGGTTCCGGGGCTATGCGGAAGCTGCAGCCGGGGCTCCGGGGAGTTCCAGCGCCCAAAGGTAAAAGCTAATTCTTCTGGAACCCAAGATCCTGGGTTCTCTCAGCCTTCACAGAGGGAAAACCAAAGCGCAGGCTAGTCAGCGGCGGGGCTGGAATGGCGGTTCCTCTTTGTTGTCCGGCCTGTGGCCGGCTGGTCGGAATCTTCCTTCTCCTAGGGGCGCTGTGGGAAATTCAGGCCCAGCAGATCCGCTACTCTGTCCCTGAGGAGCTGGACAAAGGCTCGTTCGTGGGCAACATCGCCAAGGACCTGGGTCTGGAGCCCCAGGAGGTGGCGGAGCGCGGCGTCCGCATCGTCTCCAGAGGTAGGACGCAGCTCTTTGGGCTGAGCGCGCGGAGCGGCAGCCTGGTGACCGCGGACAGGATAGACCGGGAGGAGCTCTGCGACAGAGCTCCAAGATGTGTCGCAAACCTGGAGATTCTCCTCGAGGACAAAGTGAAGATTTTCGGAGTGGAAGTGGAGATAGTCGATGTTAATGATAACGCGCCCAGCTTTGGGACAGAGGAAAGAGAGATAAAAGTCGCTGAAAGTGAAGTTCCTGGGACAAGGTTTCCTCTTCCCGAAGCTTTTGACCCCGATATAGGGGCGAACTCCCTGCAAGGCTACCAGCTAAGCCCCAATGCTCACTTCTCCCTGGACGTGCAGAGCGGCGCGGATGGGATCATGTACCCGGAGCTGGTGCTGGAGCGCGCACTGGACCGCGAGCAGGAGGCCGCGCACCTCCTGGTCCTCACCGCCCAGGACGCGGGCGACCCCGTTCGCTCTGGCACCGCCAGGATTCACGTCAAAGTTAGCGATATCAACGACAACACGCCGGTATTCACTCAGTCCGAGTACCGCGTGAGTGTCCGGGAAAACGCACCGGTGGGCACCCGACTACTCACTGTAAAAGCCACGGATCCAGATGAAGGAGCCAATGGCGAGGTGACGTATTCTTTCCGGAAAGTGAGGGAGAAGATATCGCAGCTCTTCCAGTTGAATTCTCTGACCGGGGACATAGCAATATTGGAAAATCTAGATTACGAGGACTCCGGATTCTATGCCATCGATGTAGAAGCCCACGACGGACCCGGTCTCCGTGCCAGAAGTAAGGTCCTGGTGACAGTGTTGGATGTAAATGACAACGCTCCGGAGGTAACGGTTACATCTCTCACCAGCTCCGTCCAAGAGAACTCCTCTCCAGGGACAGTGATTGCGCTGTTCAATGTGCATGATGGCGACTCCGGAGAAAACGGCCTTGTGAGCTGTTCGGTTCCTGATCACCTGCCCTTCACGCTTGAAAAGACCTATGGGAATTACTATCGGTTGCTGACACACAGAACTCTGGACCGGGAAGAAGTTCCCGAGTATAATATCACTGTAATTGCAACAGATCAAGGAACTCCGCCCTTATCTACAAAAACCCATCTCTCACTGGTCGTGACAGACATCAATGACAATGCACCCGCCTTTGCACGTGCCTCTTACTCTGCCTATGTTCCCGAGAACAACCCCAGAGGCACCTCCTTCTTCTCCTTGACTGCCCAAGATCCCGACAGTGGGGAGAATGCCCGGGTTACTTACTCTCTGGCAGAAGACACCGTACAGGGCACACCTCTGTCCTCCTACATCTCCATCAACTCTGACACCGGGGTCCTGTATGCCCTGCGCTCCTTCGACTATGAGCAATTTCGAGACTTACAACTACAGGTGACAGCTAGCGACAGTGGAGACCCACCACTCAGCAGCAATGTCACATTGAGATTGTTCGTGCTGGACCAGAACGACAATGTCCCTGAGATCCTGTATCCCGCTTTTCCCACCGACGGTTCCACCGGCGTGGAGCTGGCGCCTCGCTCCGCAGAGCCCGGCTACCTGGTGACCAAAGTGGTGGCGGTGGACAAAGACTCGGGTCAGAACGCCTGGCTGTCCTACCGCCTGCTCAAGGCCAGCGAGCCAGGGCTGTTCGCGGTGGGGGTGCACACGGGCGAGGTGCGCACTGCGCGGGCCCTGCAGGACAGAGATACACTCAAGCAGAGCCTGGTGGTGGCGGTCCAGGACCACGGCCAGCCCCCTCTCTCGGCCACTGTCACGCTCACTGTGGCCGTGGCCGACAGCATCCCTGATGTGCTCGTGCTTGCTGACCTGGGCAGTATCAAGACGCCATCTGACCCACATGATTCAAGCCTCACACTGTACCTGGTGGTGGCCGTGGCCGCTGTCTCCTGTGTCTTCCTTGCCTTCGTCATCATTCTGTTGGCGCTCAGGCTGAGGCGCTGGCACACGTCGCACCTGCTCCAGGCGTCAGGTGTCGGGCTGGCAGGTGTGTCTGCCTCGCAGTTTGTGGGCATGGACGGGGTGCAGGCTTTTCTACAGACCTATTCCCATGAGGTCTCCCTCACTGCGGACTCTCGGAAGAGTCACTTAATCTTCCCGCAGCCAAACTATGCTGATACACTCATTAGTGCAGAGAGCTGCGAGAAGAGCGAACCTCTTCTATTAACTCAAGATTTACTTGAAGCGAAAGGAGACTCCAATCAGGTGAGTTGCTCTCATAATCAATCTTATTCCTAAACACAGGCTCTAAGCTATATGTCCCCAATAAGTTAAACAAAGCACCTTCGCTTGTTTGGTCCCCACCCTCCTTGTTGTGTACCGTCATGTGGGATCCAACTGGCACAGGAGGAGATTGCCTCTCCTTTTCCAGCAGCGCCTCTGATGGATTCGAACCATGCGCCTTCGGGATTGCAGCACAGTTTCTTGCCACTAGGACACCTTTGCTTGTTTTTAGTGTTCTATTGCCTAGGAGAGAATGGGCAAGAGATCCTTAAAAAAAATTATAACAAACGTTTACTGCACAAAGAAATTATTTGCTTAGAACGTCTCATTGTAATATTCATTCAGTGCTAGTTTTTGATGTTATACTACCTCTAAACTGCTTCACCCTGTAAGTATCGTTTTCCTGTGGGAATTACTAAATTGTAAGGAAAGGGTTAAAAAAAAGATAATTGTGTAAATTCCTGTTTCTTGTGGAGCTATTCTTGAATCTCTACTGAGTGTCTTCACACCCAGATAACGTGAAGTCTACCTCACTTTCCTTGAGCAGGTGCTTACCGTTATCATTAGACAGTGGTAACTTATAAAAAGTGTGGAAATAGTTAACCTTTCTATGTAACTCTAAAAGGGATGTTGTCTCACTTAAATGGCTATGATTCAGATGCTTGGTTGTTGCTATTTGAAAATGAACCAGCAATGGCCAACTGTGAGTCCTCTGATGCACTTCTGTGATTACTAACACTTTTGCTTCTTTTAATTCATTCATATTTAAATAGGTTTTAGGGTTGTAATAGTTAAGTGCCATGTTCTAGAAGCACTACTGTGATCTTTCTTGGTTTCTAATTCCCCTTTTATCTTAGTGACAGTCTTTTGAAACTAGTGGGTAACTCAGATTCTGAGTCTGTGTGACTACTGCTCCTTGATGAATAGGCCTCCCTCCTCACTCTGCAAATTCCATTTCCAATAACCATCATTACGTGGCAATGGGGTGAACTAAGTTGAGAGAGAATATTTTGTGTGCAGGGGATTCTCTTGTTTCTTATGCCTTCATTTGTTGTGAGTCAAGGTAGAATTCATGAATGTCTAGAAACATATAAATTAATTACATTTATATTTATATTACATTTATAGAGTGTGAAGTATTCATCTGTTTAGCTTAGAAAGAAGAGTTTTACTTGGTTTTCTCGTCATAGGAAGTCTGGTACAATATTCATTGTGGTTCAGTTGATTCTAACTCTTTATGAACTCTAAAGGGCAGGGGAAAGCTGTGTCATGGGGTTTACAGGCTGTGTTTTTTACAGGAGCAGATCACCACATCTTTTCTCCTGATGAGCAGGTGATCGGTTCAAACTGCCAACCATTTGGTTTGCAGCCCAAGAAGTTAATCACTGTGCCACGAGGACCCTTTTGTGGTATAATACATAGAATAAATACCAGTATTGTAAGATAGAATTAAGTGAAATAAGAAAACGGGGGAAACACCCCTGCCAATCAATATAGACAAGCCTGTTTGAAACTAATTGTTTAAAATTTAAAAAATTCTTTAAATATGCATGGTTTTAAACTAGGAAAGGTGTGTGTCATAATTTATCATTCCACAATACTCATTCAATCGGTATGTTAAGCAAATAACCCAAGAAACTGAACTATATGAAGAAGAAAGTAGCATCAGGATTGAGGAAGACACACTAGCAACTTGTCATATGCAGTGATAAAGCACTTACTGATGAAGATCAGAAACGACAGTCTCCAACATAAATAGCACCTCAACATGAAGAGGGGAAAGAAGTTGCTGCTACTGAAGCAGTAAGCAACATCATGATGAATAGAAGATATCATTGTTGTCAACTATCTCGTTTTACTTGGATCCACAATCAATGCCCATGGAAATAGCAGCCAAGAAACCAAAGGATGTATGTCTTGGGCGAATCTTGGAAAAGGGGCTCTTTAATGTGTTAAAGAGCAAAGATGACACCTTGAGAACTAAGATGCACCTTACTCAAGTCATGGTGTTTTTAATTATGCCATATGCATTCAAAACTAGACAACGAATAAGGAAGACCAAAGAAGAACTGATGTAATTCAAATTATGATGTGGGTGAAGAATACTGACTACATAATGAACTGACAGAAGAACAACAAGCCTGTCTTGGAAGAAGTGCTCTTGGAAGCACACCTGCCTTGGAAGACCTAATAATGCTCCTTAGAAGCAAGGATTATGGCATTTTGTCTCACATACTTTGGACATGTTTTCAGGATATACCCGTCCTGGGAAGAGGGAACCATGCTGGGTAAAGTAGATGGTTAACAGAAAGACGACCTGCATGAGATGCATGGTCACACTATGACTGTAGCAGTTGGAGTCAAAATACAGCAGTGATGGGACAGCGCACTACCACACAGCGTTTACATCGGCTGTGTAGAACTGAGTTTGGATCAGCTCAATAACGCCTAACAACAACATAGCTACAAGAAATAAATGAAAACCCTTTTCATGTATTCATAGGAAATTCTCTTCAAATTATACAAGTTGAAAAAGCAAGGTGCAGAACAATAATATATTGTGAGTAAAATGTTTCTGGAAGACACAAAAGTTAACGTTTTCTCCTGTGAGAAATGTGTTTGAGAGGAAAGGTAAGACGGATATCTTATAAAGTATGCCTTGCTAATTTCGAATTATGTGCATATGGCGTTACCTATTAAACCGTAAACACTATTATAAATCTATCTAAAAAAAGGAGAGGAAAAAAACCCTGTGCAAAGAATGGGTGTAGTTTTCTGGAAGAACCTCTGGGCGTCGCTGTAGGTCAAAGGAAGAGCGAAGCAATTGCAGAAGCCTTGAAAACCTCTTAAAGGGTAACTTCCTGTGCAAACGCACCACTGCGGGAAGACCGGCCGGTTCGGATTCGGATACAGGGGAACAAAAGCAGGAGAAGGGGCTCTATTCTGGGTTCTTTCGTCCGCGGAAGGTTCGTGGCCTGCGCGCAGCCTGTGGCGAGGGGACAGAGGATGGGAGAGGGCGCAGGGCGGCGCGCGGCCGGGCGGTGGCGGCCGGTGGGGACTCTGCTCTTGTGTGTGCTGGGCGCAGCTGTCTCAGACCAGGTCCGCTATGCAGTTCCAGAGGAACTGCCCAAGAGCACGGTGGTGGGGAACCTCGCCAAGGATCTGGGCTTCCACATCCGGGATTTAGCATCCCGGAAGCTGCGGGTAAGCGGCGAGAAGGATTATTTCACTGTGAACCCAGACAGCGGGGACTTACTTGTTGGGGACAGAATAGACCGAGAGCAGATTTGTGGGAAGAAGCCTCAGTGTGTTCTGGATTTTGATGCTGTCGCTGAAAACCCACTAAACATTTTCCATGTAGCAGTAATTGTGCAGGATATAAATGACAATGCTCCGCTATTCAAACAGAGGGAGACAGATTTAAAAATTGGAGAATCTACTCAGCCAGGTACTACATTTCCACTAGACCCAGCTCAGGATTCAGATGCTGGTTCTTTTTCACTGCAAAAATACCACCTAAATGATAATGAATACTTTGGTCTGTCAGAGAAGCAGACCCCAGATGGGCGGAGATATCCTGAACTGGTTCTGAAACGTTCTCTGGACAGAGAAGAGCAGAATTTCCATCAGTTGTTCCTCATGGCTGTGGACGGTGGGGACCCACCCAAAAGTGGCACCACTCAGATCGGAGTCCAAGTGACTGATGCCAACGACAACCCGCCAGAGTTCAGCCAGGACGTGTACAGAGTCAGCTTGCGGGAGGACGTACCCCCGGGCACTGCAGTCCTTAGTGTGACAGCCACCGACCTGGATGAAGGCCTCAATGCGGAAATCACCTACTCCTTTCATAACATGGACGAACAAGTGGTCCACTTTTTCAACTTAGATGAAAGAACAGGAGAAATCACGACAAGGGATTATTTGGATTTTGAAATTGCTAATACTTACACTCTGAGTATCGAAGCGAAAGATCCTGGCGATCTCGCAGCCCATTGCAGGATCCACGTAGACATTCTGGACGAGAATGACTGTGCCCCTGAAGTGATCGTGACTTCAGTATTTACTCCACTACCAGAGGATTCGCCCAGAGGAACAGTGATAGCTTTGATCAAAACGAGAGACAGAGACTCGGGAGAAAATGGAGAGGTTCACTGCCAGATCTTTGGAAATGCCAAATTTAAATTGAAATCCTCTTCTAAGAACTATTACAAATTAGTGACAGACGAAGCGCTGGATCGTGAACAAATCCCCGAATACAACATCACCATCACAGCCACCGACAGGGGCAAGCCACCCCTCTCCTCTAGCACAAGCATCACGCTGCACGTTGCGGATGTAAACGACAACACACCCATTTTCCACCAATCTTCATATGTGGTCCACGTGGCAGAGAACAACCCTCCTGGCGCCTCCATCGCGCAGGTCAGCGCTTTTGACCCGGACTTGGGGCCCAGCGGCCAAGTGTCCTATTCTATAGTATCCAGCGACCTGGAGCCTCGCGCGCTGTCCTCCTATGTGTCTGTGAGCGCGCACAGCGGGGTGGTGTTCGCGCAGCGCGCCTTCGATCATGAGCAGCTGCACGCCTTCCAGCTGACGCTGCAGGCGCGTGACCAGGGCTCGCCCTCGCTCAGCGCCAACGTGAGCCTGCGCGTGCTGGTGGGAGACCGCAATGACAATGCGCCCAGGGTGCTGTACCCGGTGCTGGGGCTCGATGGCTCAGCGCTCTTTGACACGGTGCCACGCGCCGCGCAGCCGGGCTACCTGGTCACCAAGGTGGTGGCGGTGGATGCGGACTCTGGGCACAACGCCTGGCTGTCCTACCACGTGCTGCAGGCCAGCGAGCCTGGGCTCTTCAACGTGGGGCTGCGCACGGGCGAGGTGCGCACAGCTCGCGTCTTGGGTGACAGAGACCCTGCCCGTCATCGTTTGCTGGTCACTGTGCGTGATGGAGGTCAGCCGCCTCTCTCTGCCACAGCCACGCTGCTCCTGGTCTTCGCAGACAACCTGCAGGAGGCGCTGCCGGACCTCAGCGAGCCCCCAGAGCCCACTGACTCACAGACCGAGCTGCAGTTCTATCTGGTGGTGGCCTTGGCCCTGATTTCCGTGCTCTTCCTCCTCGCGGTCATCCTGGCCATTGCCCTGCACCTGCGACGCTCTTCCAGCCCCACCTCCTGGGGTTGTATTCAGCCTAGTCTCAGCTCCAAATCTGGACCTGGAATTCTCCCCATCGACAGTGAGGGAACGTTGCCCCACTCCTACAATCTGTGCATTGCCTCGCAATCGGCTAAGACAGAATTTAATTTTCTCAGCGTGACTCCGGAGTCAGCTCCCACTCAGGATCTCCTCTGTGATGATGCCTCTTGGGTACCTAGTACAAATCATGACGACACGAAGGCACCATTTGCCTCAGATCCTGTTTTAGAGGTGAGCTTTACTTCTTTTCATTTTGGGGTTTGGTACTTCTTAAAACGCCTAACAGTCTAGCTTTGCTTATAGGTCTGATTTGCAGGGCAATTTCCTGCCATCGTCTTACTGTTGTCCATACAACTCTTAAATGTAGTTTATCTATCTGAGAATTTGGTTTTCTACAATTATATGGACTAAATACGTAAGTCTTTTTCTTCCTCATCTTTATGGCACATTCCCTCTGAAGGTTTATTACTATTGAAGCCTTGGGTTATTGCTTTTCCCTTTAGGGAAATCAAATCATATAATATTTCAGAGTACAAAGAGTCCTCTTATTGCTAGCTTGAGGAAAAGCAGATATCAAGGAAAGAAAGAAATGTACTTAGTGCCACAGCTTGTCCACCACAGGACACAGGTAGAACTAGTTTCCACTGACGTGAAGATGAACATTCACTGTTCCTTTAAACTCTAACCATGTGCAGTACAAGGAGTGGGAAAAGCCCAAGGTTCAAGTTGGATGCTATGAAGGCCACATATAATCAATGCGTGAAATAATTTATTCATGAACATATTAATTAATTCCTCTTGGGGAAAAAAGTCTAATTGAGAACACTTTTGCAACTTATACTGATACTGTTTTATATCAAGTAGTACTTAAAACTTTGTTTCTTTTGGAAGTCATCAATTATACAATAACTTCCTTCTAAAAGTGTCATTAAGTACAAATTGCTTCTCTCATTTGATAAACTATCAGTTTTCCATACCGGGGCATTATTCTTCTGCCATATCGAGGTAATAAGATTAAGTATCAGCATAGAAAGGTCACTCACTGCCAGCATGATATTAAGTCTCTGAGCCTGTTTACCTGCATCTGTGACGAACTAAAGCTATTTCATCCACAGGAAACCCATAAAGATTTCCTCTAAGCGCCATTCATTGTTAAATGAGTAACTAAAAATGTCTGAACAGTGTAACAAGATCAAAAGGATGCATACAGAACCCAAGTGGCTCCTTTGTCTGATGTAGCCTAGCCCAAATCCTTAGTGTGAAAATCTGGAAACTTTCTCAAGAAACAAAATGGCCTATTTCTTCTGCATATGAAAGCAAACACAACAGTTAGAGAAACCAGCAGGTCTTATACAAACACCTATTAAGAGCTGAGTTTGTTTCCTTACCATTGTTATGTACAAATGGACACATTTTCTTAAATGAATCCTAACAAAAAGATGCGAACTGAGGCTTATAAGAGAGCATTTAAGTGCCCTGAATTGTTGCTGAAATAATCTCTTTAGCAGATGCAACACACGTTAAGAGGTAAATAATGAACATAACTTCAATTGCATATTAAATAAAACTTTTCTGAGAATTAAAGAAGAATCTTGTCATTCCATCCATCTTAGGGGCTTGTGGAACTCTTATATATCATTAACAATGTCAAAGTGTACTTCATTTAGGACGTAGCAAAATTCATTGTAAATACCAAGACAAGCAAATTTGAGAAATTGGTGCAGTAACTAGTTAGGGCTCTGAGCGTCGCTGTTCACCAAATTGGGAAAAAAAAAAGGCTGCCGCGGAAGCCCAGCTCTGCTCCTTACGCACTGAGCAACACGGATCAAACCAGCTGCGGGAAAATCGTTCACGCCCTGCTTGGATTTCCTCAAGGGAGTGTGTTCCTCTCAACTGTGTTGAAAGAAGGAAACAGCAAAGCAAGCTGGAACAAGGACTGAAGATATAAGGCGAAGAGAAAACAATGGCGGATACAGTGAGGTGGTGGGGCTGCAGAGAGCAGCTCCTGCTCGCTCTTCTGTTTTGGACGTTGTGTGGTGCTAGGGCCCTGGCGGGGGCCGGGCAGATCCGCTACTCGGTGCTTGAAGAGCTGGACAAAGGCTCTTTCGTGGGCAACATCTCCAGGGATCTGGGGCTTAAGCCCGGAGAGCTGGCAGAGCGCGGAGTCCGCATTGTCTCCAGAGGTAAGACGCAGTTTTTCTCTCTGAGCGCGGGAAGCGGCAGCCTGGTGACCGCGGGGAGAATAGACCGGGAGGAGCTCTGCGCCCAGAGCGCGCGGTGTCTGGTGAGCTTTAATATTTTGGTTGAAAATAAAATGAAAATTTATGGAGTAGAAGTAGAAATCATTGATATTAATGATAACGCCCCACGCTTTCGAGATGAAGAATTAAAAGTGAAAATTAATGAAAATGCACCTGTAGGGACGCGATTAGTGCTTCCTTTTGCGCGAGATCCGGATGTGGGAGCGAACTCTCTCCAGAACTACCAGCTCAGCTCCAACACGCACTTCACTCTGGACGTGAAAAGCGGAACTGATAAGCAAAAGTACCCGGAGCTGGTGCTGGATCGGCCCCTGGATCGGGAGAAGGAGGCTCTTCACGACCTCCTCCTCACAGCTATCGACGGGGGCGACCCTGTCCTCTCTGGCACCACGCACATCCGCGTGACTGTCCTGGACGCGAACGATAACGCGCCGCTGTTCACCAGGCCTGAATACCGAGCGAGCGTCCCGGAGAACATACCTGTGGGCAGCCGGCTGCTCACGGTCACCGCCACTGACCCGGACGAAGGACTAAATGGGAAACTCACCTACTCTTTTCGCAATGAAGAAGACAAAATTTCAGAGACTTTCCAACTTGATTCCAACCTGGGGGAGATCTCGACTCTGCAGTCACTGGACTACGAAGAATGCACCTTTTACACGATAGAAGTGGAGGCCCAGGACGGGGGTGCTCTGGTTGCTAGCGCCACAGTGCTGGTCTCTGTGCAGGATGTAAACGACAATGCCCCGGAAGTGATCCTCACCTCGCTCACGGGCTCCGTGTCTGAAGACTGCCTTCCCGGAACAGTCCTCGCTCTGTTCAGCGTACACGACAGCGATTCCGGAGAAAATGGCGAGATTGCGTGTTCTATCCCCAGAAATCTGCCCTTTAAGTTGGAAACGTCCGTTGATAATTACTATCACTTATTGACAACAACAACCCTGGATAGGGAAGAAGTCTCAGAGTATAACATCACGATAACTGCTACTGACCGCGGAACCCCGCCGCTGTCCACAGAAACGCGTATCTCGATCAAAGTGGCAGACATTAACGACAATCCGCCGGCCTTCCTTCACGCATCCTACTCTACCTACATCCCGGAAAACAACTCCAGAGGTGTCTCCATCTTCTCTGTGACCACCCACGACCCCGACAGCGGTGACAACGCCCGGGTTACTTATTCCTTGAGGGAAGACACCTTGCAGGGGGCGCCTCTTTCCTCTTACGTCTCCATCAATTCCGACACCGGTGTCCTGTATGCGCTGCGCTCTTTCGACTATGAGCAGTTCCAGGAGGTGCAGCTGTGGGTGACAGCCAGTGACAGCGGGAACCCACCACTCAGTAGCAATATGTCACTGAACTTGTTCGTGCTGGACCAGAACGACAATGCTCCTGAGGTCCTGTACCCCGCCTTCCCCACTGATGGTTCCACAGGGGTGGAACTGGCGCCTCGCTCTGCAGAACCCGGCTACCTGGTGACCAAGGTGGTGGCGGTGGACAGAGACTCGGGTCAGAACGCCTGGCTGTCCTACCGCCTGCTCAAGGCCAGCGAGCCAGGGCTGTTCGCGGTGGGGGTGCACACAGGCGAGGTGCGCACTGCTCGCGCCCTGCAGGACAGAGACGCGCTCAAGCAGAGCCTGGTGGTGGCTGTCCAGGACCACGGCCAGCCCCCTCTCTCGGCCACTGTCACGCTCACCGTGGCCGTGGCCGACAACATCCCCGACGTCCTGGCGGACCTGGAGAACATCAAGACACCCTCTAATAATGAAGACTCAGGCCTCACGCTGTACCTGGTGGTGGCCTTGGCCTCCGTCTCCTGCCTGTTCCTTGCCTTTGTCATTGTGCTGATGGCGCTCAGGCTGAGGCGCTGGTACACTTCGCATCTGCTGCAAACTTCGGGCAGTGGGCTCCCAGGCCTGCCCGCCTCGCACTTTGTGGGTGTGGACGGGGTGCGGGCCTTCCTGCAGACATATTCCCATGAGATCTCCCTCACTGCAGACTCCGGAAAGAGCCACATTATCTTTCCGCAGCCCAACTATGCGGACACGCTCATTAGTGCAGAGAGTTGTGAGAAAAGCGAGCCTCTTCTTATATCTGATCAGATAAATTCAAACAAAGAAGAACCAGGAGTTTTTCAGGTTAGTTTTCTTTTTCATTATAGTTGATTCGGGCATATGTTTCTTCAGTCATGTTTCCGTTGCTTTCAAATTGTGTGGATAATATGAATAATGCGTCACGCCTTTCTTTAAAGTTTTATTTTAGTTGGCGATTTTCCATTTTTTTCCCCAAATTATTTGGGAGGATTCAATATGTCAGTGTTTTTCTAAGAGCTATACATAGCTGGTTTTGTTAGGCATTGTGGAGTCTAGTGTGTGTGTGTGTGATTTTTATTTTTTTTCTCTCGTGGTGTACCGTTGAGTTGGATCCGACTGGCACAGGAGATTGCCCTCCTTCTCCAGTGGAGTATTTGGTGGATTCGAACCATGCGCCTTCGGGATTGCAGCGCAGCTTCTTGCCACTAGGCCTCCAGAGCTCCCTTTATTGATTCTAGTTGTTTTGTACTGTAGAGCCAGAACCAACCCATAGCTGATCCTCCGTTAATCGCATGGGAGGAGATGGCCCATCCTTCTACCGCGGAGCAGCCTCCCTTCAGAATTGCAGCGCAGCTTCTTACCACTATGTACAACAAAACTAAACACAACCTAGTCATTCCACGTACAGCCTGCTTGCTGCAGCCATTGTTTCAGTTCATCTCCTTGTAAGTCTTCCTCTTTTGCTACTTTACCAAGAACGATGCCCTCCAGTGTCTAGTCCTTCTGATAGCATGTCGCATGCTAGCCAATGAGACAGAATCTTTCCATCATTGCTTCTACTGAACATTCTGGCTGTACCTTTCCCTAGACAGGCCTGTTTGTTCTACAGGAAGTCAGTAAATTAACACTATCATTCAGAGGCATGCATTCTGCCTCTCACTTAGAAAATGGTCACGTTTTCAAGTTTCTATGAAGTGAAGGAAGATCAGGCACACTTTAGTGCCCAAAGTGATGTATTTTCTTTTTAACACTTTGAAGATGTGTTGTGTAGCAGATTTGACCAATGTAATACGTTCTTGATTTCTTGCTTGATTGCCACTTCTTTGAGCACTGAGTGTGGATCCACGCAAAATGAAATCCTTAAAATTTCAATATTGTTTCTATTTACTTGATGCTGTTTATTGCTAGATGTATAGGCACTGTACCATCATGTTGTTTATTGACCCAAATATGGGAATTTTGGGGTGTTTTGTTGTTGTTGAGGTGTGACTCATACTGAACGGTATCTCTAGTATATGATTCATGCCTTCTTTGGTTTCAGCGAGGATGGCTTTTTCATCTGCATATGACAAGGTTTTAATGAATCATCTTCCAATCCTGATACCAAATAATCCTTTGTATAGTTCAGTTTCTTGGATTATTTGCTCAGTATACAGATGAATAAGTATTGTGAAAGGATACAGCCATGACGCACACCTTTCCTGATTTAAAATCATGTAGTCCTCTTGTTCTGTTTAATCAACAGCTTCTGGGTTAATATAGTAATTCCTTGTAATCACAATTAGATGTTCTTGAATTTCCATTCTTCACCACATTACCCATAATTTATTATGATCCACACAGACACATATGTACAAAGACAAAATATCTTTCTGGTATTCTCAGCTTTCAGTCAACATTCATCTGACATCAGCCATGCTATATGTCTCATAAGGTTTTCCCTGGCTAGTTTTTTTTCAGAAATCAATTCCTAAAACTTTCTTCCCTGTCTTTCTTAGTGTGGAAAGACCCTGCTGGTGTTTATAATACTGTGACATAGCTTCCAGCACCACAGTAATATGCACGTCACTACAGTAGGGCAAACTGAGAGAGGAGTGGTAGAACATAGACAGACTTACATGACAAAGCACTAAAGCACTAAAAGACATAGTTAAAAATCATCATCTTACCCAAAGATTTTCTTTACTTAATCTTAACCCTTTTACTTTAATCTTATTTGATGTGTTCAGGTAAGTCCAAGTTTTTAAGTGTATTTTAATAGTCACTTTGAATATTTAATATATTATTTTAATATTTTACTAAACACCACTAGTAAATATGTTTTGGAAAGGACATTATGCAGAATTGGTATTTTCATATACATGGAGTTTCCATTGTTGTTCTTAGTGGCCAGTGAGTCAGCCCTCAACTTGTAATGATCCCAGTAGACAATGCTGTCCAGTTCTCTGTTATTCACCAGTTTCAAATTGGACCATTGTATTCACAGGGTTTTAATTATCTACTTTATGGAAATACATTACAAGGCATTTCTTCCTACTTTGTCTTAGCCTAGAAGCTTCTATGAAACACATTCAATATCATGGCAACACATAAGCCTCCACTGACAGATAGATAGTTATTGTATAAATGTTGCATTTGCTGAAAATTGAACCACATGGATGGTGAGAAGTCTACCACTGGATCCCTAGTGAACACCCCTAAGTTTGCATAAGAAAACACCACCATTTACACAAATCAGTAGAAGAGTACAGAAAAATTCTGCATAACAAAAACCTGGGAAATGGGTTAAATACATAGGATAATGCTTGTAGCATTCTATAATTTGGTACATTTGGATTAAACCATATAAATAGAAATTATTATATATTCTTGGGAGAAATAGTTCAGAAGTATCCTAAGAATTGTGTCTTGTTCTGTGATGAACTTTACAGTCTCTGAAGTTGCTATTTCATGAAATACAAATAATTCCAACATTTCTGTTATCAGATAGCCCCTTCACGTTTCAGATTCATTGTCTACTGCAATTGTAGGTAGTTTTCTGCTTTATTACACAGTTCTAAGGTGTTGTTTCATTTTTAAAAAATTGATATATTAATTAAACTTTTCAATAGTTTAGAACTTTAGAGATGTGCCACACTTTAATGAATACATTATTTAAATGCACTATTATTACAGCATTTTTAAATTTTCATTAACCTACACTGTGTAATGTGAGAGTGGCTCTGTTTATTTTCTGTATTCAATTGCTGAAGATTATTTTAAGATAACCTTATTAAAATATACCTTTCAAACATTATACTTTAAGTAGCTTGAACACCAGCTGCAAAATATGAGTTGTTGTATACCATCAAGTCAGAACTGATCCATAGTTGACTCTCCAGCAGGTTTTCAGAGACATTTAATCACACAGGAGGAGTAAACTGGTGGATTCAAACCTCATGCCTTTGGGATTGCAGCTCAATTTCTTACCATTAGGCCGCCAGAGCTCCCTACTCAAAATATGAGTAGTAAGGGGGAAAGTGATAATAGAATAATACTAATGAAATGGTAAATTTTATTACCTAACTACATGAGAAGTTTACTGACATACTTGGGACCTAGGGCCATTTTATTTTTATTTTTTGCACACTTTTCAAGAGGGGATCCAATTATACATGCAAATGGATAATTCTTACTTAAATGTAACCTATTCGACTTGCTGAATAGCAAATATATCCAAATACTAGCAAGGAAAACTGTATAATAGATGCTGACGTCATTCACTATAACATATCCCTTCATTTTCTACTAGTTTTAAAGAAAAGACTATAGATTGAGTATATCATCAGAGTTGACTTTTCTGTCATGGAAAAAAATACCCTTTAGATCTCTGTAAATTACAAATAACTCTGGCATGTTAAAAGGCTTGCTCCACACAATCTGAATCTATGTTAAATATTCTATTTAATTATTTGAAGCTTTATTTTAATTTGTGCTGAATACAACTTTCCGGTGCTACTATAAGTGTTTATGCCATTGAAAGATTTGAGCTTCGGCATGTTTTGGAACAAAATCTTGAGTTAATAATGTTCTCTAGGTTTATACAATGTGACAATGTCAGTGACTAACTAGAATTCTAAGTACAATGAAAAAGTTTGAGGACTGAGGTGTGTCTGATTCAGGCTATGGTTTTTTCCATCACTTGCTATGTATTTGAGAGCTGGACAATGAATAGGGATGACAGAAAAAGAATTGATGCCTTTGAGCTGTGGTGTTGGGGAAGAGCACTGATCATCCCATGGATGGCCAAAAGAACAAATAAATATGTCTTGGATGGGTTGCAGCCAGAGTGCTCTTTGGAAGTAAGGATGATGCGGCTTCGGCTTCGCCTCACATACTTCGGGCTTATTGCTAGAAAGGGCTATTCCTTGGAGAGGGACATGCTGGGAAGGGTAGAGGAAGACCCTCAACCAGGTGGATTGACATTGTTACTACTGCAATGGGTTCTAGTGTGTCAGAAAGTGTGAAAATAGCACAGACTAGGACTGGGTTCAGATCTGCTGTTCATAGGATCATGATGTATTGTACTCAACAACATCTAACAACAACAACAACAAAAATACCATTTTGCTATAAGGTAAGTTCAACACCATTACACATCTGCTAAGGTTTCAAACCACAGACAGTACTTTGTGTAGGTAAAGTAAAAGGATTCTTTTTTTTCTATAATTATATTTTATTAATTTTCATAAACATTTACAGAGATTTTGGGTTTCCATTCATTCATTGTTGCACTATTCTCTCTACCCTCCTCCCAGTTTGTTCCTGTCCAAATGCCACAGTGCTTGTCAAAGCCAGTTCTGATTAATCTTCTTTGCCAGTGTGTCCTTTGCCATTCCCTATCACTCCTCCCTGAGAGAGGCTTCACCCTGAGTCATAAGGAAAAGGGGATGGCGTATTCTCTTAGCTACTTCCTGCTGAAAAGGGACGCTGTGGGTTTCAGGGTGAAGATCTTCTCTCACTACTCTAAAGGGCCCCTTTGGCAGTAGGAAACACATAGACTATTATGGAGATTGATTTTGGAATTTAGATGCACTCTTATTGTGCTTGGCCATACATGTTCATATCCTTGAAGATGTATCATGGGGGTGTTGCAACCTAGAAGACACAAATTTGACTAACAAGTTATAAGTACATGAGTCAAAAATTATGGAAAAGTAAAAGAAAAGCTTCTTTCATTGTAAAAGGATTCTTTTATAGATAATTTTTCGTTTGGAAAAGGAGTTAAAACCTTCTAGAAATGTGGCACTTAGCATTGTTGTTAACAAAGGAACAGTGACAATAACAAAGTGCTGGGGGTGATTCAATATCCCCTCTGGGAGCAAGGAAGGGTTAGCAACATAACTCACTTTTCTTGGAATTTTGAAGAGCAGAAAATAATTGTAAGAACTCATACTTACCCTTCAATTTCAGATCACTCTCCACTGTTAAAGTACTTGAGAAGAAACATTACAAATCAGAAAAATATTTATATCGTTTAAGGTGAAATATTACATGTTTAACTTTGTCTGACATACTTTGAATATGTTGCAAAGAGGGACTAGTCCTTGGAGAGAGATCTCTTGCTTGGGAGGGTGGAGGGACAATGTAAGAGAGGAAGACCCTCGATGAGATGGATTGATTCAGTGACTGGGGCAATGTAGGCAGGTGTGTAAGAGACAATCAGATTGGCATAGGATAGAGCAGGGTATATAGGGGCTTTTATACATAGGGATGAGTTGCAAGTGACTCGATGCCACATAACAACAACAAAAACAACAGTTTCTTAATAATACTCATTTCAGTAAGAGATGTTGAGTACCATCAGTCAAAACTAACCCATAGCTGACCCCTCCAGTTGGTTTTCAGAGGCAGTTAATCGCATGGGAGGAGATTGCCTGTCCTACTTCCATGGAGCAATAGGTGGATTCCCACCGTGTGCTTTCGGGATTGCAGTGCAGTTTCTTACCAATAGGCCACCAGAGGAGACATCTATAAAATTAGAGTCTCCTTAATACACTTCTACTTAATAAAGACAATCTATCAGTTCTCTTAAAGGAGGACGGCGATAAAAATAGAAAAAAGTGATACATAGGACAAAGTGAAAATGTTTTCATACACGACAAGTTGTTATTTCAAGAATTTTCATACATCTACTGCCATCAACACTAGTTTTCATGTGTCTACACCTTATTTCATTTTGCCTTCAATTCTACGGAGATAATCAAGGAAGACTTTATGACCAAAATATTAGAACAAAATAAAAGCACGATGATGCCAATATACATCTTGAACAAGATTATTTCTACTCTATAACAATGAAAGTAATCTTGAGTGGGATGGGTAAAGTTAAAGTACAAAAAAAACATCCAAGCAGATATATGCACACCCATGTTTATTGCAGCTTTGTTCACAATAGCAAGGAGTTGGAAACAACCTAAGTGCCCATCAACAAACGAATGGCTAGAGAAGCTGTGGTATATTCGCACAATGGAATACTATGCTGCATTAAAAAACAAGGAACTCATGCAATATTATTCAAAATGGTTGACTCTGGAGAACATTATGCTGAGTGAAATATCCCAGTCACAAAAGGACAAATATTACATGATGCCACTGTTGTAGAATGGGACTGTCCTTGGGGTTGGGGAGAGACTGAGTAAGATGGGTTCAATAATGTATACTGCACTGAAACAGAGGAGGGAGAGAACCGTTTAAAAGAGAGATATAACTGGGTATTTCTGTCATCACAGGAGACTAGAGCGAGGGCTACATGGTGGAGGGGACCTGGGGGAGGGTTTGTAAAACAATGAAAGAATCTTTTCTTTTACTTTTCCATAATTTTTGGACTCATGTACTTATAACTTGTTAGTCAAATTTGTGTCTTCTAGGTTGCAACACCCCCATGATACATCTTCAAGGATATGAACATGTACAGCCAAGCACAATCAATAAGAGTGCATCTAAATTCCAAAATCAATCTCCATAATAGTCTATGTGTTTCCTACTGCCAAAGGGGCCCTTTAGAGTAGTGAGAGAAGATCTTCACCCTGAAACCCACAGCATCCCTTTTCAGCAGGAAGTAGCTAAGAGAATACGCCATCCCCTTTTCCTTATGACTCAGGGTGAAGTCTCTCTCAGGGAGGAGTGATAGGGAATGGCAAAGGACACACTGACAAAGAAGATTAATCAGAACTGGCTTTGACAAGCACTGTGGCATTTGGACAAGAACAAACTGGGAGGAGGGTAGAGAGAATAGTGCAACAATGAATGAGTGGAAGCCCAAAATCTCTGTAAATGTTTATGAAAATTAATAAAATATAATTATAGAAAAACAAACAAACAAAAAAGAAGTACAAAGAAAAATCAACGAGATTGAAGATATAGTAAACATTTAAAGTGTAATATATCCTGTTAAAATGGAAAGACGGAAGGTGCTCTGTGTGCAGTAGAATTTACCTCTCACCACTTAACCCCACGTGGGCTGATTTAGCTAGCGCGAGGTGAGGTCCAGCTGTTGTTGGCTCCCAGTGTTTGCTCCTCACTCAGCGCTGCACAATCCTCAGTCTGCCGGGGCCCCTTGGAGTACTGAGCACTTTCTCAGGACACTGCAGAAAACCCATCCTTGAAGAGAAAACAGGTACCTGCTCCTTCTTCCAGAAATTCTGGCATCTTTCTGCAGTCGCTGCTCCTTGAAGACAGAAAGGCTAAGGCGGAGGCGGTGGAGGAGCCAGCGCACAGCCTCCTCCTGCTGCCTTTGTTATGTAGAGCGCTCGCGGAGCTGATTCGCTAGTCCGTCCCGCTGGCGCTGCCAGGCGCTTTGCTGCCAGGAAACCTGAAGATCTGGGCCTCTGTGTGCAAGATTTGCCTACTCGAAACCTGCAACCTGAGGGTCAGACAGAGAAGAATTCTTCCCGGTGAACGCCCACAACGGAATTTGAAATGGTCACTGAAAAGCCTTTGAACGTTTTCCAAAAGTAGTAATCCAGAATGTCAATGACAACCCACCATTCTTCAGCCAAAACACAACAGCTGGAAATCAGCATTGGGGCCCAACCAGGGTGACCTTTACCCTGGAATCCTCCCAAGAGGCGGATGTAGGTGTCAGCTGCAGTACTACTTAAGCCCCACCTGCACTTCACTGATTCAGAACGAATACCCCGGTGGCCGTAGGTACCCCCTGGACAGAGAATAGCAGTCCTAGCCATCAGGACTGTGGACAGGGGAGAGCCCACAAGGAGCAGTTCTACCCAGATTGGTCCCCGAAGCCAATGACAACCCCCCAGTGTTCACCCGTGGCCTGTACAAGTACAGTGTCTTGGAGAACCTGCCTGCAGGATCCTCGCTGCTCAGAGTGATGGCCACTCACCCGGATGAAGGCATCAACGCCAAAATTACCTACGCCTTCAACATCGATGAGGCTTGAGGCCAGCTGGATAGTAAGACGGGGCAACTCAGTACTGCTGGACGAGTGGGCGTGGAAGAGAGAGCACACTACACATTTGGGGTGGAAGCAAAGGATATAAAATACAAATAGATGTTTTGGATGAAAACGAGAATGCCCCGGAGATAATCCTTGCATGTAATCCAAACATGTAAAAAAAGATGCTGCCCTGGGGCCTGTTGTTGCCCTGATCAAAGCCCATGATGTAGACTCAGAAGTTAGTGGAGAAATCCTGTGTCAACTGAAAGGAAGTGACATATTCAGGATACAAAAAATACGTACAGGCTGGTGACAGATGGGACTCTGGACCAGGAACAGATCTGAGTGTAATGTCACCATTGTCAATGACAAAGGCAAGCCACTTCTCTCCTCTTGTATAAATGTTGCCCTGTACATCTTGGATGCCAACAAAAATGTGCCAGTTTTCCATCAAGCCTCTTATGTGGTTCATGTGGCTGAAACAATCCACCTGGTGCCTTCACTGTGCTAGCGAGAGCCTCCGACCCAGACCTGGGCCATAATGTCCAGATCCTACTGGATCATGGCCAGTGACCTGGGTCCTTGCACGCTGTCCTCTTATGTGTCCCTAAGGGCTACAAGCACCTTCTACCACAGCTGATGAGCTGATGTTGCAGGCGCCCTCCTTCAGCACTGTGAGCCTGTGCGTGCTGGTTGACGACCACAATGACAGTGCACCCAGGGTGCTGTATCAGGTGCTGGGACCCGAGGGCTCTGCGTTCTTGGACATTAAGTGCAGTCGGGCTACCTCATCACCAAGTTGCTCTGCAACCACCCAGTACACTCTGACTCCCAGGCCTAGCTACAGTTTTACCGGGTCTGGGCTTTGGCATTGATCTCAGTGCTCTTCCTCCAAGCTCTAACTGGGGTGATTACTCTGCACCCTCCCACAAAGCTCCTTTAGCCCCACTTCCTGGATCTGCTTTCCTCATGGACCTGGTCTGAGTTCCAGCTCTGGACCTGAGATTAACCCCAACTACAGTGAAGTGACTTTACCTTACTCCTACAATCTATGTGCCACCTCTCATTCCTCGCAAACAGAATTTAAATTTTTCAATATAAAGCTGGAAGTCACTCCATCACAAGATCTCTGTGTGGTGAAGCTTCCTGGATTGAAAGCCAATGGCAATTCCCAAATGACTTCTAACTCAGTCTGTTTGAAACAGGTAGCATCTTCCATATAGTTTCCTTTGAGAAGTAGAATTCTTCTTCACTTTAGTATAGTTAAAAGAATACAACAATCTGCATTATGCGGATGACACAACCCTGCTTGCTGAAGCTGAAGAGGACCTGAAGCACCTGCTGCAGAGTGTCAAGGACTGCAGCCTACAATATGGATTGAGGCTCAATGTCAAGAAGACAAAGATT
>NW_006399845.1:9327939-9328407 GCF_000299155.1 Elephantulus edwardii | reverse complement strand
GCTCTAATTTCATTCTGGCTTTATTGTTCTTTCCTGGTGTTGTGTGGGGTCTGTGTTGCACTTTTTCTTTCCTAGAAAGTGGCCATAGTTGATCTTGAATTTTAAAAACCCATCTAATGTAATCAGAAACATTTTAATGCATGTATATGTCCTCTCATTGAGAGTCACTTTACTGTCTAGAAGGTAATGGTAAACTAGACAACTAGTTTACTTTGTTTCGACTGGTAACAAGTTGTTTGATGTTGTCAACCCAGGAATACATATTCGTGGAACTTCTGCCAATGGAGTGCTGGGAACATAGTCTGTAGGGACTTTTGCTGTTAACCCAAAGATCACCTCTCCTGAGATTCCTATCTATCAGCATATCTGAGGGAGGATGATGGGCATTCTGCTTCCTGTTGATTTACTCTCCGGAGGCTCAGCTATAAGACCATTCTGACTCAATGGTAAAGATGTTTGTTTTTTTTT